>NC_132794.1:78100855-78408605 GCF_048418805.1 Vulpes vulpes | reverse complement strand
TTGGTGGCCTTTGGCCACTTGGCTTCTCTGGAAATTTTTCCCCTCCACAGAATGGGTGCAAATTTGCCTTTGTCCCTATCGCTCAGGGTCGTTGTAAGGATTCAGTGAGATTGTCAGTGGCTGTGGGCTAATTCCTCGTAATTACTCACCATGTGCCCCTGCACCTTCACTTCTGAACACTTGATGGGATTTATTTCTAATCCTCATAAAACCCTGCAAAGCACAAATTAGTCTCCCCAGACTAAGAGCAGGAATAAAACTGCCAACTATTAGATAAATAGTTAGCCCTCTGTACTATTTATGAACCTCTTGATTCCAGGTGACAGGAAAGCTAGCACAGATGTAATTCCCCAGGAAGGGACTTGGCTGGCTCACCTAACTAGGGGTGCTGTGGTGGATGGGTCCCTGGGAAGTTCTGTCTAGGAGACACAGTGTCATTACATTGGTAGCTTCCATTCTCAGCCTTCAAGGGTTGGCATATCCTCAGGCCAGGCTGGCTTTCCTCAGGAAGAGAAAGGTGGTGGCAGGTGCATTCCCTTCTAGCCTAGTGAAGGAGTTGTTTCACTTTCTGACAGCAAACACTATTGCACCTTAGTGTTAAGGGGCCAGCATGAACCAAGCATGGTGATCAGAGGATGGCTGGGGTCAGTCTCACCCAAACACAAACCCTCAACCCAGGGATACAGGCGATAGATGTGGGGCACGTAACCCCAGTGACTTCTCTCTGCCATTATTACAGTCCAAGACGAGAACACTGCATGGAACTGCTAAATATTAATGAAGCACCTCCCCATCTTACCAGTCTGTATTCTGAGATTTTAAATTCACAAACAAAACCAGTGGCCTTGCAAAGCCTTTGCTCAGACTTCACAAAGCTGGCAGGCACTGCAAAGGAAGAGCTTTAACAAAGAAGCCCCAGCAGAACCATGTATAAACCATGTATAATAAAAGGTCATGGAGGCTGTGGACAGAGAGATGCCTTGGCAACTCCCTCACAGAGGAGCAGCTTTATTCTGACACAGCTTGGAATGTGCATGCAAAGACATCATACGATGGAAGCAGCAGAAAATAATGCAACCGTGACCGTCTGCCGGTCTTTTCTAGGTGCACCGGTTCTGGCTCATGTTGCAGAAAACTGTCATGTCTGGCCCTCTGTTCAAGGACTCTGAGAGGAGATTCCACAGTAATGATGATAATAATACTGGTAAAATAATAGTGAGACCCATTAAATGCTTATTGCATAGCAGACACGGTTCTATATTCTTGGCATGAATTACTCATATATGAGAAAAGTCATTTCAGGAGTCACGTGAGTGAGTGGCACCCTTGGCTTCTCTTTGAGAGTGGAGTTCTACAACTTTTAAGCAGCCCTTGGCATGTGGTATCCATCAACCTTGAGTAGTCCAGTGGCAGGGGAAGTCCACAGAACACGTTCCGAAGCCTAGAGCGAGACATCAGGAAGTTTGCCCTTTTGCATGAGTCATTGTCCTTTCTCAGTGGCAGTCAGCCTATGGGTAGAGGCTGTAATCACACTTCTCCCTACAGCTTATTGAGATATAATTGACCTTAACTGGTAATGACAGTGAGTTGCTGCCATGGTTGTTGAGACCAGTGTTCCTCCTTCATGATTCCAGACTTGACATTGCAGAGTACAGGGTTATGGGGTGATCAGTGCATTGTGTGAAACCTTGGGAAGGAGAGCACAAAGCTGTTTGGCAAGGAGCTCATGATCCTCAGAGACCCGTATCAGGCATCATCAGTGTCAAAACTGAGATATGTGGGAAAGAGGAAAGGAAGCACATGGACATTTCTGCAAATAAGACAGGCAGCTAACACAATGATTTTCAAAGACAGTACAGAGTAAGAAGGGCCTGGGAAGAGATGGCTCCAAGAAGCAGGACTAGGGGGATGTCGGTAGGATCAGAACCAGCCCGTCTTCCTCAGCCCCCTTCATGAAGGGCTTTCTGGGCTGGGTTTGTTTGACAAACAACACTTGACATCTCTGGCCATCCCAGTTCAAACCACAACAAAATCCTTTGCAGCATGTGACAGACAGCTGTTTGCCCAGGGATGAAGACAACTGTTCATTCAATGGGAAACAAGATTAAACAGACCTCAAGGAAGCATTTTGATTCACAGTTCCTGTACTGAGGCACAAAGATTGTTCTGGACCATAGGAAACACTTGGCATCTGGGGAACAAGGGCTGGATGTACTGAAGCCCCTCGGCATGAGTGGTTAGCTGCACCTCTGGTATTATCCCAGAGAGAGGCGAGAATTAGGACGGTCACTGAGGTGAGGACTCATACGCCACAAGGACTGTGGTTCAATAGGAGGGTGCTTTGATCTCACATTTAGTTATGAAAGCAATATGTGGCTGCATGTATGAGTCTTAGTTATAATTATGTTCTTTGAGGGGATCAGCCCCATTTATGCTGTTTTATTGTTTTTTTTTTCTACTCCCCAAACTCTTACCTATATAGTAGAGGAACCAAATTTCCACATGGCCAGCCTACCCCCTCCCACCTCCATTTTGACAGCTGACCTCTCTTATTTCAGATCATTCCAGGCACAAGAACATGCCCCCCTCCTCCACTGCCCAGTTTTGGACCCAGGTGGCCCTTGGTCTTGGACACCAGCCACAGCTGGTGCCACAGCTCCCACCTCCCAAGCTCCCAGCAGTCAGGTTGGCCCCTCTTATTCCCATCCAGGCTGGGCTTCAGCAGCTGTAACAGTCCCAGATTCAGTACAAACTTAAATGCAGTGGAATGTCAATATGACCTTTCAGTACCTTCTTTTTGGGGTGCCACTTTAAGCCCAGAGCAGCCATTGTGCATCTGGCTTGATTTATCCTCTTCTTGTCCTCGTTTTCTTATTCTCTGTTGTCTGGGCTGGACCCAGAGTCCTTTCTTCAGGGCCAAGGAGGCAGGCTGCCCTGGATCAGATCCCATGTCTCCTGCCTGGACCTCTCTGAGGCTTCATTTCCCTGTCTGGGAGGGTCAGAGATTATAGATATCACACACTTTTTATAGTGTTTTGCCTAGGATAGAGACAAACATAGCTCATACCAAAGTTTGGCAAAATATAGTTTGCTCACAGTATGTTCAATACCTAGCAAAATCCAGATTGCCTGCCTCATCTGGTGTGCATTGCTCTGGGGTGCGGCCTCTTCCTTCTCTTTCCCCGCCTGCTGTATGTTGTGCTGGTTCTTCTAGAGCACCCCTCTATCTGTAGCAATAGGAGGGCATGCTGTACCATCTTGGGCAGAAAGATTTTCTGATCAAAGTTTAAGTTGTCACTTGTAGCCCTCTCCTCAGGGCCAAGACATGGTGCCAGGAGATACCCAAGTGGCAACATTGTTCTCCCTGGGTAACACTATGAAACATCCCCCACTACCCCCACACACCAGAGATTTTGGTCAGTGTTCCTGAGCTACTTCATGCCCCATCTAAGTTGGGCTCCGCCAGCCCATCTGACCCTCATAATAACCCCGTGTGATAGATGGCAAGTGTATGTCTCCCATTTTACAGATTGGGGGATGACGCCCGGGAGGTGAGTTATTTACCCAGGATCACCTCTCTGGTCTGAGTGGAACCTGCTTTAGGGCAGGCCTTCTTCCTTTGTCCATTGTCCATTCATAGATCTGACCACCATGTGCCACAGAATGGAGGTACGCAGCTTTTGTAAGAGGGAGGCACCCATGATGGTGGCCAGGCCAGAACCTTCTACCTGTTACAACACAGGCCTCGCACGTGTGCCAACCATGTGGCCCTAGTTGGAGCTGGAAACAGCCCTGTTTTCCACATATAGCACTGCTTTCCAATCACACAGCTCTCTCATTTAGACAGAGTTTCTGGCCTGTTTTCTATCTTTTTTGGATTGGCTGCTTCCAGCAATGCTCACTCCCTTGTGTCAGAGACAAAACACAGTTCCATTCGAATCTAAGATATAGAATAACTTTCTTGTAAGTGAATCATAAAGTGGACTTTCTGTGTCAAAAATTTCTACCAGTCTTGCTGGCTCAATGGGAGACTTAATATTCTGTGAGCAAATTTATCTGCCATGTCATAGGGGTGACTCATTGTATATGAATTCTCATTGTTGAAGTATGAATTAGAGCTAAATTTAGTTTTAGTGCAGTTTTGCTGTTTTGAAGGGAAACAGTGATGACAAAGCAGATCTTTTTTAGCTTACTGAAAGCCCTGGGCCTGATAGCATGCATTTATATAAATGATGTCCCAAAGCATTCATTTATGCTAAAGAGTTAAAGAACAAAATCCAAAAAAAGAGAAGAGGAAGGGGAAGTCTTTGATTCTGCAGGGGTGTGGGGTACAACTGGGGAGGGTGATTTAAGCTTGGCGCAACAGACAAAAAGAAAACACAGAAAGATTTTAGCAAAAGAAACAAATCACTGTGCATTTAACAGGAAGCCAAAATTCAAGGGGAATTGGGGGAAATGTTTGCAATAGACATGACAGACTGATGTGAAAGGTGCATGAAAATATATAAGAAAAGCTCAGGACCCTAATACATGGTAGCAGATGTCCATATGTCACTCGTAAAAAAGGAAACACGATTAGACAAATGCTGGAACCGCTCATTCTCACTGGCAGTCAGAGAAATGCAAGTAAAAGGGAGATCACATTTTTATTCATAAAGCGAGTAACTTTTTAAAGCTGATAGACCTGGTATTAAAGAGGCTGGAAACTGAAATTTCCTTGTTCATTGACTGGATGGCTATGAGGTAGTGCTAACTTACTGGAGATCATTTTGACAGTGGGAATTCAATACCCTTTAAAATGGTCATACTCCATGAACTAGTAATTCTACCCCTAAGACTCTAACCTAAAACAAAATAAGAGTGGAAAACCATGATGCACAAATATATTTATGGCAATATTACTCATATATAAAGTATTACTTAGATGTCAGGAAATGGCTGAGAAAATCTTGGCATATCTTCTCACCGGAAAAGTATGAGGATGTAACAATATGTAAAATAGAGATTAGACAAAAAGAAAGGTGGGAAATTACAACACATTATAACAAAAAAAAAACCATGCAGTATATAAAAATCAAGGAAGAGTTGAAACTTATGTCCACATGAAAACCTGACATGGATGTTTATTGACAGTGTTATTCATAATGGTCCACACTTGGAAGCAACCAACATATGCTGTAGTAGGAGAATGCATAGATAAGCTGTGGTACATCCAGACAGTGTGGAAATACTCAAAAATAAAAAGAAATGAGCTATCAAGCTATGAAAAGACATGCAGGAAACTTAAATGCATATTACTAAGTGAAAGAGGCCTTTCTGAAAAGGCTACATGGTGTATGATTGCACTATATGACATTCTGAAGGAGGCAAAACTATGGAGACAGTAAATAGATCAGGGGTTGCCAGGGGTTGCTGGGCAGCTGGAATGGATAGGTGGAGTACGGTGGGTTGTCGTGGCAGTTCAGTTATTCTGTATCACACTACAACAGCGAATACATTATATATTGGTCCAAAGGCATGGAACTCACCCAAGGTGATTACGGACTTTGGGTGCCAATGATATGTTGATGTAAGTTCATCAATTATAACAAATATCCCACCATGGCAGGAGGTTGATGATGGCAGAGGCTGTTCATGTGGTGGTGGTGGTGCGGGGTGGGGGTGGGGGTGCAGCGGATATATGAAAAAAATCTCTGTACCTTTTGCTCCATTTTGCTGTGAACCTAAAACTTGTCTTTAAAAAAAAATGAAGTCCATTAAAAAAATTAAACAAGAAAGAGGAAAAAGACTGGAAATATTTAAGAAGGTTGTGTTTTGGTTAGGATAGACTTATTTATTTTCCTTTTTTTCCTCCATGCCTGTCATTACCATTTGAAAACATGACCATGCATCAATTTATAATGGAAAGAAAGAATTGAACACTTCAAGAGTTTAAAGCTATGAGATGAAACCATACAGGTGGTTGTGTATTTGGGCAATTCTGAGAGGTTTTGATCCTTTGTTTCTTCTTAATGGTCAGCATTTTGTAAATGCGCATTCCTTTGGGCTATTTGTGAATTTACACAGTTGACCCTGTCTTCTAAACCTATGGCCAGTTGGAGTTTCAGTTCCCAGTAAAAATAAATCATCTTTGGGGAATCTCAGTGTGATCCGTATTCTTGGAATTTTTCCCACAACATGCGAGTCAGTCTTTTTTCGTTTTTAAAATCCTAGGACTGTTAGAATAGCCTACCTTCTCATATTAAATGTATACAGATACTTATTTGTGTTTAACTCTTTTGCAATGATTATGTTTTTTAATGATTGTATAATCATGTGGCTTAATAATTAAAATTTAAAAGTTAAATAAGTGACTAAAAATATATATATAGTGATAATTCTTCCTACTGGATCTCCCATCTGCTTAGTTTCTCAGCACCCTCATTCATTCATTCATTATTTGAGACAGAGAGAGAGAATGGGCAAGTGGAAGGAGGGGCAGAGGGAGAGGGAGAAGCAGAAAATCCCAAGCAGACTGCGCTGAGCACAGAGTCCGATGCCAGGCTGGATCTCATGAGCCCGAGATCATGCCCTGAACTAAAACCAAGAGTTGGACACTTAACTGACTGAGCCACCCAGGGGCCCCAGGGACCACTATTTTAGAATTCTTGTGACTACTTCCAGTTTCTTTAAGCATGTGTATGCAAATGCTAATATGTATTTTTATTTTTTCCTGTTTTTTTTTTTTTATACTAAAAGGGGCACATTTAACACATTGTCTCACACCTAGCTTTTCCACTTAGTGATGGATGTATCTTTCCTCATCAGCACATAAAGCTTCCCATTCCTCTTTGCGGCTGCAGAGAACCCCACATGTGTATTTGTGGACTCACCATCATTTCCTTAATCAGTCCCCTGCTGATGGACAGTTGGGTTCTTTCTGATCGGTTGCTATCAACAATAGCACCATAAGGACAAATCTGATATGTACATTTCATACACGTGCAAAGATATCCGTGGAATGAATTCCCGGAAGTGAAATTGCTGGGTCAGAGTATGAGCCTCTATAATTCTGATTGCCAAGTTATTCTGAGTGCCAAGTTATTCTGATTGCCAAGTTATTCTCCTTTGGGAAGGGTTTACACTCATACCAGCCGTATTTCTGAGTGCCTGATTCCCTGCATCCTTGGCAAAAGAGTGCTTTGCTTCCAAAGTGATTATTATCATTCTGATAGGTGGAGAAAGGAAGTGCAGTGTGTTTTAATTTGGCTTCCTTTTGTGAAGGAGCTTTAGCGTGTTTTCATAGATAAGAGCCTTTCCCCTTGTGTGATGACTGTTTACTGTCTTCTTTCATTTTGATTATTAGGCAGTTGGTCATAGTCATAGGGATTTCTGGAAATTATGGAAATGTATTAGGGAGATAGTCTCTTGTAACTGCATCCCTCCTGGCTGGAACATGTGCCTGAGGACAAGAGATTCAAAAGGGACCTCCCTATGGGTTGCTCGAGCTAATATGATGCACTTGAGATAAGAGTGATACCATTTAAGGAAGTGCGTGGGCTCCATCCCACATGTAGCATCAAGGTTTCACATCAAGCTGGTCTGTGTTTGTAACTTTTGTCACTTAGCTTCTTTATGTCTTGGTTTTCTTACCTGCAATATAAGGCTTTTCAGCACCATCATTCTGGGTAACAGGAAGAACCTGATACTACAGCCCTCCTCACGATGAAGCCACTTACCCTCTACTATAAGTAAAGGTATAGTGGGAGAAGAAAGTATGAACAAGCATGGGGACCCTGGAGACTTCTGGGTGTAGCTCCCAGGGTCCTTTCTTCCTTGCATAAGAGGTGCTCTGTTTGTGGACTGTGAACCACAAAAATACATGCAAAGCATCTTGGTTTTGGGTAGTCCAAGCAGAAGTTTCTATTAGTATTGTAAATCCTACTGGTGATGTGGCCAAGCCAGACTGTGTAACTGATGCAACCAGGTCAGTATGAGAGTTCCAGACATCCCTGGAGATAAACACAGAGTGATCCCAGTCCAGCTCTAAGATGACTTTACCTTACATAGATAGTCAGGAAGCACACAGAAATTATTGCTTCTTTTCCCTTTCCCTGGAACAAACCTGTTTTTGCCTTCACCAGGACTCTTTTCTTCTATAGCTCAGGGGAGACTGTTACCAGTGTGACCAGCTTGGCCCCACTGGAACCCAAGAAGGGCAAGAGGCAGAAGGAGAAGGCTGATGTCCCTCCTGCAGTCCCTGCCAAAGGTAGGAAGCTAGCCTACTGTTACCCACGTGGGAACCAGCATGGTTGATCTAGAATGGGTCTGAGGTTTGAAATGGGATTGGGACAGGAGGAGTAGACGACAGATGGAGGACATGGCATCCCATGATTATATGGCCTGGGGAACCCCACTTAGATTTTGATCATAATTGAGCACCATCACTGGGGCAGGGCGAGGGGTGATGCATTGGCCCAGCCTGGCTTTGTGGACAGATGGGGGTTCAACATGCACAGATTGATTCCACAGTGTATTTCATTTTGAACTATTACCATGGTCACACATGGTGGGGTGGGACAAACGGGTATCAACATAATCTTGGTTCATTCAAGGGAACGAAGCCTCTCTGATATTTCCAAAGATGTAAACCAGGTATAGAATTTATTTTGGATTTGTACTGGGGACACAATGAGGGTTAGTCTTTGATTCCAGTTATAATGTAGAGTAACATAGGTGAGAAAGAAGAGTGTTTGTCTAGAAGAGAACTGCTCAAGTCTTAGAATAAGATCATTTACAGATAGTTTCTAAAATAACTGTGGCCAGTTTTGGAGATGTTCATACCTCAAAGAATTTCAAATGTAGTTGGAAGTCCTAGGACTGTCCCCTAAGAGTCTTTGGGTTCCTTTGCTGAAAGCCATTGGTGCTCAGGCTGAATACACGTTGGGTAGAAAGAGGAGTTGGAAGGCCTAGGCATTCTGGGAAGCATGACAAGTGTAGATCTAGGGAAAGAAGGGGGCAGAGAATCCTGCCACAACGTCTCATTCAATCTACCTTACAAAAGGTGAAAGTGAGCCTCAGAGAGCTAAGTGGTAGAACCTGGCATGGAGGTGAGGTCTTCCCGACTTTCAAGGTCAAGTTTTTAAGGTCCAAAATATTGAAATACTTGTTACATGATACTTGAGAGAAAAACCTCAGTTTTCTCCTCTGATGACCTCTCAGGGCTGCTGTGAGGGGCAAGGTCACTGCTTCAACTGTTAGTGTGTAGTTAGGATGAAGCCCCAGGGAAGTTCCCAGCCTCAGGCTTTACCAAACGTACCTGGTTCTCACCTGGTTCTTACCTGGTTCTCTGACCTCTTTGTAGTTGGCAGTGTTTGTTTTACACAGAGTTGTTTCATTGACCTCGCTGATGGGAGAGGATGACATGTACAAAGACTAGGGGAGCAAAAGACAAAAGATTTATACTATTTGAAGAGAAACCTGAAGGGTATTATGCTGAGTGAAGTAAGTCAATCAGAGAAGGACAAACATTACATGGTCTCATTCATTTGGGGAATATAAAAAATAGTGAAAGGGAATAAAGAGGAAAGGAGAGAAAATGATTGGAAAATATCAGTGAGGGTGACGGAACATGAGACACTCCTAACTCTGGGAAACGAACAAGGGGTGGTGGAAAGGGAGGTGGGCGGGGGGTTGGGGTGACTGGGTGACGGGCACTGAGGGGGAACCTGACGGGATGAGCACTGGGTGTTATGCTATATGTTGGCAAATCGAACTCCAATAAAAAATATACAAAAAACAAACAAACAAACAAAAGGACCAGGGGAGGATTGCTCTCCATCAGGGGGCACCCAATGATAACTAGATCAGAAACCGGACTTCTTCCATGGGGGCAGGAAGGGATCTGTGGGTCTCCACAGAGTGTCTATGATACTCATGATATGTGGGCATTAAGAGCCCTGGGAAGAATTGCAAGCTAAACCCTTGACATCCTTCCACAGCTCCTGTGGCTGCCACATTCCATAAACCGAAGCTGCTGAAACCACAAAGAAAAGTCACCCTGGTGAGTAATCATATTTTGTGGTGTTGGTGTTCCTTCAAGCCTTAAACACACTTGAGGTCCAAGTAGTACCTTCATTGACTCAAAACATGCTGAAAGTTCTTTGTGCTTAGTCCCCAAGGAGAGACATTCTCTCTTGTTGGGTCAGCTTTTAAGCCATCTTTTCTTCACATCTGGTTCCTAGAGTGACTTTTAAAAATTCAAGTAGAACAATGTTCCATTAAAAATACTATTTTTCAGGGATCCCTGGGAGGCTCAGCAGTTTAGCGCCTGCCTTTCGTCCAGGGAGTGATCTTGGAGTCCTGGGATCAAGTCCCACATCGGGCTCCCTGCACGGAGCCTGCTTCTCCCTCTGCCTGTGTCTCTGCCTCTCTCTCTCTCTCTCTGTGTCTCTCATGAATAAATAAATAAAAACTTTTAAAAAATTACTATTTTTCAAAAACAAGGAAGAAACAGCCACACTCTGGAAGGTATAAATAGAATACGGACCTGCTTATATAAATTTACCTGATAACTACTCTGAAGAGACTGCTGAAGAACCTTACAGAAAATATATCATAGCTATTTATTTTGAAATAACTTTAGATTTACAAAAGAGTTGTAAAGATACGGAGAGTTCCTGTCTGCCCTTTGCCCAGCTTCTCCTAGGGTTAGCACCTCACATAGCCATGGTGTCTTTGTCAAAAGTAGGATTACCATAAGCACATTGCCATTAACCACACTCCAGACTTTGACTAGATTTCAGCAGTTTTTCCACCCATGTTCTTTTTGTGTTCCAGGATTCAGTCCAAGCTATCATATTGCATTTAATTGTCAATGTGTCCTTAGTCTCCTCCATTCTGTGACATTCCCTAGTCTTTCTTTTTCTTTCATGGCTTTGATACTTCTGAAGAGTAGTAGTCAGTTATTTTTTACTACGTTCTTTGACTTGGCTTTCTCTGAGGTTTTCTGATAAGTAGAGATAAGGTTCTGGATTTTGGAGAAGAACACAGAGGTGATATTTCCTTCTCATTGCATTTTTCCAGGGATGCATGATGGCAATATGTCTTATTGATGGTGACATTAATTGCAATAGCTTGGTTAGGGTCGTGTTTGCCAGGCTTCCTCCATACAGAGTTAACTATTTTTCCCTTTCTGTACCTGTTTGTTAGGTGTTTTGTTTTGTTTTGTTTTTGTTTTTGTTTTTTGCCTGTTTTTCTTTGATCCATTGGGAATTTGGGAATGTATCCAGTTTTACCTCAGATTCTTTTTTATTTTACTTTGTTTCATATTTCAATAGTTATTACTTGCTGATTTCATTAAACTTCATCCCTACATTCTAAACAGTTATTTATTTGAACTAAACATTTACTAGTTTTATTATTATTCTTTCTTGAATCCAAAGTCTTCCCCCCAAATATCTTTATTTGCCTTTACATTTGAGTAATTTGTCTGGGGATAGAATTCTAGTTTTATAAACTTTTTTCACTCTGTTCTGGGAAATATGCTGAGCACTTTATGTGCATTTCTATTTACTTCCCATGTTGCTCAATATAAATGCCATATTCGTTACTGTGGCCCATAACACCCTATATCATACAAGCCACATATGTCATTTAAATTTTTTAGCAGTCACATTAAAGAAGTAAAAGAAATAGGTGAAACCAATTTTAATAATACGGTTTATTTAACCCAGGATAGCAGAAAGATTATCACTTGAACATATAATCTATGCAAAAATTATTAATGAAATATTTTACATGCTTTCTGTTCTCCAAAACCTTCAAAATTCAGTGTGTATTTTATGCCTATTGCACATCTCATTTCAGAGCCACATTTTAAGTGCTTAAAAACCACATTTGACTAGTAGCTGTCATGAAAGCTCAGCCATATGTGATCTAGCCCCTGTTACCTCTTTGACATCATTTTTCCTGCTGTCTCCCTTCTTTTTTCCCCTCTGGCCACACTGGCCTCATTGCTAGTCCTTAAATATACCAAGCATGTTCTAGAAGGGCCTTTGCACCAGTTGTTCACTCTGGAACATTCTTTCCAGGTTATGCTTGTGGCTTGTCACTCACCCCCTACGGTCTCTATTTACATGTCATCTTGATGGAGAAACCTTCCTGAAATACTATATAAACACTTTTCACCCTCTGATGGCACTCCTCATGACAGACACCCTGATGTACTTTATATTTATCTGTTGATTGCCTCTCCCTTCTACCAAAATGCATGGCCCATCAAGGCAGGGAGGCTGTCTGCTCTGGTCGCTGCAATGTCCTCCATACACAAAGCATTATCCAGCATTATGGAGATTTGTTAATGAAGCTGAACACCAGCCCTGTTGGAGTAGGTTCTCTCATTCTACTTTTACAGTTGAGCATATTGAGCTGCAAAGTCAGGGAGGTGCAAGATGGAACCCAAGGTCATGCATACTTGAATCTGATCCTTCTGAATCTAAAACATAAGGTTTTAACCAGCTCATTTGGATTCTTGCCTCAGAGTGGAGCCTTGGTCTGCTGGCTCTCTGGTCTGGCCATGGTTCAGACATACTGTCCTGGCTCAGCCTCGCCCCTGCCCATGCCGTTTTGTACCCATGTCTCCTGCTATTCTTCTGGAAGGCTGATTCACCTCTTTTCCAAAGAGAGCCTTCTTCTGCCTGCAGTGAATTGTGGGTTCCAGTGGGCTTTCCATTCAGTGTGATCCTATCTGGTTCATATAATCAGAAATTCCTCACCAGTCTGGTCTATTGACTACCCCTGTCTTGTCCTCAAATGCAGCTGTACAGTCTTTGCTGATTTTAATAGATCTCTAGTCTGTTGGTGGGCTTTTGGAAACTCAGCAGGACACAAAGGCTAAACCAACTTTCCTCACTTCCTCAACTGTGCATATCACTGTGCATCTTTGTGAGTATATGTGTACCTTTTTCAGATCTTTTCTCCTTGTTCTGATATTTATGAACTACCTCGAGAAAGGATTTTTCTTATAATTTTTCCCACCTTACTTTCTCCCTGAGTTGGTCAGGAGTTGTTGCTTCTAATCCAAAATCTTACCCCAGTTAATAAAGGAACAGCTATGTACTGACACTCCATGGATATATCCCAGAGAGCACCAAAAAACGTGCTTTTTGCATGTTGTTATAGTTAATTCTCACAATGAGCTCCCCCATCCAATCTCCAGTTTTGAATGTGAGGACATATACTCTGTTTAAGAAAAGTGAGTTCCTCCAACTCACAGGTGCAGCAGTCCACTTCCCATGAAGATCATGCTGCTGACCCAGTGGACTGCCCCTTTGCAGTGTCATCAGTCGTAAATGGATGACTTTCTCTAATCCATGGCTGCGGGGGGGCGGGGGGCACCTCTCATTTATCCATTAAACAAAAATCAGTTGTATGCTTTTTGGGTACAGAAGGCTTCATTAAGCACTTTGGGACCACCTGTAAAGGGATCAGAGTCAGCAGCATTTTCAAAAATAACACTGGTCTTAATCACAAGTTTTAGTTGCAGAGTTTGGTTTGTGTGTTCATTCAAGCTAGTGTGCTCCTCTCGATGGCAATTCAACATAGGACATTCTTCATCTTCACAGGAAGTAGGTTGGGGCAGTTAGAGGCATTTCAGAAGGGGTCTTTGTTTTATGGAAGTATCTCCAAGATACTTCTTAAGTACTTCTTAAGTACCAAAGTATCTGTTGATCATCTATGAGATGAAAAGACTTAAAATTTTCTATACCCAAACGAGACCATTTGGAAACCAGTTTATACCCATAACAATAGACAATCAAGGAAAGAGCTGACTTTGAATGGGACTCTCTGGCCAGTGACTTAAAGTAAAAAATACTGGGCCTAGTATGTGCAGGTTTGTGCTAATATTAAGATTTCTTTTCCAAGAAGAGCAGCATTGACCTCAGTCTTGTTTGGGTCGATATTTAGCTCTCAGATCAATAGGTCTTGATGGTAGCTGGAACTAAAGTCAATAAATACTTGTTGACTCACTTAGGCCTTAGTGGGTATTTTAGAAAAAGCTTGGAGACATCTTTACTTTGGTGCCTGGTACCAACTGAGTGGTTTATCTCTGTTGCTATTCCATTTTGCGCCCATTTGCATAAAATGGTGCTTCCTGGAGTGGCCATGGGCCCCAGAGACCCCCAGCCTTCTTTCCAGAGTGACGTTAGCACATTCTCACCCCAAGAAGCCAAATTGCCTGCCACCTCCAGTGACTCATTGCCAAGAGGGAAAATATTTATTTATTGAGTACCTACATGTGCCAGCTCCTCTGCTTGCAGGCTCCATCTCACTCATCTCAAGTGCACGTGTGAGCTCCTGGTGGGCCTTCTGGACTCTGGCAGGCAAAAATGACACATGCATTTCCTTGTATTTTCACCCTTAAAGCATGAAAGTGGGAATATTTTTGTGGGTTTCCAAGACAACATGGCATTTTGTCGGAAGTATGTACGCCAGAGACTAATAGTGTTTGGAAAGTTTAAAAGATAGGATTGAAGAAGGAAAAAAGAGATGAGAAAGGCATTTTATTTCTTATTTTTTTAAATTAATTAATTAATTTATTTGAGAGAGAGAGAGAGGGAACACAAGCAGGGAGGAAAGGCAGAGGGAGAGGGAGAAGCAGACTCCCTGCTGAGCAGGGAGCCTGATGTGGGATTCGATTCCAGGATCCTGAGATAATGGCCTGTTCCAGGGCAGACGCTTAACCAACTGAGCCACCCAGGCACTCTGAGAAAGGCATTTTAGACCTTTTACAATCAAGATACCAAAATGGAGCCCCCCTCTTTTTTAACAAAAACAAACAACAGCCTGCTTTCAAAGTTACCTCATTAGAGAGTGAGGCCGAGCATGATCACACAGGGTCTCTCTGATGGACGATGTGATCTGTTTTTCCAATAGCCTTAAACACTGACAGTGGGTTATTGTTCCTACATCAGTGGTTCTTCCTCCTTTTGGGGGCAAGGGAGTACTTTCACAACACTCAAAATATGTGGTTTCCCTTTCAGTTGGGGGTGAGGGATTGGCACTAGCTCAAGACCCCCCTGAAGCGTTCTGGTCACCCCCACTCACTCCCCCTGCAGCAGAGTCCCCAGTACACACTCAGGGAATGCAGATACTTCCAGGAAAAGCTGTCATGGCTTCCTAGTTTCTGAAGAAATAGAGAAAGGCAGAAATGCTTTTGATTGCTTTTTACTGCCCCAGATCAGTTATTGATTTGGAGGCCAAGGGGAGGAAGAGGAAGCAGCATTTCTGTGATGTGGAGGCAAGAGCTCAGTGCTTAACGAAGAACAAGAGGAAATAATGAATTTGAGAGGAGGGGCATCAGAAAAAGAAGAGAATGCGGACCTTTGGGTTCAGTGGGTTTTCACACGCTCTTACCTCTGCGTCAGCACCCTCCTCACTGAGGACTGCTCTGTGCCTCACCCCAGAAGCTCTGTAATGAAGGCACCTAGATGTAATATTCAGTAGCTGGAAGGCTCAGGCCACCTCTCTCCTCTAAGGAGAAGAAGATCATCTCTTGTGAGCAGAAGACCGAAAAATCTGGAACGTCATGGGCTTAATTATCTCAAGTTTCCCTGCAGGTCTCTTGTTTCCTGTCTGTCCTGCTCAGATCCATCCTCACACTGCTGCCTAGAGAGTGTTCTCAGACACAGCTCAGACCATGTCCTTCCCTATTTAATATACTCCCTGGGCTCCCCTTTGCTTTCAGGGTGAAGCCCGGCTTCCTGCGAGCTGTGTGAGTGCGGGCTGGCCCCGGGTCCCACAGGCTCTGTCCTGCTGCAGCTGCCCAACCCATCCTCCCGCAGGGCTGCTGCTCCCCTCCCGGCCCACCCGCTACCCACAGAGCCACAAGGGGGGTCCCCCGGGCATCAGCTGTGCCCCGCACGCCAGGGAGCTCCCCATCACCACCCCCTCACAGCACTTTTCAGCCCTGTTATTTCTGAGCCCTCCCGGCATCAGTGTCCTCCTTCCTGGGGGTGAACTCGGGGCTGTGCCGCCACCCCAGCTCACGGCTTTGCTGCACACCTCCTCCCCAGGTGGTTGCACCACCACCGCTCCGGGATGTTGGCTGTCTCCACCATGGTCAGATTGCCGGACACAGTCAGCACTGGCACAGGCGCACCAGCCACACCTGCAGCCCCTCCATTCCCTTGCTTGGGTCGTCAAGGCAGTTCCAAACGGATTCTTCTGACTCTTTATGGAGCATTTCTCTGCAGGCTCCACACACACCCCATTCCACCAGAGTGTACACACAGCGCGGATTCCCGGCCCCCACACCACGCGGGAGAGCCCTGCCTCAGGGACCAGCTATGCCATTCAGAATCTAGGTGCCTTCTGCCTCACCCTCACGTGCAGTGACAACTATGACTCCTCGGTGTGCCCCAGCTTGTCCATGTCCCCTTGCTCATTGTCACAGATGGCTCATATGCCTAACACCTCCCCATCCATCTGACTTTGCTTGGGGCATTCACAGCACCTTACCTATATTTGAGCACTTCCCACACCACACTGAAATCCTGTGTAGCTGCCCGATTTCACTTTCTTCTCTGCTAGAACCAGGCTGTTCCTTTTTACAGAGTGACTTCACATTCCTTAGACTATGAAGGCTCTACGTTATAGACACCTTAGATGGTAGACACAGTAGGGGCCATTTCTTTAAATTGTGCTCAAGTGCACATGACATAAAATTCACCATCTTAACCATTTTGAAGTGTACAGTTCAGTAGTGCTAAGTAC
Source organism: Vulpes vulpes (assembly GCF_048418805.1). Taxonomy (NCBI): domain Eukaryota; kingdom Metazoa; phylum Chordata; class Mammalia; order Carnivora; family Canidae; genus Vulpes; species Vulpes vulpes. The sequence continues at coordinate 78,391,850 of NC_132794.1, read as the reverse complement.
CTTCACATTGCTCTGTAAACCATCTCCAGAATTTTTCATCTTGCAAAACTTGGTACTCAATAAATAGCACTCCTGCTCCCCTCGCCTCTGAAACCCACCCCTCTACTTCCTGTCTTTATAAATCTCACTACTCTAGCAACCTCGGGCAAGTGGAATCACGTAGTAGTTATCTTTCTATGACTGGCTTATTTCACTTAGCATAACATTGTCAAGGATCATCCATGTTGCTATAGGGGTCAGAATTTCTCTTTTTTTCAAGGCTGAGTAGTATTTCCTTGAATGAATATACCACATTCTGCTTATCCATTCATCTGTCCATAGATGTTTGAGTGGCTTCCACATGTTAGCTATTGTGAATGATAACTGTTGTGAATGTGGATGTGCAAATATGTTTTTGAGTTCTCGATTTCAGTTTTTGGGTATATACCTAGAAGTGGGTTTGCTGAGCCATATGGTGGTTCTACTTTTAATTTTTTGAGGAACTACCATACTGTTTTCCATCACAACTGTGCCATTTGACATTCCCACCTTTAGTGCACAAGGATTCAATTTCTCTATATCCTTGCCAACATTATTTTCTGTCTTTTTGATAGTAGCCATCTTAATGGATGTGAGATGCTATCTCATGGTAGTTTTAATTTGCACTTCCCTAACAATTAAGGATGTTGAACATCTTTTTATGTTCTTGTTGGCCATTTGTATAGCTTCTTTGGAGAAATGTCTATTCAAGTTTTTTCCTATTTTTTAAAATCAGGTTCTTTGTTTTGTTGTTGTTAAGTTGTAGAAGCTCTTTATATATTCTGGATATTAACCTCTTATTAGATACATAATTTGCAGATATTTTCACCAATTCTGTAGATTGCCTTTGCCCTTTGTTGATTGTCCTTGATGCACAATAGTTTTAAATTTTTATTAGTTTTAAAATCATCAAGGACTTGCCCTCTTCATCACTGTGTCCCAAGTAGAGGAGCTGGAACTTGCAGAATGCTTGTGGGATGAATGAACAATTGAGGACAGAGATCTGGGACTAGAGCTCTAAGTCCTCACTGCTCAAAGTGTAGTCCATGGACTAACAGCCTGGGCATCCCCTGGGAGCTTGTTGGAAAAATAGAAGCTCAGGCCCCACCCTAGATCTACTGAGTGAGAATTTGCAATTCAACAAGATCCCAGATGAGTCTGATGAACATGAACGCTTGAGAGTGTGGCTGTGAATAACTCATCAGACTCAGTAGCCCACTCTGGCTGGGTCATTGATGACAAGACAGAGCCCCTCATATCTGGAGAAGATGTTTTTACATTTTAATAAAGAGTTCAGCCCACTTGGGAGAATGGTGGTTTTCTTATTTATCAACAAAGAGAACATTAAACATGAGAATCTGCTTCTAAAGCATACAGTGACTTTCCTTCATTCCTGAGGACCTTTCTTGGGCAGCTTTTCCCTGTGATCTCCTAGGCCCTCTGTCAGTAGAGAGTTCTGACATGTGGGAGTGGCTCTGCCGGCCTGGGATTCCCTTGAGCTGAAAGTCTGCAGTACACCTGCCTCCTCCCCTGAACTCTGAAAGATCTGGGTGCTCCGAATGGATATAAAAGATGTGGCTTATTGTATCATAGTTGAGAGGGAGCTTGTCTTAGGAATGGGCCTTCCATTGAGTGGTCAGCCCAGGATTCACATGCCTCGAGGGCCTTGTCCGGTTTTTCCCTGGTCTCAAGAAAGAAGCCCCTTTTCCCAGCCCTGTTTCACTATTGAGAATATCCTGCCAAGACCAGAAAGAGTTTCTCTCTGATCTGTAGCAGAACAGGGCTTGGAGGCACATTAGGCACCAGTGATAGAATTCTGAGAGGATTTTAATAATAACCCAAATCCCAGCAAAATTATTTCCAGAGGACATGCGTTTCAGGTTTCTTGAAGGATGTTTATAATTAGCCGGAGAATTTCTCTTGTTGTCGCTAATGTGCTAGAACTGGTTTCAGTTAAATTTTACATCAAAAGGATATATTAACCTGCATAAAATATGTTCATAATCTCGATTTAAAATTAAAAAGAAGAAAAAAACCCCACAATCACTTGTACAATATATTGCCCCAAGTAAAAGCCTTGGGAAAAAAACAAAAACTTTGCTGGTACCACGCTAGTACCATTTTTACAGAGATAAAAATTCTATGCCCCCCTCGGTACACATGCGCATCCCATTATTGTCACGGGGAGTTATGTATGTTGACTGGAGGGAAAAATAGATGCTGAGCATTGGAAAGGATGAGAAAAGGGGAAACAGAAGTCATTTGGTTTCATGGATTCCCTCCAGTCTGGGGAGTGCGGGCGGTGGGATGCGAGCATTGGGGAGGTACAAGCAGACCCCACACCCACCCCCTGCCCCGAGTGGAGGTGGGATTGTATTAGTTTTTTGTGTTAGGGACTGATAACTCTGTCACAGGGCCGGCACCTCCGGGGGTGCCATGAGGTCAGTGCTGAGGCCCTTGGCTGCCGAGTGCCGTCCACAAACAGCTACCAGGTTGGATGCTTCTCTGTTGTGTCAGGCCCATGGAGAGTTGGCTTGAGGTTCTGTATTCCCCATGGGCCAAGTGAAGCTCTTACTCTCCAGGTGTCTTTTAAGACTGGTCATGCCTGAAGCTCTAATGAGGAACCCCCTTTGAGGAATTCAATATGGGGAGACAGTGGGGATCCTACTCCAGAAGTGCTGTGGGAGGAGTCTGCCTCACCCCATTCTAGGAGGATAATGTGACTTTGTACTTTGAAGAGGAAGGTGACTTTGGAATTGGCCACCACAGGACCATGTTCCCATTTCCTGTGTCATTGATTCATTCATATCACTTTGCAGTCTTCCACTAGTTATTCATTTCTCACACATTTATGGAGGGCCAGCAGGCAGTGCAAGGTGCTGTGGGGACAGGAGCACAAGCCTTAGAATCTCCTGATGGAGGTGAACAGGTGGCAGAGAGGTAGGCTGGGCCAGAGGTTGGCCGAGGCTGGAGCAGGCCTGGTGGTCCTGCAGGTCTAGCCCCATGAGTGACCCCACCAAGTTGCACAGGCCCACCCTGCCCCTGGGGGCCCTGGAGAGGCCTCTCTGGGAAGGGCCACCCCCCTTTGTCTGCAGGGAATGTCCCTCTAGAGTGGTAGCTTGTTTTCCAGCTCAACTCAGCTGATTTGCTGCTTTTATTGGGCACTTCATTGTTGGGATCATTGCACTGCTGGGAAATTTTTTTTTTTAACTTTTTCACTCTATTTTATTTTTGTAATCTCATGGAATATCATTTGTGCTCACATTCGATTTTTTTATAAAAAAAGATTTCATTTAAAACCTCAGTTTTGAGTGCAGAACATTTCAGAATTGTTATTAAAAGACTTTTTCAATCTCAAGTAGAGAATACTAGAAATGAAGTGCAATTTTGGAAAAAAAAAAAAAAGGAGAAAAAAAAAGGAAAAAGTCATCACTGTATTTGTGATATCAAGCTAAGTATTCACAATATCCAGAAGAAAATCTTGATGTGAAGTTCTGAGTTCATGACAAACTAATGGAACATTTAAGGGATTTTATGCTCCTAGCCAGACTTAATTCTAATTTATTATTATGACTCCCAAAAGCTGAATTTATAAATCCCAACAAGCACATGTGATGTCCAAAAGGCAAGAAGACAGCCTCATGAATCTATGACTAGAGCACACATAGAAAGATGAAGATTGCAAACTCTGAATTCAATCATGTGTGCCATTGCTCACATTACATATGAATTCAGGTGTGCCAGCATTCTGCTGTTACTTTGTGTTTGGTCTTAATGCTTGGTGTGTGCCCTGTATATTGTGTCCATGACATAATGCTAGTGATGGTGGTGATGATGGTGATGTGATGAAGATATTGATGGTGATGAAGCTGGTGATGATGGTGATGACACACGCACTTCACTTCCATGGCACTCCGCATGCAGACAGTATCCTGGTGCTGGTCAGTAGGAATGCTGGGACAACCTGACCTAAGCATTGCTATTGTCTCTTGTCTCCCAAATGAGGCAGGGAGCCACAGGGAGGTAAGTACCAGCACAAGCTTCCCCACCAGGTGGTGGCAGTACAGGGTCTGGTTGGGCACTTGGCTTCGGGTCCCTCCATGTTCCTCCCCACCAGGCTTTCCCCGGGCTCCGCTGCGTCTCACAGAGAGCACTCAGCAAAGTCCTAGTCTACCAAGTCTTGACCTCACTGGATGAGTATTTGTATAATGAAAGTTGCAATGGTGATTCTAAGTGGCGTACAGGAGTGGGGCTGGCAGTTCAGAATATCCATTTGTTAAGATAGAAAGTGAAATTCCTTGCATTGACTCTCATTTCTCTGCAGTTGCCAAATCCCTATTTGGCTTATATTCTTTAAACAGTTTTCTGTGTATGTACAAATTTATATCCATCTCTGTCTGTTCCCAAAGTGTATGCACAGTCAACCCACAATCAGTATAGGTCATGGCTACAAATTATGACAAATAATTTCTGTGTGCCAACTTCTCCCAAAACGATAGTGGTCTTAAACAGAATGTTTACACATTAAATTGTTTTCTCATTCACAATTCATCAGGCTCATATTTCTATGTCACTACATCGAGATCCATTCCATTCTTGTAATAACTGCAAAGTGTCACAGTATCATCATTTCTTTCATCTGTCTATCTATCTATCATCTATCTATCTATCTATCATCTATCTATCTATCATCTATCTATCTATCTATCTATCTATCTATCTATCTATCTATCATCATCATAGGTCTATATTTTAACCTATGAAGTTGAAAGCCTTAGGCAGACTTACATTATTCCAAGCAGTAGAACCTGCGTATCTTTCTTCTTGGTAGAATGTCCTAAAGGAAATTCTAGATAGGCCAAAAGAGAAAAAAGTCCCATGGTTCTGCTCATGATTTCCAAGAGCATCCCCTCCCTGTATTCCTGAGGCCCAGGATATTCAAAGGAAGGTTTTTAATGCAGTGCCAGACTGGTTTTCTTTCATTTTTGTCCTAAACTCATTCAGTCATTCATGTAAAAATTTACACTGAGTATCTTCTGTGTGCCGGGTAGCACCTGAGTTGGGCACCTTCCTAGAAGCTAAGTTAGAGCCAGTGGTGTGATCCAGCCCACTTCTGTCCACTAGAGAGAACTAATCTCTTTGGCATCATAAAATTTACACATGTAAGTCAGCCAGTGCTATAAACCAGAATTTTTTTCTTGGAGAACTAATTGCTCACAATTTCCCAGCACACTACTCTGGATGTAGCAGTGAATGTTTGACAAAGTTGCTGCTTTCACGGAGCTCAGTGATGCGGTTAGAGGCTAGCTCTAGCACCAGCTCCACCACATACTAGTTGTTGACCTCAAGCTTGCCATTTCTCTGCCTCTGTTTCTATATGTGTAAAATGAGGATGATAGTAAGAGGACTTTCTGTGTAGAGTTGTCAGTACACTAAGTAAGCATTAGGTGCTATGATTACATTCTTGTGGTTAAAGGCAAAAGTAATCAAATGGATAGTACTTTATAATTCCAAGGTGTGACACATGCTCTGCAGAATAGTATTGCAGAGCAGAAGAGCCAGGGAGAGACTGTGTTTGATGGGGAGGGAGCCTCCTTGGAGCAAAGGCCCAATAAAGTGAGAGAGCCAGCCACACTGCTATTTGGGGGAAGAACATTCCAGACAGAGAGCAGAGCCTGAACAAAAGCCTTGAGGTGAGCCCTGAACAAGGGATACTGTATAGATGTGTCTGACACATACCAGGAGACCAGGGCTGAAGCATTGGTCAGGAAGGGGGATGTGTGGTGTGAACAGAGGTCAGAGGAGTCCTGGGGAAAAATCATGAAGGATCAGTATCCTGATAGGGACTCTAGATTTTATTCTAAGTGTGATAAGAAAACATTGGAGAATTTTATGCTGAGCAGTGAGTGGGTTGACATCATTTTAGAAGGATTAACTTTACCACTGTGAAAAAAAAATATAGATATACATCTGTCTCACTGGACTTATTTGGCACTGGCCTGAGGTCCAGTGGTATCCATCAGAATCTACCATGTGATGTCTTCTAAATGAACTGAGTGTCTTCTCTCTGCCTCTCAGTATTTCAAAGGGACCAATTGTCAAAACAACCCTTGTCTGTACTCTATAATAAAAAATTATAGTAATAATAATAATAATAATAATAATAATAGTTGAGCACTTATGTAGCATTTACTATTTACCCACCAGGTAATTTTCTAAGTACATTACACATATTAATGCATTTAGTCCTCAAAATATCCCTGTGGTATAGGTACAATTATGCGTATCACTTTACAGATGAGGAAATGATGCACAGAGAAGCTAAGAAACTTGCCCAAGGTCACACACGTGGTAAATGGCGGTCTTTCTGTCTCTGAGAATCTGTGCTCATTTAAGCACCACCATCACTAGCATTGTGTCACGGACACAATATAGTGGTATTTAAACCACTAGACAGACCCTTGAACCCCAGACACCCTATAAGTCAGAGTGTTAAAGATTGCAGCTGATTGGAGGACTGAGTGTTCAAAATTGAAGATTCTCAGAGTGGGCTCCTACATAGAAGGAGATAGCCAAATACTCTCTTTTTCTAAACATAAATATTCTTTTGAATAATATTGCCAGTAAAAGTACTTTTGGAAGGAAGCTGGGAAAACATATGTCTATGGTCCATGGGGAAGAGAAAATGCGTGTCTGTATTAGATCATGGAGCTAATCAACACTATCACTGTGCCACTATAAAAAGTTTCATGTGTCAGAACCCTCCCCAAGGGCTTTATCTATAATCACATTTTAGCTTCCAAACATACATTGGTGAAACCTAGAGACCTCCATCTGTCTGATGACTTGTAAAGCCTCGGGCCTTTTCTGTGCATGGCTTTAGCAGGTTCTATAGCTGGTTACCTCTGTGTATCCTCAGAGCAATTAGCCAGGGGCATGTGACTTACCATCATGTCATATTCATTCTGGGAATGTGCTTTGCTAAACATCTTTTGAATTCTCCAGAGTCAAGAGCATGATGTGAATTTGCTCTGCTCAAGGATACCAAGTGACTTCATCCAACCCACTGTGCCAAAAACCTGGATACAACTTTGAAATCTTAATCTCCATCCAAAACTTCTCTCCTGAGTTCCAGATCCCTTCTAATTCTTCCAAAGTCATAGGGAACATTGTTTCATTGGCCATCGGTTACTGAATAATCATGTGAAAGCCAGGCATGGGGTAGGAATTTGGGCAGACATAATCCCACAGTTTACAGATGTCTGAAGCAACAGAGGAAGTGAGCATTTTGTGCCTTAGAAAGTACCTGTGCGCCCCTCTGTGATGACCAAGGGTCCTGATTTCTAAACCCTGGCTCAGAGTGTTAAGAGGCACCTTTGTCAGCAGTCACAGCTGCATGCTGGATTTGGGATGTGCAACTGAATTCTAGCCCTCACCTCTGAGTGAGGATTCTGGTATCAGTTTTGCTACTGAAGCCAGAGGTCCTAGAGGACCAGTGATTTTACCTCCAAGGAGATGGTGAGTAGATCTGGCATGTGGCTCCAGCACTTACCTTAAAAATTCCCCTGGCCTTTTCCAGTTCTGCATTTTCACACTTAGCTTCCTATTTCTACCTGTTCAGTGGGCATCTCTGATCAAGAGTCTGTTACCAGGGGGCCTGGTGTCTCAGGTGGTTAAGCCTTTGACTCTCAATTTTGGCTCAGGTCATGATCTCAGGGTGGTGGGGTCGAGCCCCTCATTGGGCTGTGCACTCATGTGGAGTCTGCTTGTCTCTCTCCCTCTGTTCTTCCTACTACTCTCACTCTCTCTCTCTCAAATAAATAAATGAATAAATAAATAAATAAAATCTTAAAAAAAAAGTCTTTTGCCTGGCCAAAGCAGAGTATGCCAGTCGGCTGACCTGTGGAACTCAAAATTAAGTCAAGTTCATATTCCAAGGCATGTTGATTCTAACAGGTCCAGTAAGAGCCATGACATAGTTTTCTTTCCCGAGTTTGGACCTATGGATACCCATTGAGGGCCCTCTGTCAACTAGAGCTTCACTGATTTCACAGCCTCCACCTCTTTCGTGGCTATAGTCATATGTGTGTGGGCATTGTGAGGGGAAAATTTGTTTTACTAGGTACTCCTCTGTGGAATAAAAAATGAGCACTTATCTTGAAGGGGGAAGAGGAAGTCTGCCCTCGATAATATGTAATTCTCTCTTGGGTAAATAGATTCCTGATAGTGCAACTTGGTAGAACTGCAATCACATTTTTAACTCTAAGGTGACGTTAGCATAAACATCCCCATGTCCTAGTTATTGATCTTTTGCTCAGATAACGCTATTACCCAATTGAACTTATGACATTGGAGAACTTGCAGTGGCTGCAATTCCATTTTTCTCTTATTCTTGCAACTTAATTCAGCGCGCACCTCCAGCTGTGATAGCTGTAAAAAAAAAGGTGGTTTTTGAGGCAGTCTGCGTAGAATATTAAATCAACCTCTCTTTCCTTCTGTCTTTCCTTTCTCCCTCTCTCCTGGTAGGAGTGTTAAATTTTGGCTTGGATCCTGGAAGCACACCTACCAAATGAAATACTCAGAAACTACCAGTTAGGAGCCTGAAGTGTGGTATGTGCCCAAAGAGGTACACAATTTCTGAATTCCTGGGGCTTGACTTCTCTAGTCTTAGCCATATCAAGTAAACCCTTCCCCATACACTTACTTTCCATACCCTTCCCCATACACTCATTTTCCATAGTGAATACTCTAGAACTGGGGGACCTTAAATGAGGTTGTCATCTGCTGTTGAGTGTCTCACCACTGGCAGAACAGAAGGATGGGCCACAGAAGACTTGGCATTTCACTGCATACTGACCTTGTTACACCTAGAATCCAGAAGTGATAATGCTTTCTGAATCCTTCTGAGGGGAAGTTATGCTCTGTGGGAACTTAATCCGACTCTGGCAGTGGAGTTCAAGTCTAGGATCTAGGAGGTCCTTGCGGACAGTGGAAGCATACAGCTGATGTTTCGACTAAGGTCCAAATTACTCCTATACTCCTGCTCTGCAGTCAGCCATGGGATAATGGCCTAAGGGCCAATCTCCTTGCCTCCTCTGAATGAACATTTCCACCAACTGAGAGAAGAGTCTTTCAAAATTCCATTCCAGTCTTTCTTTGATGCCATCAATGTATGTCTATATGTGAACTTCCATCCCTTCTTGCTTATCAAATCCCCTTCCAGGCTAAGGAATGGATTCTCCCTGGCTGGGAGGAAATGTATCAATAGTAAGATTACAGGTACACAAAACAAAGAGGTTTAGAACAGAAGAGATCCCAAGCAGTGGTAAACACAAATGCCAGGCCCTTACTGGAGAAATAGAGGAACTGACAAAGAATCTCTGTAGGCTGAGAGGGAAACCAAATAGTCCTGTGAAAGAAGAAATAGGGAAGTTGTTGCTCATGTGTTTGGAAAGTTCTAGGGCTTTTGCTAAAGGACCCTGTCAAACCTTCCCAGCCATTGGTCCACTTTCCCTCCTTTCCGTTTCTTCTTGCTCCTGCTCACCAATGAATACAGCAACATCAGACATAAGTGTCTGAGGCCTAGAAATCCTGCTTCTAGGAGTTTCCTTCATGTCTGAGTGCAGTCTGAAGCACTTGCAAGAGTGTGAACAGCCAGTTCGAGACCATTGAAGTTTGCACCCTTGGGTGCCCATAAGTACACTTGTGAATGAGTAGGAATGGGGTCTTGAAGAACGCCGTTTGAAGGGCCAGCAGCTGGCAGGGAACTGACAGAAGTGCTTCTCAATTCATCCTTAGAGACTCCCTTACTGTGCTCCAGTTTTTGAACTGCCGAAGACACTAGGAGTGATTCCTTAGCTTGTGCCCAGGACACCTTCAAATTGTCAAGATCACAGTCATCACCAGAAATATGGGTGTGGCCCTGCTGCAGGGTCCTCACCCTGGCTGTACCCTATCAAATCATCCACTTTAACCTTTACATTCTGCTCTTGGTTTCTGGTTTTACTACCAGTTCTATAGTTTTACCAATAATTAATTACTCCAAACAATTTCTCTAAGCTACTTCCCACCCGAACCTTCCACTAAAGCATCAGTGCTGTAAAAAGGCGGCGTGGTGAGAACTGGTGAGGAGTCTGCATTTACCCCCTTTCGTTGGCCATTAGGAATTTATTTCCAGTTAAACAAGCTGGGAAATGTAATTAAGCACATGGTTGATGGTGACAGCCAAGTGTGCATGCCAGAAAAACAATAGGTTCTTTAAAGGTGCCAAGGACCAATATTATGCATCTTCTGTTGGAAACTGTATACACTTCACAATTCAGAGCCTCCTGTGTGCTGCCTCATATCTTCAATCAAATTATTATATCCCAGAAATATGCATAAGGGAAATGATTCTACACATTTTATGGTGGGTTGTTGCTTGTAGCAGTAATTGAAGTACCTTTCCACTTATGAAAGTACTAATTTTATTTATTTTTATTGCTTTTCTAGATGCAATTATTTATTTAGTGTGCTTTGGCTTTATTGAATTATGTTTACTATAGGAACATCATAAAAATGTATGAAAACAACACATCAGCCCAGCCAGCCTGGTGACCTGTATTGAGAAAGCTAGTGTTATTTTTCATATCCAAACATAATGGAATAAGTTAAGAATAAACAGATAATCTACACTAGAAAACAATGCAATTGCAAGGTAATGTAATAAAACACCTGGACAATATGATTTCATAAATCCTGGTTTAAAATTTACATGAGTTGGGTTTTGTGTGCTTATTTGAGGACACATGGCATTTCTAAATGGAATCATTATAATGTGAAATGTAATTAAACTGAAAGGCAAGATGTAAACAGGATTTTTGTTGGCTTGGAATATATGGACAAATAAGAAGCCGTGTAAAGACTTTTGATGTTGAAAGAGAAACAGGAGGCTCTCATCCCTCTAAATGTCCTTTGAAATTTAAAACAGGCTAATTCATGAAGGTCGCTTGGCCATAGCCTCTGATCAGTAGGTACTGGCTATAGGAGTTTAGGTCCTCTCTTTGTCTCTTGCTCCCTGTCTCTATTCTGATGCTCCATTTCAGAAGTAAAAAGGCTTTTTGCTTTAAGCATTCTTTTTAAGAAACTTAAATCGAATACTAATGATTAACTTGTCCTGAATCTTGACAAGATAACCAAAGTGGAAGCACAAAAAAGAAAAAAAATTAAAACAACACAATCAAAGCCAAGAAACAAAAATGAAAAGTATGCTGCCTAAATGAAAGTGTCTTTAGTGACTCTAAAACAGTGGCTGACTTTTATTTTTCTGATTATGACTTAAAATTAATTAATGTGATGTTTAAACACATGTGCCTACTAGAAAATGTAAAAGGTATCAACAAATGTACACACTAAATTGTGGGTCTCCCTTCTGCCATCCAGTTTACATCATCAGAGGGAATCATGGATACCAGGTGCTTGATTTTCCAAGCAGGCTCCAAGGGCTTTCAAAGCATATAGAATATATACACACGTATTTACACAAATGATAGTAAAACATACAGTAGATGTATGGGTCCATCATTCTTTTTAAAGACTCCACAGTATACCCCATGGTATGAATACACGGTCTCCCACTAATGTTCATTGAAGTGTTTCCAGATTTTTGCTTGTAACAATAAACACCTCCACTAACAATATACAAAAAGACCTGTTTCTTGTGTTTCTTTTGGCAACCATTCTTTTTTAATGTTTGTTAATGTGAAAGACAAAAAATGACATCTGATTTTAAATTGTCATTCTCTTACTACTGGAGGTTGAATCTCATTTGTATGTGTAAGAGCCTTTGTAACTTACTTTCCTGTGAACTATCTGGTCCTATTCGTTATGCTTTAATTTTCTAATGGGTTATTGGCCATTATCTTTGTTGAATTGTAAGGCCCTTTGATATGAGTTGTAAATCTTTTCATTTTTATCCATTGTCCTTTGACTTTATTTAGAGAATATTTTTGCCATCTATGGTATGCAGATGTACATATCTTTATATTCATTTACATATTCATTTTGTATCAGTCTTGGATTATTCTGTAAAGTACCTTCTGTACACTGAGTTTTTTTTTTTTTTTACACTGTGAGGTTTTTTTTGTTTTAGTTTTGTTTTTGTTTTTTTACACTGAGAGTTTTTTATTTTTTATTTTATTTTTTTATTTTTTATTTTTTTAAAAGATTTTATTTATTTATTCATGAGAGACACACAGAGAGAGAGGTAGAGACACAGGCAGAGGGAGAAGCAGGCCCCATGCAGGGATCCCGATGTGGGACTCGATGTGGAACTTGATCCCAGGTCTCCAAAGTCACGCCTGGAGCTGAAGGCGGTGCTAAACCACTGAGCCACTGAGAGTTTTTTAAACAAGTGTCCCCACACATTATTCTAGTACTATGAATTTATTTTCCACATTAAAAATTTTAATTTGTCTGGAATTTGGTGTAAAGAATTATGTAGGGATATGATTTTCTTTTCCAAGTGGCTACCCAAGTGTCCTAACAGTATTTATTGAAAAATAGTATTTTATTTTACTATTCTGGGTTAATTTCTGGACTTTCTCATCAGTGTCACTGACAGATAGGGGTATCCCTTTGACAGTACCATTCAAATTCTGTCTTTTAATTTTGTTAATTGTTTCTTTTGCTTTTTAGCTTTTCAGTTTTATGTAGTACCATTTGTTAATTTTTTTCTTTGTTATTTGTGCTTTTGATGTTATTACCAAAAAATATTATTTATAAGACCAATATCAGTGAGCTTCTCCCACATGTTTTCTTCTAGGACTTCTGTGGTTTCAGATATTTTGTTTAAGTCTTTGATACATTTCAAATTATTTTTTTGTGAGTGACGTGAGATAGCGGTCCAATTTCATTATTCTGCATGTGTTTCTCCAAATTTCCCACCACCATTTGTTGAAGAGACCATCCTTTCACTATTGAGTGTTCTTGGCTCCCTTGTCAAATATTAATTGACCGTATATGCTACGGTTTTTCAGTTGTCTAATGTGTCTGTATTTGTGCCAGCACCCTCGTGTTTTTAGTACTGTGGCTTTGTACTATAGTTTGAAATCCAGAAGCATAATACCACTGGCTTTGTTATTTTTTTCTCAGGATTGCTTTGGCTATTTAGGGTCTTTTGTGGTTCCACACGAATTTTGGGATTGTCTCTTTTATTTCTGTGAGGAATGCCTTTGGTATTTTGATGGGGATTATGTTGAATCTGTAGATGGCTTTGGGTAGTATGGACATCTCAGCAATATTAATTATTCCAATCCATGAACATGGGATATATTTCTCTTTGTTTGTGTCTTCTTCAGTTTCTTTAAGCAAAGTTTTGTGGTTTTCATTGTATAAATCTTTCACTTCATTGGTTAAATTTATTCCTAAGTATCTTTTTGATGCTGTATTGAATGGATTCATTTTCTTTTTGTTTTTCAGGTGCTTCATCTTTAGTGTAAAGGAGTGCAGTTAATTTCTATATGTTGGGGGATGCCTGGGTGTCTCAGCAGTTGGGTGCCTGCCTTCGGCCCAGGGTGTGATCCTGGAGTCCCAGGATTGAGTCCCACATTGGGTTCCCTGCATGGAGCCTGCTTCTCCCTCTGCCTATGCCTCTGTGTGTGTCTCTCATGAATAAATAAATACAATCTTAAAAAAAAGATTTTATTTTATTTTATTTATTTATTCATGAGAGACAGAGATTGAGAGAGGCAGAGACACAGGCAGAGGGAGAAGCAGGCTCCATGCAGGGAACCCGATGTGGGACTCGATCCCGGGACTCCAGGATCACACCCTGGGCGGAAGGCAGGAACTCAACCGCTGAGACACCCAGGCATCCCCAAATTAATAAAATATTTTTTAAAAAATTTCTATATGTTGGTTTTGTGTCCTACCATGTTACTGGAATACATTTTTACTAATTCTTTGGGATTTTCTATATATAGGAACCATATCATCAGCAAATAGTAACAGTTTTGCTTTTCCTTTCTGATTTGAATGCCTTTCATTTCTTTGTCTTGCTTTATTGCTCTATCTAGGACTTCCAATATTATATTGAATAGGAGCGGTGAGAGTGGGCATCCTTGCCTTGTTCCTGATCTCGGAGGGAAACACTTTCAATTTCTTTCCATTAAGTATAATGTTAGCTGTGATTTGTCATAAGTGGTCCTTATTATGTTGAAGTATGTTACTTCTATATCTAGTCTTAAAGGTTTTTATCATGAAAGGATATTGTATTTTGCCAGATGCCTTTTCTGTATCTACTGAGATGATCATGTAACTTTTTATCTTTCATTTTATTAATATGGTGAATTACATTTATTGATTTGTGTATGTTGGGCCATCCTTGCATCTCGAGGATAAATCCCACTTGGTCTTGGTGTGTAATCCTTTTAATATGTTCATGAATTTGATTTGCTAACATCATTTTGAGAATTTTTGTATCTATATTCATCAGGGATATTGGTCTATAATTTTCTTTTCTTGTGGTACCCCTGCCTAGTTTTTGTATCAAAGTGATGATGGCCTCATAGGATGAGTTGGGAGTGTTTCCTCCTCCTTGATACTTTAAAGGGGTTTGAAGAGGGTTGATATTAATTGTTCTTTACATGTTTGGTAGAATTTTCCCATGAAGCTGTCTGGTTTTGAAGTTTTTTGTATTGGGAGTTTTCTTATTACTGTTTCAATCTCTTTACAGTTAGAACAATGTCTCTTTCGCTTTTCTATTTCCTCCTGATTAAGTCTTCTTAGGTTATGTGTTTCTAAACACTTCTTCTCAATTATTTAATTTGTTGGCATATAATTGTTCATAGTAGTTTCATGATTCTGTGTATTTCTGTAGTATCTGTTCTAAGATCTTCTCTTTCATTTCTAAATTTTATTTGAATTTTCTCTATTTTTCTAACTTGAGATTTGTTAATTTTGTTTATCTTTTCAAAGAACCAGCTCTTAGTTTCCCTGATCCTTTCTATTATTTTTCTGTTTTCTAGTTCATTTATTTCCACTCTGATCCTTACTCTTTTCCTCCTTTCTGTTAACTTTGGGCTCAGTTTGTTTTCTTTTTTTAGTTCCTTATGGTGTAAAATTAGGTTGTTTGAAATCTTCCTAATTTCTTAATATATGCGCTTATTGTCATAAACATTCCTCTCAGAACTGCTTTTGATATATCTCACAAAATTTGATGTTATATTTTCAATTGTTTTGAGATAATTTTTCATTTCCCTTTTGACTCTTCTTTGATCCCATGGTTGTTTAGAAATATGTCGTTTAGTTTCCAAATATTTTTAGATCTTCTCACTTTCCTCTTATTGATATCTAGTTTTATACCATGTGGTCCAAGAAGATACTTGTTATGATTTCAATCTCTTACTTTTCCTAAGATTAGTTTTGTGGACTAACATAATCTATCCTGGAGAATGTTCCATACACTTGAGAAAATGTACATTCTGCTGCTATTGGGTGGTATATTCTTTTTTAAAAAGATTTTTATTTATTTATTCATGAGAGACACAGAGAGAGAGAGAGGCAGAGATACAGGCAGAGGGAGAAGCAGGCTCCATGCAAGGAGCCCGGTGCGGGACTCGGTCCTGGGACTCCAGGATCACACCTGGACTGAAGGCGACACTAAACCACTGAGCCACCAGGGCTGCCCAGGGTGGATATTCTATATGTGTTGGTTAAATCCATTTGTACTAAAATAGTTGCAATTTCAACATTTCCTTGTTGATTTTATGTCCAAATAATCTATCCATTGCTGAAAGTGGGGCATTGAAATCCCCCACAATTATTGTATTGTTGTCTATTTCTGCCTTATGATCTTTTATTAATTACTTAATTTCTTTTATTAATGGCAATATATAATATACACATATGCTTAAGTAATATTAATTACTTAATACAATTAATATATACTTAATTCATTCCTTAGTTGTTGGAGCATATATATCTATTATTGTTACATCTGCTTGATGTATCAACCCCTTTATTATTATAACCTTTGACTCTGGTTACTCTTTTTGACTTGAAGTCTATTTTGTCTGATATAAGTATAGCTATGCCTAATTTTTCATTTCTGCTTGCTTGGAATACCATCTTACATTTTTTCACTTCAAACCTATGTGTGTCTTTAGAGCTGAAATGAGTCTCTTGTAGGCAGCATACAGTTGGGTCTTATTTTTTATCTATCCAGGCACTTGTGCCTTTGATTGGTGAGTTCAATCCATTTACATTTAGGGTGATCATTGATACTTAAATATTTGCTACTGCTATTTTATATTTTGCCTCCTGGTTACTTTGTCTCTCCATTGTTTCTTTTTCCTCCTGTTTCTATCTACTTTTGTTAAGTTGGTGGTTTTTCATGTCACTGGCATAGTCTCCTCCCATCCCCATCCCCTTTTTTTAGTTTTGTGTCTATGCTTTAGATATTTGCTTTGTGGTTGCCATGAGGTATACACAAACCATTTCATAGATAAAATAGTCCTTTTCCTGCTGATAGCAGTTTATCTTCATTTCCCTCTAAAGGTTCCATTCTTTTACTCTTCCCCTTTTATATTTTGATGTCACAAATGATCTCTTTTATACTGTGAATTTGTTACCAAGTTGTAATAACTATAGTTATCTTTAATTCTCTTTTCCTTTAATCTTTGTGCTGTAGTTAAGAGGTTAATATATTATTTTAAAGAAGAGCTATTGTATTCTAATTCTATGTATTGCCTAAATCACAGTTTTGTGTACTTTCATCTTGTCATGTCTGCTTGGGGAGCTTCATTTCTTGTAGTGAAGGTCTAGTGGTGGTGAACTCTCTCAGCTTTTGTTTGGGAAAACCTTTATTTCTCCTTAATTTCTGAAAGATAGCTTTACCAGATATTTTTGGCTGATGGTTTTTATCCTTCAGTACTTTGAATATGTCATTCCTCTCCTGGCCTGTGGAGTTTCTGCTGAGAAATCTGCTGATAGCCTAATAGGGGTGCTTTTGTAGGTTACTGTCTTTTTTCCCCTCTTGGCTGTCTTTATAATTCTTTCTTTATTGTTGAATTTGACCATTTTAATATAAAGTGTCTTGGAGAGGATCTTTTCTCATTAAGATAATAAGGTGTTCTATTGGCTTTGTGGTCTTGTATATCCAGTTCCTTCCCCAGGAGTAGGAAGTTCTCAGCTCTTATTTCTTTAAATATGCTCTCTTCCCTTCCCCTCTCTCTTCTTTATGGGATACCCATTATTCTTATGTTGTCTTTTCTATTGAAGTCAAATGATTCCCATAGTTTGTTCACTATTTACAAATTTTGATTCTCTCTTCTTTTCTACCAGAGTCATTTCTATATTTTTGCCCTTGAGCTCACCAATTCTCTCTTCTGCATCATCTGCTATATTTCCAGTACATTCTAATGCATTATTTGTCTCATTTATTGAGTTCTTCATCTCCAGGATTTGTTTGGTTCTGTTCTGGAATTTGAGTATCTTGGTAAAGTATTCCTTCTATTTATTAGTTTTATTACTGATATCACTGCACTGTCTTCCTGAGTTTTCGCATGGCTTGTTGAACTCTTTACCTCAAGTATTTTAAATTATCAGGTAGACTAAAATATTCCATATCTTTGGGTTTGGTTGCCAGAAAATTGTCATTTTATCTTTGTGAGACCAGGTTACTGTGACTTTTTTTCATGTTACTGTGATTGTTCATGATGTTTGATGAGAAGTGGTCCTACCACTGCATTTGAAGTAGTGAACACCTTTTCTATGTAGGCAAATTTTGTTTACTTTGATTCTAACAGCTCAACTGATAGGTAGTTCGGAACCTTCCTTTTGTTTTCCAGAAGATGGCGCTATAGCACAAGTTTTTGGCTTCTTTTAAGGGAGCTGACAGGCTGCTATGCATTTAAAAAAGCAAAAGGTGAGTGCAGAGCAGGGGTGAGTGAGGAAGGTGTGTGCTCACTCAGTGCTTAGGGCTTTGGGTGTGCCCACTGCTTCATAGGGGGATCCTGAGGTAGGGATGGTCCTTTTACCTTCTGGGGCAGACAGCAGGAGACACTTTAGTCAATCCCTTTCCCTCTCCCCCATCACTGTGGTCTTCCTTCCAGCTATAAGGCACATAGCCAGCCCACTTGCACTTACTGCCTTCACCCTTCACCTTCTCTGCCAGAAAGGTGGTGCAGGCTGGTTGCTGGACCAGCCACACCTTCTCTGCCATCACTGTCCATGCCACCACTGGCTCTACCACCACCACCCTCCCTCTGCAGCCTCCTCTGCAGTCCATTCCACCCACCTTCAGGTGCACAGATGGACAGATCTCTCAGGTGTCCTGGTCTGCTATACAGAGGTACTTTTCTTTTTGGTTATGGATGTCCAATTAATTGTACATCCAAGGGGAGAGATAAAAGGAATGACTTCTGCTGCCATGATGCTGATGTCACTCCATAGTAATAATCCACCAGTTATTCTTTATTTTAATAATGTTTATTAATCATGGCAGGAAAATATATGCCTATGCCTCTTTCATTTAAGAGTTATTTTTAACAAAAATGTTTCTTTTTAATTTTATTAAATGCTTTTCTAGCATCTATAGAGATGACCATATTGTTGTTTGCATCTATTGCTCTAATGGATTGTATTGGTATATTTTTCTAATATTGAACCATCTTTGCATTCCTGGAACAGTATTATCTGCCTTTTAAATGTGTTTCCTCATGCTGAGTAAATCTGATTTAAATTTACATTAATAAATGAGATTGCTTTAAAACATGTGAAGTTTTTCTTTTAATGTTCTGAATCAGTTTTATTACCTGGAATTACCTTTTCCTTAAAGGAATTTCTCATAGAAATTTTCCTATAAAGCTGCCTGGCCTCGTGTTTTTGAGAAAGAGCTCTGTGACCTTGTTTCCTCCCCCTTTCCCTCCTCTTTCCTTCCTTCCCTTCTTTTCTTTCTTTCCTTTTCCTTTCCTTCTCTTTCTTTTTTGATGATAATTAGTATTTTCACATTTTCTGGAGATAATTTTTATAATTTATATATTTTGGAACATTATCTATTTTATCCTGTATTTCAAAATTTGGGGCAATTAATTGAGGAAAGTAGTATTTTTTTAATTAAAAAATTTTTTTAAATTATTTACATCATATCCCCTTTCCTCATTTCCTATTTCATTCATTGTGCTTTTCCCCCTTTATTTCATGATTAATTTATTTTTCAGCTTATTTTTTTTGTTTTATTGGTGCTTTCCAAGTATAAGCTTTGGGGTATTTTTATAATTCTAGTGTTGTTCTGCTTTGTGATTGATAGAATCTGCTTTAATTTGATTGATATTTCTTTTTACTTTTTTCCCATTTATTTTGTTCTTTTCTAACTTCTTTAATTGGATGTTTGATTTATTTAATTTCTAATATTAATATAAATATTTAAGATAATGATTTTTCTGTGAATACTACATTCTTTGGGTTCTGGCAAGTAATATTTTCTTTTTCATCATTATCAAGATATTCCAGAACTTTAGTTTTATAAGGTTAAGTCATTCAAGAAAATGTCTAGATGGTACCATTCTAATTTTGTTATTAATTTCTAGAGTATTGTGTTTTTGTCTCTTTTATGTATTTATTTTTTGTTTCCTTTTGATCAGAAACTGTTAGTGGGATGCCTGGGTGGCTTAGTTGGTTAAGCATCTGACTCTTGATTTCTGCTCAGGTCATGATCTCAGGGTCATGAGATGAAGTCCCATGTTGGGCTCTGCACTCAGTGGAGAGTCTGCTTAAGATTCTCTCCCTCTATCCTCCTCTTGTGCACACTCTCTGTCTCTGTTTGTTAACATTATTTTCAGAATTAAAGTTTACTTTGTAGCTTAATGTTTAGTCATTTTTTGTTAGTATTCTATGTCAATTTAAGAATAAATCATGATGTCTCTTTTCAGGGCATAATGTTCTTTTTTTTTAAGTTTTTTTTTTTTTTTTTAATTCATGAGAGACACAGAGAAAGAGGCAGACACAGGTGGAGGGAGAAGCAGGCACCCTGAAGGAGAGACTTGATCCCAGGACCCTGGGATCACGACCGGAGAGCCAAAGGCAGATGTTCAACCATTGAGCCACCTGGGTGCCCCCATAATATTTTTTTAAGACAGTGAGATGTATGTAATTTTGACTTTTAGGTTTTATATATCCTTGGGGAAATTTTGTCCATTGTTTGTCTTTGGATCCCCAGAATGCAGTAAAAATGCACACTTGATGAATGTATGATGTAGAATTCCCTGTGGTCAACTAGAGTTGTGTTGTTTTGTCTTCTAGCCAAAGATTGCTGAGGAGAACCTGACCTATGCTGAGCTGGAGCTGGTCAAACCCCCCCGGGCTGCCAAAGGCCTCCCCACCAGCACCGTCTATGCCCAGATCCTCTTTGAGGAGAACAAGATGTAACATGGCATCCTCTTCCGTGGTCGTCTTCTGTGGTCCTCTTCCATGGTCCTATTTATACCTGCCATCCCAGTTATTTATGATACTATGGAAACAACATCCTTATTTTTGTGCCTTCTGTGTGGCAGAGAGCCCCTTTCCAACAGTGTTCCAGGTATCTTCAAAGAAAGGTATGAGGCACTAGGTACTAGGCTCCTCTCTGTAAAAGAGTAGGGGCCGCAGCCCTTGGACAAATCTCCCAGGACAAGATTTTTCTGGGTCTGAGCCCTGAGAAGTGTGGACTCTGATTCTGAGAGCACCCAACGAGATTTTTCTGCTGAGCCAAACCCCTTCATTTTTCATCTCTTTTCTGGTTTTAATCTTTTTAAAATCTTATTTTAATCTTCTACTCTTCCTGCATTTGTGATATCAAGCTCAGAGTATATAGCTAGAGGAAATGCCATTATAGGCCAAAGTGTGAGATGATAGATAGATACTAACTGGTTTTCAGATAACATTTCTAAGGGCATCTAAAGCAGAGCAAACTGCTTATTCCAAATGGTCACTCAAGATAGCATCTCTTGTTTTAAATAGATGCACTGACCCTGCTGATTTAAGGGCAGAGGCAGATTGTGGGAACCTTTGATGTCTGAGCTAACACTCCACTGTCTCTAAATACCCCAGTGCCCATTTCCCCATCTGTGTTCACCCAAGGCTGAAGGACAAGCAGCAGGTAGCACACCATTCTAAAGGACTTCCACCTCTCCATCAGGGTGGACTTGTATTGGCATAGAAATTTATATTCTCCAAAAAATTCTTATGGAGTTAGCCATCCATTGACACACTGGAGGAAGTAAGACTTTTGGAAGTGTGCCAAGGTTACCAGCCTAATTGGATGTCCAGTCGTGTGAGCAAAGGTTTTTGCCTGGTTCCCCTGGGATAGGAGAGTAGGAAGTAGAAGCTGAGCTGGGAAAATGTGTTTTAAAGACCCTACTGTTGTAAAGTGCCTCTCCTGACTCAGCTTCACATTTCTAATGTGTTTGGATTGGGGTCAGGCAGGGGGATACAGGCAAATAAATCTGTGTGGAAGTTGCTCTGTGTGGACTGATAAAACATCCAGGATCTCTGAAGATGGAGACATTCTAGAAAAGAAACATCTTGTCAACTGTCTCGTTCAAGACACCTTTTGTGTGGATGTGCTCTGGGTGGTTCTTTACTGCACGCCACAGAAATTATTTGGCTTTGTAATGGATCATGTATATATGGTAAATCATATGTTTTATACATAGCCTTGAGTGTGACTTGTGCCCCTCTGTATAGCTATGTGAACTTGGTCAAGTTTCTTATTCTCTAATTATCTCAGATTCATGTTTATCTTAAGGTGACTTAACCTCTCATAGAATTCTTGTAATGGGACAACAAATACTGTGAGATTCTGGATCCTATAAATTGCTTTACACTACACTGTGTTAACATTCATGCATCAGCTGGTATACATCTTCAAAATGGAAATTTCTTTACAATTTAAGGCTCTCATTATGATAGCTTCAAAAAGTAAATATTTGTCCAAGAACTTAGCTATACAGTAACATTCCCAAAGATAACTTATGAATACCTCTTGTGGTTTATTGGACAGGGTCCAAATTGGGAGCAGGCAGATTTTCTAGAAGCAGAAATAGCTTGACTTTACAAAGAGAAGGTCATTTTCTCTGGCCTATACTTGTATCTCATTCCCTTCCTGTCTGCCAGATTTCAAAGATGGTGAATAAACCACATGGCTTTTGAGGAAGAAATACCACTTGGAAGAATTCACTGGAACTTCCTAGAGCATCCATCAGGAGAGGAAAATATGTGATTGGCTCATAATTCATATCATAATTATCATAAGCAGCATATCCCATTTTATCATGGCAATATTCTAGCAAAATGTGGTCCTGTGGTGTTTTGAAAAAGGAGGGTGATTTCTTCATTTGCACAAGGAGCCATATGGGCTAGTGGGGTCCCTGGGGTGCCAGGTGGGGGTGAAGGGTGGGACATGTGAAGAGAAGATTGTAGGGGCAGCCAAGAGGGTAGGGGAGCCCCCAGGCTTCTGCAGAATCGAACTGAGCTTCAATAACCCTCAAACTCAGGGAGCTTAGGGCCATCCTATATGGAAATAAACACGTGCCACTAAGAAGAGCCCAGGCTTTGTAGAGCTGGTAGCTACAGGTTAGCCTAATAGGTCTTTGTTTCAGATTCAACTCAGACTTTTCCCTCCAACATTCTGGTCATAACTGCACAGATCCACACTGTGCTGTGTGACCTAGGGACCAGCTGAACACTGAGTATAAGGAGCCCACCAGACCATCACGTCCTACTGAAAATGCTTCCCAAGGGAATCTTGGAAGGTACTTTCGACATCCAAGCAGAGATCATCCCACCATTGTCTCTAGAAGCAAACTACCCAAGTTCTGCTCATAACTGGAAGGAATGGATAATCTGTCCCTGGTGCTTCCTTGGGGTGGTAAATCTTTTTTTATTTTTTTATTTTTTATTTTATTTTACTTTTTTAATAATAAATTTATTTTTTATTCTTGTTCAATTTGCCAACATACAGAATAACACCCAGTGCTCATCCCATCAAGTGCCCCCCTCAGTGCCCACCACCCAGTCACCCCCACCCCCTGCCCTCCTCCCCTTCCACCACCCCTAGTTCGTTTCTCAGAGTTAGGAGTCTTCATGTTCTGTCTCCCTTTCTGATATTTCCTACCCATTTCTTCTCCCTTCCCTTCTATTCCTTTTCACTATTATTTATATTTGGGGTGGTAAATCTTGACATTATTGTCATAGTAAACCTAAGAGGCGGATCTACTCATTTGTTCCCTATCAAAAAAAAAAAAAAAAAAAAATCACTAACCATGACTTGCCTTAACATTTCTAAAGGTAAGTAAGGGGAAAAACCTATCATTCAAATGGAAATTAGGAAAAGCTCTTCAACTTGCTTTTACTCTCAGGCCTGTATTGAAACGACTATACTTAAGCAGTTTACAAAAGGGACAATGACTTGCATATTTAAAAGAAGCCAAAACAGGTAAGAGCCCATTGCTCATAGATTTGTTGGTGAATTTTGACCTAGGCCAGCATGTCATGGAACATGGCAGGAAGCAGGGCAAGTGAAAAAGCCCTGAACTAAAGCAGGTGTGGTGCCGGGAAAAGGGTTGGGATTTCTTTGGGATCACATCTTCGTTAAAGCATTATGATTTTGTTAGCTCACAGGGCAAGTCAGAAAAAGCCAGCCCCCTAACCCCACCCCTCCTAATGCTTGCTGGAGTGAAAATGACATAGGGCACTTGATATTTTTTAGTGCATAGTCATCTGGGTCACCCCACACATCAATAAGCCCAAAACACTCACTTGGGATAAGAACACTAAACCAGTTGATGCTTTTAGGGACTATTCATGCCCTTGTTCATCACTCAGCCTCTGATATGTATGACTATGACCTAGGCTGGGCCAAGAATTGGGCTCATGCTCCAAGGCCACAAAAAAAAAAAAAAAAAAAAAAAAAAGTCCAAAGCATGCAAGACACCTAGTCTGGGCTGATCAGAATCCTTGGGAGAAACAAACCATCTTTCCCTTGGGCAGCGAAGCTCGGATGCCACGTATCAGATCTGCCTCCAGCCATGTCTCTGACAAGTAGAGAAGCCTTGAGGGAGGAAGGAGACTTTGAGAGAGAAGTAGGGAGGAAAATGTTCTGGATGTACAGAATCCTAGCACCCAGGCCCTAGAATCCCCTGGGCTTTTCTTTCCTTCAGATCAATTCACTACCCCATTTTCCTACCTTCTAAACCCTAATTTGGGTCAAGCTCATCAGGTTGCAATGGAGAGAACTCTGACTAATATGGAATGCATCAAAGTTGCTTCCCAGCTCAGGAAGCAAGAGAGTGACAACTGAGTGTCACTACCCAAGGAATCTGCTTATATTCTATCTCATGATGTACTTGCAGCCACGAGCTCCTGCTGTGCTCTCTCTGCACCTTCTCACAGAGTGGGACTTCTCAGTGCCCTAACAGCACTCTTCTTGAAGGAGAGGGATTGTCAGGCTTCAGGACTGCTATTCTTCTGATGGAGGGTCTACTGGCCTGGAGTAGGGACACCAGCAGGCCTAGAGTAGTACTAAGCAGCACTGGGGACAGGGTGGGGAAGGGCCCAGAGTGGAAATTCAAATGAGCCATGTCATAGGGATACAGGAGGGAGACTTGTGTGGCTGTGAAGTTTAGGGTGGCTTCTTTATAGAACATATCTCTCAGTATCTATGTATTTCTTGGGGAGAGGGTGGGACCCAGCCCTGTGTCATTCTTAGTCCATTACAAGGTGAGGTGGCCACATGGTGGGGAGGTTGACTCTCCATCACATCCCACTCTCCATATAACACGACAAAAGCTACGCACTGGGAAGAACACAAAGTAGACATTCATGGTCTAGAGGAAGGACCTGCCTTCAGCATGGACAGATTGAATGTGAGCTACAGTGGAGTGTCCAAATGGGTAAGATAGACTAGTGCTCCCTAAACTTAAACAGATCACCCACTGGATCTTGTTAAGCTATGGATAGTGGTTCAGGAAGTCGAGGTGGGGCCTGGGAGTCTGTGTTTCTGACGAGCTCCCAAGGAGTGCCCATGCTTCTGAATCTGGACCACACTTGGAGTGGCATTGATGTAAACTGTTGGGAAATGCGGATCTGGAAGCCCTGGAGGGTTGGGGTCTGTCCTCAGAGTATAGGTCATAGTTGAAGCCTGATAGCAAAATCCCCAGGGAGAGGCAACCCAGTGAGGAGGGAAGGTGCCCCAGCCACAGTGATGGGGAGCACACTGCTGGCAGCTCCAGGAGCAGGTGAACAAGTGATTAGAGGAGTGGGAGGGGGCTGGAGAAAGCCAGGTCTGTGAGTTTCTCAAAGAAGGAAGTGGTCAGCAGGTCAGCAGTGTGCACCCTACAGAAGTCAAACAGATAGAGGTTGAGCCTTTGCCCATTCTGAATTAATTGTACATTTTGCATTTTTAAAAATGATTTTTTTTTTTTTTTTTTTTTTTTTTTTTTTTGCTGGGGAAAACAATTCCCCAAGTGCACAAGGCTAACAGACTTTGGTGCTGAGACACGGGTGCTCTGTTCAGGGTATTTCCCCCCAGAGCAGTGTCTTTCCATAGGGTGGCGATAGGGGGAAGATTCTTTTTTTCTTTTTTAATTTTTTTTTTAGAGTTCAACTGGCCAACATATAGCATAACACCAAGTGCTCATCCCGCCAAGTGCCCCCCTCATTGCCAATCGCCCCCCCAACCCCCCCACTTCCCCTTCCACTACCCCTTGTTCATTTCCCAGACTTAGGTGTCCCTCATGTTTTCTCACCCTCAACTGGTATTTTCATTCATTTTCTCTCCTTTCCCTTTCACTAATTTTTATATTCCCCAAATGAATGAGACCATATAATGTTTGTCCTCCTCCGATTGACTTAATTCACTCAGCATAATACCCTCCAGTTCCATCCATGTCTAAGCAAATGGTGGGTATTTGTCATTTCTAATGGCTGAGTAATATTCCATTGTATACATAGACCACATCTTCTTTATCCATTCATCTTTCATGGACACCGAGGCTCCTTCCACAGTTTGGCTATTGTGGACATTGCTGCTAGAAACATCGGGGTGCAGGTGTCTCACGTTTCACTGCATCTGTATCATTGGGGTAAATCCCCAGTAGTGCACTTGCTGGGTCGTAGGGTAGGTCTATTTTTAACTCTGAGGAACCTCCACACAGTTTTCCAGAGTGGCTGCACCAGTTCATATTCCCACCAATAGTGCAGGAGGGTTCCCCTTTCTCCACATCCTCTCCAACATTTGTGGTTTCCTGCTTTGTTAATTTTCCCCATTCTCACTGGTGTGAGGTGATATCTCATTGTGGTTTTGATTTGTATTTCCCTGATGGCAAGTGATGCGGAGCATTTTCTCATGTGCATGTTGGCCATGTCTGTGTCTTCCTCTGTGAGATTTCTGTTCATGTCTTTTGCCCATTTCATGATTGGATTGTTTGCTTCTTTGCTGTTGAGTTTAATAAGTTCTTTACAGATCTTGGATACTACACCTTTATCTGATAGGTCATTTGCAAATATCTTCTCCCATTCTGTAGGTTGTCTTTTAGTTTTTTGACTCTTTCTTTAGCTGTGCAGAAGCTTCTTATCTTGATGAAGTCCCAAAAATTCATTGTTGCCTTTGTTTCTCTTGCCTTCATGGATGTATCTTGCAAGAAGTTGCTGTGGCCAAGTTCAAAAAGGGTGTTGCCTGTGTTCTCTAGGATTTTGATGGAATCTTGTCTCACATTTAGATCTTTCATGAATTTTGAGTTTATCTTGTGTAAGGTATAAGAGAATGGTCTAGTTTCATTCTTCTGCATGTGGATGTCCAATTTTCCCAGCGCCATTTATTGAAGAGACTGTCTTTTTTCCCAGTGGATAGTCTTTCCTGCTTTGTCAAATATTAGTTGACCATAAAGTTCAGGGTCCACTTCTGGGTTCTCTATTTTGTTCCATTGATCTATGTGTCTGTTTTTGTGCCAGTACCACACTGTCTTGATGACCACAGTTTGTAGTACAACCTGAAATCTGGCATTGTGAGGCTCCCAGCTATGGTTTTCTAATATTTCCCTGGCTATTCGAGGTCTTTTCTGATTCCACACAAATCTTAAGATGATTTGTTCCAACTCTCTGAAGAAAGTCCATGGCATTTTGATAGGGATTGCATTAAATGTGTAAATTGCCCTGGGTAGAATTGGCATTTTCACAATATTAATTGTTCCAATCCATGAGCATGGAATATTTTTCCATCTCTTTGTGTCTTCCTCAATTTCTTTCAGAAGTGTTCTTTAGTTTTTAGGGTATAGATCCTTTACTTGTTTGGTTAGGTTTATTCCTAGGTATCTTATGCTTTTGGGTGCAATTGTAAATGGGATTGACTCCTTAATTTCTCTTTCTTCAGTTTCATTGTTAGTGTATAGAAATGCCACTGAATGCGCAAAAGGCATTGATTTTGTATCCTGCCACACTGCCAAATTGCTGTATGAGTTCTAGCAATCTTGGGGTGGAGTCTTTTGGGTTTTCTATGTATAGTATCATGTCATCTGTGAAGAGGGAGAGTTTGACTTCTTCTTTGCCAATGTGAATGCCTTTTATTTCTTTTTGTTGCCTGATTGCTGAGGCTAGGATTTCTAGTACTATGTTGAATAGCAGCGGTGAGAGTCGACATCCCTGTCTTGTTCCTGATCTTAGGGGAAAGGCTCCCAGTGTTTCCCATTGAGAATGATATTTCCTGTGGATGGCTTTTAAGATGCTGAGGAATGAAAAAAAAAAAAAAGATGGTGAGGAATGTTCCCTCTATCCCTACACTCTCAAGAGTTTTGATTAGGAATGGATGCTGTATTTTGTCAAATGCTTTCTCTGCATATATCTTAAGGATCATATGGTTTTTGTTTTTTTCTCTTGCTCATATGATTAATGAGCTGGATTAATGAGCTGGATTTTTTTTTTTCTTTAAAGAAAACAAGTTTTATTTTTATAATCAGAACGTTCTAATAAAAATATTATTGTAATATTAGCTACCTTTAACTTCTGGGCCTTGACTCTGTACCAGGCGTGCCGCGAAGTGCTTGCCCACGTCAGTCAGCCCCTGAGACCCCCCACTTCCCTGAGGTAGGTCCAAAGGAATACCCCCAGTGCCCCCCACTCTGCGGCCCGCCCCTCCCGAATCCCTCTGCCAGTCTGGCCCTTGGCTCGCTCCCCTCCTCCGCTGAGCGGGGCCCCCCGATGGCCCCCGGAACATCTCACCTCCACCCAGGACTGAGCCCCCAGGGGAGGGGGGGTGGGTGTCTCAGCTCAGCCCCACCGCCCAGGCTGGTATACAGCAGGGGACACCACACGGGGGCAGGGCAGGTGCGGCTGTGTGGTTCTGCACTCGGGGACCCCGTCGCTGGCCAGGATTGCTTTACGAATGTTGAACCAGCCTTGCATCCCGGGGATAAATCCCACTTGGTCCTGGTGAATAATCTTCTTAATGTACTGTTGGATCCTATTGGCTAGTATCTTGTTGAGAATTTTTGCATCCATGTTCATCAGGGACATTGGTCTATAATTCTCCTTTTTGGTGGGGTCTTTGTCTGGTTTTGGAATCAAGGTGATGCTGGCCTCATAGAATGAGTTTGGAAGTACTCCATCTCTTTCTATCTTTCCGAACAGCTTTAGTAGAATAGGTATGGTTTCTTCTTTAAACATTTGATAGAATTCCCCCTGGGAAGCCATCTGGCCCTGGACTTTTGTGTCTTGGGAGGTTTTTGATGACTGCTTCAATTTCCTCCCTATTTCTTCCTGTTCCAGTTTTGGTAGTTTGTGGTTTTCCAGAAATGCGTCCATTTCTTCTAGAGTGCCTAATTTATTGGTCTATAGCTGCTTATAGTAAGTTTTTAAAATTGTTTGTATTTCTTTGGTGTTGGTAGTGATCTCTCCTTTATCATTCATGGTTTTATTAATTTGAGTCTTCTCTCTCTTCTTTTTAATAAGGCTGGCTAATGGTTTATCTATCTTATGAATTCTTTCTAAGAACCAACTCCTGGTTTTGTTAATCTGTTCCACAGTTCTTCTGGTCTCTATTTCATTGAGTTCTGCTCGAATCTTTATTGATTCTCTTCTTCTGCTGGGTGTAGGATCTATTTGCTGTTTTTTTCTCCCGCTCCTTGAGGTGGAAGTTTAGCTTTTGTATTTGAATTCTTTCCAGTTTTTGGATGGATGCTTGTATTGCGATGTATTTCCCCCTCAGAACTGCCTTTGCTGTATCCCAAATATTTTGAATGGTTGTATCTTCATTCTCATTAGCTTCCATGAATCTTTTTAATTCTTCCCTAATTTCCTGGTTGACCCTTTTATCTTTTAGCAGGATGGTCCTTAACCTCCACGTGTTTGAAATCCTTCCAAAATTCTTCTTGTGATTTAGTTCTAGTTTCAAAGCATTATGGTTTGAAAATATGCAGGGGACAATCCCAATCTTTTGGTATCGGTTCAGACCTGATTTGTGACCCAGTATGTGGTCTATTCTGGAAAAAGTTCCATGTGCACTTGAGAAGAATGTGTATTCAGTTGCATTTGGATGTAAAGTTCTATAAATGTCTGTGAAATCCATCTGGTCCAGTGTATCATTTAAAGCTCTTGTTTCTTTGGAGATGTGCTTAGAAGACCTGTTGATTGTAGAAAGCGCTATATTCAAGTTACCAAGTATAAGTGTATTATTATCTAAGTATGTCTTAACTTTGGTTATTAATTGATTGATATACTTGGCGGCTCCCACATTAGGGTCAGAAATATTCATGATTGTTAGGCCCTCTTGTTGGATAGATACTTTAAGTATGAGATAGTGTCCCTCTTCATCTCTTACTACAGTCTTTGGGATACACTTTAATTTATCTGATACAAGGATGACTACCCCTGCTTTCTTTTGAGGACCATTTGAGTGGTAAATGGTTCTCCAACCTTTTATTTTCAGGCTGTAGGTGTCCGGATGTCTTAAATGAGTCTCTTGTAGACAGCAAATAGATGGGTCCTGCTTTTTTATCCAGTCTGAAACCCTGCGCCTTTTGGGGTCATTAATCCCATTCACATTCGTCTTGCTGGATAAAGTATTCTTGGCATGTTCTTCTCATTTAGGACACTGAATATATCTTGCCAGCCCTTTCTGGCCTGCCAGGTCTCTGTGGAGAAGTCTGCTGCTATCCTAATGCTTCTCCCATAAAGGTTAGGGATTTCTTGTCTCTTGCCGCTTTAAGGATCTTCTATCTTTGGAATTTGCAAGCTTGACTATTAAATGTCGAGGTGTTGAGTAGTTTTTTTTTATTTTAGGGGGAGATCTCTCTATCTCCTGGATCTGAATGCCTGTTTCCCTTCCCAAGTTAGGAAAGTTCTCAGCTATGATTTGTTCAAATACACTTTCTGGTCCTCTATCCCTTTTGGCGCCCTCTGGAACCCCAATTAAATGTAGATTTTTCTTCTGAGGCTGTCATTTATTTCCCTTAAGCTATTCTCATGATCTTTTGTTTTTCTCTTTTTTCCTCAGTTTCTCTTCTTGCCATCAACTTGTCTTCTATGTCACTCACTCGTTCTTCTACCTTGTTAACCCTCATTGTTAGGACCTCCAGTTTGGATTGCATCTCATTTAATTCATCTTTAATTTCAGTCTAATTAGATCTAAATTCTGCAGTCATGAAGTCTCTTGAATCCTTTATGCTTTTTTCTAGGCCACCAGTAGCTTTATAATTGTGCTTCTGAATTGGCTTTCTGACATTCAAATGTAATCCAAATTTTGTAACTCTGTGGGAGAGAGGACTGTTTCTGATTCTTTCTTTTGTGGTGAGTTTTTCGTTCTAGTCATTTTGCTCAGTGCAGAGTAACCGAAAACCAGTTGTATTGGAAAAAGGAGAAAAAGAGAAAAAAAGGGGGGGGGGAAGGGGAGGGACAAACAGAAAACAAAAAACAAGGGGTGGGGCAGTATCCTCTGATTGTATATATTGTAAATCTCTCGACTTCCCCTGGAGCTTTCCAGTGGTGCTTGGTCAATAACTTGCTTTTCCCCTGTCATTCTACCTGGTCTTCTGTGGGAGGGGCCTGCTGTGCCGATTCTCAGGTGTGTGCACCTGGGGGAGCTGCCCCGCCCCCTGCCAGGTGCACGGTTCAGTGGGAGCTGTTTATGCTGTGAGGCCCCTGCTCAGTCCCAGGCACAGGGTGACACCAGGGGAACAACCACAGTGGCGGCAGCCAGCTCTCCAGCCCTGGAGTCAGCTCCCGCAGTAACTACCGCAGCTCCCAGTCCGCAGGGGCCTGGATGCTCTGGGGGCGGGGGCGCTGATCTGCGCAGCCCAGGGTCGCCCGCGGCAGAAGCGTGTTTGCTGTCCTGGGTCCTCCCGGCCTCCGCCTGTCCCCGGAGGGAACACCGGATCTTTGGCTGTGTCCCCGGCGCCCTGGGCTCCGGGCCTGCGCCACTGGAATGGGCCTTCCGGGCCGCGCAGCCCCCTCCGGGAGCCACCAGCGGAGCCGCCGCGGGAGCTGCTCCCAGGCCCGCCGGGCAGGTGCTGCAGCCCTTCAGGGAGCTCGGCCCGCGGTGTGCGGCGGCTCTCCCCGAGCTCCCTGCGAGGCCTTTCCGCCCGGGAAGGTTGGTGCAGCTCCTGCTTCTCCGGGACGGGGCTCTCCTGTCCTGGGGACACTCGCCCCGGCCTCAGCCCGGCTCCTCGCGGGCCCCTCCCCCTTGGACACTTATTTTATTTATTTATTTATTTATTTTTAATTAATTAATTAATTTATTAATTAATTAATTTATTTATTTATTTCCGTCTTCCTACCTTGATAAAAGCGCAAACTCTTCTCTCTGTAGCGTTCCAGCTGTTCTCTCTTTAAATCTCAAGTCAAATTCGTAAGTTTTCAGGATGATTTCAAAGTTATCTAGGAAGCTGGTGGGGACAGGGGACTTGGGGACCCTAGTCCTCTGCCGTCTTGCCCCACGTAGGTGGAAGATTCTTAATTAATGCATAGAGTGGGGTGTGAGGGGGGCCACTGTAGTGTTCTGCTCCTTCTGTTGTCATTGATAAAAGATGACTTGGTGTCTACTTTCTCATAAACACAGCTCGATTAGCTTCACAGCAATTAATGTCTGACTGTTAAACGTTAATGTGCAGGGCCCTATAGTTTTAAATAGAATTAGAGATGTTTACAGCTTTGGTTAAATGCACCTTGTTCTTCCACATTAAACTTTATTACAAGTGTCCTCCATCAGCAAACAGGAGAAAAACTCATTAGCAGCTGGTATGTGGGGGCCATGGCTGCGGCAGGCAGGACCGGCATTCCATTTTCCTTTTATTAAAGTTTTCTAGCTGGCTGATGGGTATGATTTATCTCTATGTATGAGTCCAATTAGGACCTCAGACTTCCGGGTCTGTGGGGGGATCTTAGAGAATCCATGAACACCCAAGAATTTTTATACAGGAGTTTGTGTTGCGTGTGTGAGGGCCTAATGCCCTCTTCAGTTTTTTAAAGGAGTCTATGCTCCACCTAAGATGGGACGTTTAGAGACTCTTTGTCAGGGTCCTATCAGCAAGGTCCCCTAATAGCATCATGATGAGGTCTGTCATTTTACACCTAGGGAAGGTAAAGAGTGGGAAGGGACCCACTGGTTGGCAGCAGAGCCAGGTTGGAACCAAGCTTTCTTGTCTCCAAGCCTGGTGACTGCTCCCCCCCCACCCAATATCCCAACACTAATCCCTCAACTCCACCACACAGCTCTGGCCCCAGGCAGCCTACTGTCCCCACTGCGACCCCCAAAATTCTCAGAGTCCCTCAGTGCCTGGGTGCCCTGTGATTTCATCCAACCCATCTCATGGTCAATCAGCATTTATTGATTTGTGTATCTGTTTATTTATTTATTTGAGAGAGATAAGAGAGAGCATGAGCAAGGGGATGGGCAAAGAAAGAGGGAGAAGGAAGCTCACCACTGAGCAGGGAGCCAGATCCAGGGCTCTATCCCAGGACACCGGCCGGGATCATGACCTGAGCCAAAGACAGACTGAACCACTCAGGTGGCCCTCGATCGGCATTCTTTAAAATGTCTT
Organism: Vulpes vulpes; assembly: GCF_048418805.1. NCBI lineage: Eukaryota > Metazoa > Chordata > Mammalia > Carnivora > Canidae > Vulpes > Vulpes vulpes. Next base: position 78,358,788 of record NC_132794.1, on the reverse strand, counting down.
ATTCCTGCTCATTCTTCCACTTCATCTGGACTCTGATTCCTGGTTCTCAGGGGTCTCCTTCATGTGGTCAGCTTCCCCCTCAGTCTCTGAAGCAGCAAGCATTTCTCAACCTGGGCAGACTAGCTCCCAGCCCATCTTCTCTTGCTTCTCCCTCCCCATCCAGGAGCCACCACTCGCTGCCAGCTCCTCTGCTGAGCTCAGCCTTTCTCAAGCTTTCAGGATCACTGCTGAGCACGTGTTCAGTTGCAGAGAATATCTGCTTAGCCTTGGCACCATTTGGCACAGGTGTCCTTGTGCTTTTTGAAACCGATTCCCTGCTGTCTATGGGAGCTCTCACCTAGTTGTCCTTCTTGAGGCTTGCATGACCTGCATGCTGGTCTCTCTTCCACTCAGCTCTCTGGTGACGGCTCCTTACAAGATTCTGTCCTTAGCCTTTTGTCTTTGCATCCACACTGATGTCTCTGACCACTATCTGGTGGCGGCCTGCAGACTCCACATCCAGAGCTCCAACTGGACCCTTCCCCTGAGTTCCACGGCTACCTACTAGCCCTTTCCCCCTGAGCACTGCCCTTGTCTCTCAGGATCCAGTGCCCACCGCTGACAGCACCATGAACATCCCATGCCTCTCAATACCTAGCTGTGCTGTTTTAGAACACCACCATTCATTTCGTGACTAAGGAGACCTGGTGCCATCACTGGAGATGCAGGTCATGAGCAGCAGCAGCAAAACTTTTATAGAAAAATACCAGGGGCCACACACTGTACTGAGTACATTTTCTGCACTATCTCATTAAACCCATGCAGTTCCATCCCAATCTGCAGACGAAGATGCGGAGGGTCGGAGAGCTCAGCTAGCTTGCTCAAGATGATAGAGCTGTAATCCTATTATCTCCTATGTGCCACCCTCACATTGCCAGCACTTGCCTCTCCTCTCCATCCACATGGCCCCTACCTTCCGTCAGCTCTGGGTACCTCCCTAATGGGCCTCCGCCTTCACACCCAACTTTCTTCCCATTCTCCAAAATGCTGCCAGAGGGATGCTTCTAAAGTGTCCAAGTCAGCCCCTGCCTAAAACCCCAGTCCCAGTGGCACTCAAGTTGAAGCTCAGCCTTCTAGAGTGGCCCAGGCCCTTCCCTACCTGCCCCCCTCCCCACACCTTGCTGGTTTCACTACTGCTGCCCACCCTCCCAACACCTTCACCAGTTGCTCAGACTAAGTGGAGTGTCAGGGCTGCAAGAGGAGGCAGGTCTGGCCAGGGGAAAGCCTGTCGTGGCAGTTCCAGTTCCTCTCCTCAGAGCATAGGGAGCTGAGGCCACAACTTTGAACACTGACCAAAGCCCCAGGAGTAGCCACATAGCTCCCTCTTCTACAGCATCCAGGGCAAGAACCTCAGGACCAAGAAGCTCAGGTAGGGGTCATCATGCTTCCTGGGTGTCACAGATACAGCTGCTGGCTTTGGGAGCACACTGGTGGCAAGCTCTGGAGCAGCCTGCATCTAAGGCAGTGGAATAGGGAGACCGCTAGCTTTTGGGAGGTGTGTGAGGGTTTTGTCTACACTAGCAGGATAAGCTTAGCTAGGATTGACTGTGGAGACAACCACAGGTGAGCTCCCCTGGGCCTTCTGTGATGTCAATGGAGGGGCAACCAAAGAAAGACTGGGCATGCTTCTGGGCCAGGAGAGTGCTACTCAAGTCACATGTCACCATGGAGGGACAGATCTTATCTCTGGCTCCAGCTGGCAACATGGGACTCCCAGCCACCAGAAGACAGGATTTTTGGAAAGAGAGTCCATGTGAGCAGAGCTCTGTGGAGAGGCAAGAATCTGTCAGGAGGTAGAGGGCAGGGGGGTCCCCAGGCTGTAAAGATCCCCCTGCATGCAGAGATCCTGGTGTGAAGGCTCATGTCCAGAGAGCAGGGGGCATGGGGCTCCTTGTCTGCCTCACCTGGGGATTGCAGTGTCAAGGAGCCAGGGCTGTCTGGGAAGTGCCTGGGCCACAGGCCTTTCACCTGGAATTGTAAGCAATGTACAAGCTGGGAGGGATGCTGGGCACAGGGGGTCACCTTCTGTGATCATGCAGAAACTGAGGCCAGCTGGGTTAGGAGAAAAGCTGCAGTAAAAAGATAATTTGGTACGCCTGCTGGATGGCAGAGACAGCAAAAAGATGACACTGCAGGGAAAAGTTCTTTACTTATGGTCTCTAAAGTTCTGGAATGCTGTCCACTCCCATCCCCAGTGAAGGGAGCTTGGTGGCCTGGACACTTTTAGCTTTAGTTTGTTCTCTTATTTTGATAGATGTGGAATTTATGCACACAACTGGCCACATGCTTGTTGCAGACTCGGGAATAGAGAGGAGACCTTTGCTAATTCACAGACTCCCTCTGTTCATGGGCAGCTTAACCGTGAGTGGTAGGAAGGGAGTCCCATCCAGGGGCTGGGGCTTCCTGACTTAGCAGCCCAGGACCTGGTGGGGACTCTGCAGCTGCCATTCTCCCCCTGCCACTCCTGACTGCTTCTCCTACCCCTCTCCATCTTTGGCCCACTCTGGACAGCAGCCCCTCTGCTCAGGACTGGCAGCGCCTCCTGGTGGCCCCAGCTTAGAACTGGTGGCCCTACTTTGCTCCCATCCCACCCTCCTTCCCAGCAACCTCTCTGCCTGTCACAGGTGGGTCCTTTTACTGCTCTTTTTTTTTGGCGGGGGGGGGGGGGGGGGGGGGGGGGGGGGCAAGCTAAATATTTTAATTTGTTTACAAAACAACATTTTCATAAAATTTCTGTAGGTTATAGATATCTCTAGAGATGGAGTTTCCTTCAGTCTGAAAAAGCAAACATGAAGGAATCAACAATGTTTTGAACAAGAGTTGTTCTAAACAGTCATCATTGTCTCTCACTCATTCAGTTCCATGTTGTTCCTTTTTGTTCTGTTTAAATGAAGCTTTTTCATTGGTTCTGGCAACTCATACTCTAGATTGATGATCTCAGGGTGACAAGAAACCAGTATTTGAAAAAGTCCCCTTCTTGAATCTTCTGGAAGCTGGACCATATTTTTGCAAGAGCATCAGAATAACACCTGTAAATGACAGGGCAGTCAACAGTGGATGTGGTTAAAGACCCAATGAGAGTTCATTGGAATGTAGTCGAGAAGAAAATTTGATTATTTTTTGTAACATACCACATTTTAACAATTCGAATGTCGAGTGATGGCACTGTATCAGGACATCTTGCAACTTCAGGAATTTCATTTCGTTTTTGGAACACCGACAGAATTCACACACCAAATATAATCTAAGAGGGCTTATTATTATTTGTTTGACAAAGCTTCTCATGTGACTTCACATAGCCAGTAAACTACATATATTAGTCAAGAGACTCTAATTAGGGTTTGACTTTCTGGGAATATGTTGAAAGTCAATGAACGAATGAGCGAACAAGCAAACAGCCAGCCAGCCAGCCAAACAAAGCAACCAAGCAAGCAATCAACTAACATTTCCGAAGGCTTCAAGGCACGTGCCTACAAAGGATCCAGGATCGTTAAAAAACTGAAAACGTCAGTATCTGCTTTGCCAAGGTGGCCCTAGGAGATCCTACAGGAGGTTATAGTATTGTCACCAAATGTAGATCCTTTACTATTGAGAAGTTTCCACTCTCTTACATAGGTAAAGACCGGATAAAAATGAATATAAAAGCCTTGCTGTTCCTCTACATTGCCGCACCTGCTCTTCCTACTCCAGCCTTCACCAAATCCTACTCTTGTTCTTTTTTATCATCTTCCTTTCCTGCTTTCCTTGTGCCTTCCCTCCTTTTGCAAGGAAAGCAGTTATTTCGTCATGTGCAGAAAGCTGGCTGGGACCCAGGCATGTGGGTCCAGCCATTCTCTCTGGCTCGGGAGCACATGTGTACCCCAAGGAGGAGCCGTCCCGAGACCCAGGACAGGAGTGCTGGTGCAAAGTTCTAGCCCACAGGCTGGCTCTCCCATCAGCTTGTCCTCACCTAGACTGACGATGAAAACATCTACTGGGTGTTCATCTACCCCATGAACACATGGTGCACTAAGCCTGGGTGCAGAGTCACCTCCTTTCCTTGCTCCCAGGACTTTCCATGAGGCGCAGACAATTGGTCTCCAGCTCCTGGCTCTGCTTCCTTGGCACATCTTCCTCCTCAGATTGCTCACCATTGGGGAACAGGACATGAGATGATGGCTTTCTTCTCCTCAGGGGACAGTGAGTTCCACTAAAGGCAAGCCCCTCTCTTCTTTGTTACCACACTGTCTCAGCAGCCAGTCATAGAGCCTAGTACCCAACCATTTCTTAACACGTAGAAGGGAGACACAGGGTGGAAAAGGAGACACTGAGGTGTTTTGAAAACTAAAATAGATGACCCACATGGAGGAAATTATTTTCCCATAGATTTTATTTCTCCCTAAGGCATCCAAATCTTGTGCCCCAAACCACATTACCCAGAGCTTCCACAACTCAGCAAAAAGGCACAGCTATATTTATCCTGTTGGCAGCCCCCTCTGCCAGTTTCCATCAAAGATCAGCCTGAAATAACATGTTTGTCGGGTTGGGGGGTGGTGACGAGATGGCAGTGGCTGGTAGCTCTCTGGCTGCAGTCTGGTCCTGGCAGGGTAGGAGGCTTGATGGGAACTCTGGGGTGTCTACTATTTTCTGTGGGACAAGAAGGAGGTGGTGCATTTTCCCAAGGAGTCCCAGAACCATGATGGCCAGGAGGTTGGCTTGGGGATGGCTCCATGGCCTCAGAAACATCTAGAGCCATGGCAGTCAGAAGACCAGAGCTGAGGGCTTAGGTCTGGGGGATTAGTCCTCGGCTCCATTCAGGACACCTGGCTTCAATGTCTAGATGGTGTCAGACTAATGTATAGAGGTGTAGGCAATATTTTATTTCCCTAGATGAAATGCCAACTCTGGAACAAGGTACTGAGAGTAGCTTAGGTCTGTAAGTTACTTACACTTTACAAAGGCTGTTCCAGGTATATTGTTTTTCTCCTCCAAATTCAACACATATTTTCTAGTACTCTCTCTGAGGAAGGGTCAGGGCTGGTCTAATTTCCAGACCCTGTAGCTCTTCCTCTCTGGCAAAAGCAGGGGTATGAGCCACTGCCTCCCTGTGCCCCAGCCAGCCCCTCCTCTCCTGTTCCCTGTTACACCCTGGTGACACCCCAGCCCCATCTCCCCCGCTGCTCATGCTGCTCAGCCAGGCTCACTTCTCTGAGGAACTCCGTGTGACTTTATGGCTCACAAACTGATATCCTGCAGCAGAGAGAAGTAGCACTTTTAACCACAGACGAGCCCAAGTAAGTAAAATGGATTACCCTGCCTCCCATCACTTGAGCATGCTGCCACGGGCCGTGGGCGTATGTTTCAGTGTATCGGTGGCTCCACCAGGACGCATGTTTCTTTACTCTTCATATTTGTTTTACTGTAGTAAAATATACATAACATGACATGGACCATCTCTGAGGCTTGCTGTGTGCAGCTCAGTGGCATCGGTGCACTCACATGGCTGTCGATCATCTCTGCCACCCTCTCCAGAACGCTTTCATCTTCGCCAGCTGAAACTGTGTTCCCAATAAACGACAGTTGCCCAGTAGCCCCCTCTCCTGAGTCACCGGCCACCACCATTCTATTCAACTCTATTCGACCATTCCTGGTACCTCACGTAAGTGGAATCATTCAATATTTGTTTTTTTGTGACTGGTTTATTCTGCTCATCATAATGTCTTCAAGGTTCATCTGTAGAGTGGCACGTGCCAGACTCCCCTGCCTCTCTAATGCTGAATGATACTCCATAGCATCTATCTATTGTGCTTTGCTTATCCATTCATCCATCAGTGGGCACTTGAGTTGTTTCTACTCTTTGGCTTCTGTGAATAGTGCTGTGTGAACGTGAGTGTACGAATATCTGTTGGAGCCCCTGCTTTCAGGGGGCGTGTGCTTTTTCTGAAGTTTGTCATCCCTGCCCAGCGCAGGGCCTCACACAGATGGAGTGTGCAACAGATATGGACTGACTTGTTGCCACTTATCCCTTCCCTAGAGGAGTGGATCCCACATTGTTGAGATGAATGCCTTTGGAAGTCAAGATTCCCTTTGAGGGACATTTAGAGATTGTGATATATTAATTCAGTGATAACCAAGGATATAATTTAGTACTAAATTAGGTATCTAATTTGTAGTTAAGAGCATTCTATTTATTGAATTGAACAATCAGGGGTGGTGATGGTGAGCAGCTCTGGTGAGAATTGGAGAAAAGCTGCAGTGTTTGGTTTCTACAGTGGAACATTCCAGGAGTCATGCTTGCAGAGGGTAGTTTGAGGTCTGCAGTTGATTTGGATGCTCTCAGGAGCTCCACGTGACTGATGAGGCTTTGCGAGGGTGCCCCATCCCCGTCAGGCCTCCCGCGTGCTGGTGCCCAGCTCTCCTGCAAGCCGGTACCCTGGGTCAGCAGAGCTTCCCTCCCAGGAACTGCTGGCCTAGGTTGGTCAGGCCAAGTGGTCCAGCTGAGGCCGCTGTTGTCTCTGTTCTTTGCAAGGAGCTCTCATGGCACGAGGAGCACGGGCTGGGGGAGGGTCCCCATGTGGTAGAGAGAGGCCCAAGCCGTCTGAGCAACAGTGGGGCACTGAATGGTACTCTTCCCACCCTTGGGTCGTATGGCATTTCTGGCCACTTTCTTGCCATTTCCAGCTTCTCAACCTCCCTGAAGGTCAGTTTTCTTATCTTTGGAATGGACTTGTTTCCTCTTGGGATGATGACAGGGCTCAGAGAAGCCAGGGCAGTAAAGGGCCGGCACACTCCCGGAGCTCAGCACACAATGGCCAGGGCTGGTGCAGGCAACCCCCGCTCCGTCACCACAGATGGCCTCGGCTCCTGTGTTCAGTATCCCGACAGTGACGGTGTCCTCGGAGACCCCAGGAGGAGGGGACAAAAGTGCGTGGGGAGTGGCTGTGCCAGCACCGGTGCAGAGGGTGAGGCCCGTGGTGACAGACCGGCTCTCCTCCACTCCGTGTGTCCTAGCGGCTGCCGTGGGCTGTGGCGGGGGCTGTGGCTGGGGGCCCCAGCAGGCCTCTGCTCAAGCGACACTAATTGTGCCAGGGAGAACGGCTCACTAGAGTGGAAAATAGTCCTCATATATCTAGCTGAAGACGATAATGACCTTTTAAATAACAGAAGCAATTTTATTTCAATACCTCAATTACTCTGAACTCTGAAATGTCAAAGTGCTCAGCACTTTCAAAATAGCTTAATATAGACATTTATAGCACTTAGACACAGCTAGTTTCTTATCTAACCTAATTACGTGTTGTACAGGAAATGGCAAGGCTCACCATCTGTGTTAGTTTTCACAACGATCCTGATGCACAGCCCGGGCTCTGCCTCGAGTCTGGTGCCTGGATTGCTGCCCGGCCCGGAATACACAGCTCTGGGAGCAGCCATGAGCAGGTCCCTGTCCTGTCCCGGTCAGCCACGTGGGGAGGGGAGGTCGATGTGGGCCTCTCCGTTTGGTTAGGGCCCACAGCATTGTGCCCAGAGTGCAGAGGCAGCTCCCATGGACGTGACATGTGGGTCACGGGGGTGGGAAGGAGCGGCTGGTGACAGCTGGTGGCAGTAGGGGTGAGCACTGCCTCTTCGGGGGAAGCTGGGGAACACTTTCCCAGGATGTGGGTGGTGGGATCCCAGGGTCACCTGGGCAGACTTGGCCAGACTGGAACCTCCTGTTGCTATTATTTTAGAAGCTGTGCTCTCTCTTCCACCTGTGCAGTGCAGGGACACCTGGGCATCCTGTGTGATGGGCTCCCTATGACTGTCCCCTCATTTCTACTCTGCCCCTATCCCTGCTTCTCTCCACCTCTCTGCCCCAAATTAAAGTCCCCTCTCTGTTGGTTCTCGGAGCAGCATGCTCCTGCTTCAGGGACTTGTACCTGCTTATCTCTGCACTAGAACATACTCCCCTGACACCCTCCTGGCTCACTCCCTTGCTTGCTTCTGCTTTTAGATGTCACCTGCCTGGGCTGCAATCCCTGGTCACCTTGTCATGTTTCTCCTTCCCTTGTCCTTGCCCCTTTCTCACTCGTTTCTTTCTACTTGGAGTGGCACCTTACTTACTGGTTATTTCCCTTATGCATCTATTGATCATCTCCTGGAGCAGAATGTAAGCTCCTTGCAGGCTGGGGTTTTGTTTCTCAGCCACTGCTCCATCTCCAGGACCTTGGCCAACACTGGCCACACAGTGGTCATGTGGTGAAGAGTGTTCAGTGTTCCATGAAGGAGTGGATGGGAGGCCAGGAACAGGCTGGAATGTCCATGGAGGGGACCAGCAGCCCACGGCTCTCAGCCAGTTGACAAGTGGACTCTGAAAGGCCTGCTTCACCCCTTAGCAGCTGCACCAGGAACCTGGCTAAGGGAATGCATGCCCTGCACATTATGCATTTTAACCCTCCAGCAGGATTGGGCATGATCATGAACATTTCACAGATTTTGGAAACAAGGCTCAGAGAGGTTAGGTTAGGTTCCTCAAGTTCCTCGGCTGAGTGGGTGCAGCACTGGGACATTAGCCACAGTCCGTGCTACTTCAAAGCCACGTTGTAGCCAGGGTCTGGTGCTCCCACCTGTTGGCAGCTGCAGTGGGATTGCCAATCTCAGGAAAGTCCACTTGTGTTTAGCTGATTACCAGGTATCCTTCCCATGGCCCAGGTCCTGTCCCCAGAGGCAACCTGCTGCCATTACGACCGACCATTCTTTTTCTCTCTCTCACTCCCCTTTGCACCTCTGTGTTCCATCTTGGGTTCTCACTGTTTTAGTCCCAAGCCAAGTGTCTGCTGGTCCCCAGGCCAAGGTGGCCATGGCACAACCAGACAGGTGGTGCTCCTGTAGGAGCCCAGCCCCAGCCTCCCAGCCACAGTGTTGCTCTTCGCAGTAACCACTTATTATGACCTGGCAAGACACTGGGAAAACATATTTGTAGAATTTTCGAGGGCTCCTTTCAGTTCATCATTCATTCACTCATCACACCTTCTGGAGTACCCACATGGAACCAGCCCCTCTAGGTGGTACAGGAAGAGGTAAATACACAGGACACCATCTCTGATCTTCAGAACCTTACAGAGGCTCAGGGGGTTGGCCAGGGAAGAGGAAGTTTCACTCCAGAGTGGTGGGCTGGGGTGGAGGCACAGGAGGAAGGGGGACCAGGGAAGAGTCTAGCTGGGGGTTGGTCGGTGCTTCAGTGCAGGCTCTCCTCTCCCTGCAAAACATCTCGTGCCATGGAGGTGGGAGCATCAAGGGAAGAGGTGGCCCAGATTCACATGCTTCTCCACCACCACCAAGAGGGTGCTGCCTCACCCAGACCCGGGACACTCTTGAGCGAGCCATGGGGTGCACACACTGGGTCCCTTTTGAGCAGCATGTCCCTGTCCCTTGCGGCAGGCCCTGGGCTTGGCACTAGTGCTCAGAGAAGAGGCAGGCACCATCTCCTCTATCGGTGATAGAACAGTCCATAGAGAGGCCAACAGCACAAAAGTGCCCACCGCTCCCCACGCCACGTGCTACCCAGGTGGCCTGTGGCACAGAGAAGAGACGGTACAGGAAAAGTATAATTCTGAATAAATGTGGAATGGATTAGAAGGTCCCCGAAGGAGGGCATTACCCCCGTGAACTGCTGAGAAATTCTTGCAAGCCGTTTCTTGACTCTGAAGGGTTTGGGTTGAGGGGGTTCCTAGAGGTATGTTCTTTTGCTCCGGCATGTGGTACTAAAGGGGCGTCTGCAGGTTTCCCAGGCTCTGAGTCTACCCTGAAGTGCTGGCCCAGTGGTTGTAAATTAAAATGGATTTGGGGGCCAGTCAGATGACGTGAAGCTGACGCAGCTTGCAGAACCAAAGCAATAGGAAGCAGCGGGCTCTGCTGTAGAGTGTGCTAGCCATGCCTCCCCAAGGCATCCAGACTCCAAACCATGATTAGCTCCGAACAGCCCAAGCAGAAGACACCTGCCGGCTCCACCTGGTTCCTCAAACCACCAGGCTGTGACGCTGCCATGGCTCCAAGGCTCCAGAGACCACCAGTATAGAGACTGCGAGGTTGGCTGCCCCCTCCTCGAGGCTGCTGGGGGTAATCACTGTCCACTATTCTGAGCAATAGGAGGCCAGGGGCACAACTGGCCCATTCCTGGTCACTGGGGGCGTCCCTAGAGCGGGTGAGGAGGCTTCAGCAGCACGGGGTTCAAGGGAAGAATGGGAATGGCCCTCCTTCACGGGCTTTCTCTGCTCCACAATGCTAGGTCATCCAAATGGGACGACTGCTCAGCTATTTCAGGAAGCCACCCAGGGGGAATCACGCACCCTCGGGAGCGGACTCAGGGGTTCCCCGTGGGTGTTACCTCTAGCCCCTGGAGGGCTCTCCATCTTCCTCACATTCTCTCACCTCTCACCACTGCTCCAGGCCGTCTGCGTAGCTTGTGCCCCTCAGCTCCTGGGACCCCAGTCCTGCTGTGTTTCACCCAGAAATGGGGAGGAGATGCCTCTCCCCACCTGGGCCTGGCTTTGCTGCCTCCACTCTTCCTGAGGAAGTTTTATGCCTAAAGCCTCTCTGTGTTCCTCATGGAATTAGTCCTGGGCACTTACACCAGAGTGGGGTTGGCAAACTGCAGCCTTGCTTTGATACAGCCTGCAAGCTAAGAGTGGTTTTTCCATTTTCTTTTCTTTCTTTCTTTCTTTTCTTTTCTTTTTTTTTTTTTTTTTGGTTTTTCCATTTTCAAACGTTTGAAAAAAAAAAATCAAGGGGCACCCAGGTGGCTCAATCGTTGAGCATCTTCCCTTGCTCAGGTTGTGATCCCAGGGTCCTGGGATCAAGTCTTACATCGGGCTTCCCCACAGGGACCCTGCTTCTCCCTCTACCTGTGTCTCTGCCTCTCTCTCTGTGTGTCTCATGAATAAATAAATAAAATCTTTAAAAAGAGATAATTGTAGTTGATACAGGTGGTATAGAGAAATCATGAAAATTTTAAGGGAATGAGAAAAAAAATCTAGAAGTGTTTGAATTGGATAATGCCCCAGAAAGGAGAGAGAAAGAAAGGAAATATTGTTCTCTCATCAGACCCTGTGTGAGAAATCATGTTAATAATTACAATGACAATAATAAGCCTTTCTTGAGCCCCTGCTCTGTGGTGGGAGTTTTACATACATTATCTCACTGAATCTTCCAGCAATCTGTGGGGTAATTGTCACTCTAAGTTTACAGAACACCAAGAAGGAAGGAGAACTGGGACTGAGGGGCACAGAGCCCGAAGGCCATGCAGAGTCAGAAAGTGTGATCCCACAGCCTCTGCTCCAGGGGCTCCAGGACCTGGGCTGCTCAGCGCAGGGACCTCCTGTGACTTGGGGTCCAAGTAGGGAGGATGAACTTCCAGGTCCCAGAGAGCTGCTTTTTGAGGTAGTGAATTCCTTGTTGCAGGAGGTATCCAAGCTGGTATCTTCTGATACAAAGGGTTCGACCTTTTTTTTTTTTTCTTAACTCTTCTAAAAGCATAGGTGCCCCCTTTTCATCCTCTGTGTTTTGTTGTGAGGTGGGTCAGGGCAGCTGTTCTCAGAAACCCAGGCCCTGGAGAGTAAGGTACTGTGCTGAGGCTTTAGGGTCTGGCAGCAGGCTATTTAAACTTCCATCTGCCTGCATCCACCCCCACCAAGGAACACGAGGAGGCCGTGTGGTCCTGCAGAGGGGGTGCTTGCATCTGGACCTCTGACTGGGTTCTGCCACTGAGCAGCTACTTGACCTTAGTTACATCCCTTCCCTTTTCTGGGTCCTGGTTTCTACACCTGTAAAATAGCACAATTAGAGGAGCTGTGTGACCCCTGATGACTACAGACTCTTAGGGGTTAAATTTCAGGCATCTATGTCCAGACTCAGCCTCTCTCCATTAGGCCCCAGACTGGCTTGGAGCAGATACTCAGTGGATACTTGGGCAATGCTAGTGAGTGAATGAACGAATGAATGAATGAATGAATGAATGAACAAATGAGCAATTGCGTCGATGGATAAAGTAACTCTGCTGTCCATGAGATTGCATCAGTGCCTACTGCCTGAGTGAAGACCAGGGCTGCACAGTGTGCAGGGCACAGCACTGGGCCCGGGGGACCCAGAGTCACGGCATGGTGGTGGATAGAAGATGATCATTTCTGGCAAATGGCAATAGCGGGTCTTGGGCAAGGGGTGTCTCTATCAACCACTTTGAGGCAGAACAAGAGCTCAGCCCAGGGCAACACAGTGTTCTGATATTTCAGGGATTTGGGAGAAGGAGATAAGTTGGAGCATCCTATTTACTATGAAGACCATGAAGGTGCTACTGGCAAAAGCCCATACGAATGAAATGGAAACAACACACTTGTGTGAGCAAATACACACACACACACACACACACACACACACACACACACACAGGATCTGCACATATGTTATGTACCCAGAACTTACCAAAGCAAAACTGATTTTGGCTTAGAGAGATTTAATTTTATGCTAAACAAATTTCATCAGGATTTTCATATGAAGAGTCGAATCCTCCTCAAATGTGCCCTGCTCGGCTGCATGCTAATGTGGTCAAATCCAATCTCTGAGTTCTCTCCCAGCCCAGACTTGGGTCCTGGCTGCTGGCTGAGCCTTGAGGAGGCAGTGGCTATCCCAAGTGGAGCCCAGAGCACAAAGGAACAAATACAGAAAATCAGTATATGCCCACGGAGAGTGAGGGCCCAGGGACCCTCAGCACCCTGCAAACAAAGGGTTCTTTGTGGTCCCTCTACCGGTTCCCAGCAATTCACAGAAGCAGGTCACCATCACCTACTAAATACCTATGGGCGTGTTGGGTCCTTGAGCAGGCCACCATCCTTTCCTGCCTCTAGGAGGTCCAGGGAACAGGGCACTGGGACTTAACAAATACAAATAAATACAAGACATCCAGTTAAATCTGAATTTCTGATGAACAATGAATAGTTTTCAGTGTAAGTATATTCCAAGTGACCCCAAGCCTGTCTAGATAAAGAAGTGGCATGGCTCAACCCTCGCTGGGACCCACGTGGGTAAAGCTGTCTCCCAGAGGGTTGACTCAAATGCACTGGAAAGCCCAGATTTTGTCTCTGCAATTCGAGGGATGTCTGTTGCACTGGATTCCCTTCCCTGGCCTCTCAGAGTAGATGGAAAGCCAAAGGAGTCAGGGTGAGTGTCACTGTGATGAATGGGTAGGAAAGCAGCATTTATTTGGAATGGTGAACAGAGTTGAGACTTCCAAGGAGGGGAGTGTGGGAGCCCTCTGTCATCACAGAGGGTGGAGGGTGAGGGCTGGTCTCACAGGGTTTTGTTTTTGTGTTTGTTTGCTTCTTCTTCCTCTTTTTTTTTTTTTTTTTTGTTTAAGATTTTATTTATTTGAGAGAGTGAGAGAGCATGAGTAGTGGGAAGGGGCAGAAGGAGAAGCAGACTTCCCTCTGAACAGGGAGTCCAGAGGCAGGGAGCCCCAAGGCTAGGCTTGATCCCAGGACCGTGAGATCATGACCTGAGCTGAAGGCAGATGCTTAACTGACTGAACCACTCAGGTGCCCTTCATAGGTTTGGTTTTTTAAAGATTTATTTATTTATTTTGAGAGAGTGAGCGAGAACCCCTGTGTGCATGTGTGAGCCGGGGCAGAGGCAGAGGGAGAGAGAGAATCTGCAGCAGACTCCCCGCTGAACTCAGAGCCAGATGCAGGGCTCCATCTCGCTACACTGAGATCATGACCTGAGCCAAAACCAAGAATCAGATACTCAACCAACTGTGCCAGCCGGGCACCCCTTGTCTCACAGTTAGTAAGTATTTGTCATGGGAAGGAGTTCAGCTGGGCAAGAGCTGGGCACAGCTACTGTCTCTGGCTGAGCCAGGGAAAGTGAATGGAACATGGAGGTCCCTGACCCCAGAGGCCAGAGAAGCCCCTCACCTGGCCTGTCTTGAGACTGCAGGGTGAGCGGCAGAGGGCAAGTGCCTCCATCCCCACCTGGTCCTGCCACTGTCTACAGTGGAATGTGTCCGAGTGGGCACTCTGGAACCCACATCAGCATGGCTTGGGAGACTGTTAGACATGCAGACTGGCTTCTGCTTTAGGAGGGCCCAGGAAACTGAGAGGTAGACTTGCATTCCAGAATGTTCCTGAAGCAATGACTTTCTATGTGAACATCCCTGTTGTAGCCTGAGAAAACTCCGGGCGTGGGAGGGTGCTTCCTGTCATATTTTCTCTGAGCCTCTCCCCAGTCCAGGCAAGGAGCTTTTCTGGGAACAAGCAGAAGGGTTCCCTGTCCCCAGGAGCCTGGCACTGGGCTTGGCTCAGCAAGAAAAGATACCGGTGAGTGACTGAATCGGTGATATACTGAAAGACAGCTCATGTCAGGCCAGGCAGTCCGGTGTCCGTCAGCCCTCCACAGAATAAACAGATGAGACTTTAATCTAGTGACAAGCCACGACAAGCCTGGTAGACCCCGGGATCCAATTTTACAGATGGAGAAACTGAGGCTGAGGTTGGCAGGCCCTGGGGATGCCGGAGAAGGGGCTCCGGCTGCCCGGGCCTCGAGCACTGCTCTTCCGCGGCCCATCCCCGGCGGCCAGTCTGCCCGGCCCTCGGCCGACCTGCGGGGGGCGGGGGGCGGGGGGCGAGGGGCGGCCGGCGGGGCGGGGGCGGGGGCGGGGGCGAGGGCGAGGGCGAGGGCGAGGGCGCGCTCTGCAGCCGCAGCCACAGGCTCTGCTGGCCTCGGGGCTCGGCGGGTCTGCCCGCGGGCTGGGACCCCGACCCCTCCGGACCTGGGTGCTAGCAGCTCGCCCTGCCGCGTGCCCCGGAGCTGGCCCCGGACGCTCGCCCCCGAGGCCCCGCAGGGAAAGGGGCTGCTAGCGGGCCTCCCGGACCCTGACGCGGCCCTAGGCGCGGCCCCCCATCCGCCGCTGCCGCCTCCCCGCTGCCCCGTGCCCCCCGCACCCCCCTGCCCGCCTCCCCGCTGCCCCGTGCCCCCCGCACCCCCCCCGCCCGCCTCCCCGCTGCCCCGTGCCCCCCGCACCCCCCCCGCCCGCCTCCCCGCTGCCCCGTGCCCCCCGCACCCCCCCCGCACCCCCCCGCCCGCCTCCCCGCTGCCCCGTGCCCCCCGCACCCGCCCCCCCGCACCCCCCCGCCCGCCTCCCCGCTGCCCCGTGTCCCCCGCACGCCCCCGACCCCAGCACATCGTGGGCCTCGCCCGCCTCCTTGGCCTCCTCTCACCTTCTTCAGGCCGCTCCGCCCCCCTCCCCTGCCTCGTCTGCGCAGCTGCCCCGGTGCCACCACGCAGAGCTGTCGCTCGCGCCAGCACCGGCAGCTCCCCTGGCTCACCCATCCACCTGTGCCGTCAGGTGCTTAGGCAACACGTGTGGCGCATCTTCTGTGAGCTGGGCGCTGGGGACCCATCTCCAGGTGGCCGGTCCGTCTTTGCCCCCCTCACTCCCGCTGGCCCTGCGCCCCCACCAGCTGCACCCCCTGCAGCCCCTGCAGCCCTGGGCGCAGCCTCTCCTCCTCCCAGCCTCTGCTTTGCCTTCTGGAGTTGCCGGCCTGCCCTTTCCAGCGCTGGCCTGACCTTGGCCAGTGCCGTCTCCTCTGCCTGCAACATCCTACTCTCCGTCTGGAAGAGGCTAAGTGGTGGTGTCTGCCCTTCCAGGCTTTGCTCTAGAGCCACCTGCTTCAGCCAGTGTGTTGGGCTGAATTGTGTTGCAGCAAAATTTGTAGGTGTAAGTCCTGATTCCTAGTACCTCAGAATGTGATATTTTTTGGAGATAATATCTTAAAGGTACTTAAGAGGTAATTAAGGTAAGAAATAAAGAGGTCATTAAGATGGACAATTTTTTTTTAAATAAAGATTTTATTTATTTGACAGGGAGTGAGAGAGCACAACCAGGGCAGGGGCAGAGGGAGAGAGAGAGGCAGGCTCCCCGTTGAACAGGGAGCCCGTTGCGGGGCTCAATCCCTGGACCCTGAGATCCCAGAATCCTGAGATCATGACCTGAACCGAAGACAGATGCTTAACCACCTGAGGCACCTGGGCGCCCCCATTAGGATGGACCTTAATCTAACATGACTGGGTACTTTACAAGCAAAGGAGATTAGGAGACAGACAGACATGGAGGGAAGTCCATGTGAGGACGCAGGGAGAGACAGTCATCTATGAGCCAGGGAGAGAGATGCTTCGGAGGAAACCAGCCCTGCTGATACCTTGATCTTGAGTCTCCAGGCTCTAGAACTGTGAAGAATCAGTTGAACCCACCCAGCCTGTGGCACTTTGTCTGGCATCCCAAGCAGATGACTATAGCCACAAGATTGCCCGGGCCTACCCTAGGGCACAGGTGTCTCTCTTGAGCATTCTACCTCAAGTCACCTTTGTTTGCACAGACATCTGAGCCCCAAGATGCTGCCTCCGCCTCTCCCCAGTGATATGGGGAAGCAAAAGCCAGTGTTCAGGGAATGTTTGTCAAGTGAATTAGCCCAAGATAGCCTTTGGGCCGGCAGACCTTTCAGCCCTGGGAAATGCTATAAATGGTGTTTTGAAACATGACAGCAGGCCCAGCCTTGATATTTATGACCCTGCTTCTTGGCCTTCCTGGGGAGTGGTGCTCTCTGCTCTTCAATTTATGGTCCTTCGGTGCAGCCCAGACTGAGAAGGGGATTGTAAATGGGCTGTCTGCTAATAGCACCTGCAGACAGTGCTGGAGGCAGTGTGATCCTTGGCCCTGAGGTCAGACACAGGGCCTTCTACCCAGGAGGGCGCAGTGGGCCCCGAAGCACCTCCTCCTCCATCTTGCCCTTTGCAAAGCCCTCAAAGTTTATAGATAGATCACTCTTTCCTGTCCATACCTAGATCACTCTTTCCTGTCCATACCTCATTCACTCTCTTTGGCATAGCTGCATACCCCTGTATCTTGTTAAAATTTATCTTTAAATTGGCTCACTGCTCCCAGAAGCCAGATGATCCAGGCCAGAAGACACTCCATTTTCTTGCCCTCTCCAGGCCTGAGCTGTGTTGAATAAGGACACTCATCAGGGCCTTGCAGGGCTTGCAGAAATATGGAAAGGATTGTGTTCCCTGGAGAGGGAGGGGGGTAGCTAAGGAGCTTCGCTACCCCAAATTCTTGTGCATCCACCTGGACTTAACTTCGTTGAAGAGGCAATGAATTTCCATTCAAGGACCTATGAAAGGCTGGGGGTGGAGAGAAGACACTGGAATGGGGTCATGCCTTCAATGCCCAATGGGCCTTAGAGAGACCCATGCCCTGGAAGTCACTAGAATTCCTCGGAGGGGTTTCCACTAACTACCCTCCCCCCATATTCTCTACTGGAGGGCAGAAGTCACACAACAGCCGAGCCCCAGTTCTTCCAGATTGAGCTCCAGCTGCAAACTGGCCTGTGTACTGGGGCCTTTGACCTTTGTGTAAAGTCAGGCCCAGAGAAGAGCCTGCCAAGCCCAAGCCTGCTGTGGGGTACAGAGACAGAAAAGGCATTAAGGGCAGGGGGTCTCATGATACTCTACATAGAAAACACAAAAGCCTCCACCCCAAGATTGCTAGAACTCATACAGCAATTTGGCAGCGTTGCAGGATATAAAATCAATGCCCAGAAATCAATGGCATTTCTATACACTAACAATGAGGCTGAAGAAAGAGAAATTAAGGAGTCAATCCCATTTACAATTGCACCCAAAAGCATAAGATACCTAGGAATAAACCTAACCAAAGAGGTAAAGGATCTATACCCTAAAAACTACAGAACACTTCTGAAAGAAATTGAGGAAGACACAAAGAGATGGAAAAATATTCCATGCTCATGGATTGGAACAATTAATATTGTGAAAATGTCAATGTTACCCAGGGCAATTTATACCTTTAATGCAATCCCTATCAAAATACCATGGACTTTCTTCAGAGAGTTAGAACAAATTATTTTAAGATTTGTGTGGAATCAGAAAAGACCCCGAATAGCCAGGGGAATTTTAAAAAAGAAAACCATAGCTGGGGGCATCACAATGCCACATTTCAGGTTGTACTACCAAGCTGTGGTCATCAAGACAGTGTGGTACTGGCACAAAAACAGACACATAGATCAATGGAACAGAATAGAGAACCCAGAAGTGGACCCTCAACTTTATGGTCAACTAATATTCGACAAAGGAGGAAAGACTATCCACTGGAAGAAAGACAGTCTCTTCAATAAATGGTGCTGGGAAAATTGGACATCCACATGCAGAAGAATGAAACTAGACCACTCTCTTTCACCAGACACAAAAATAAACTCAAAATGGATGAGAGATCTAAATGTGAGACAACATTCCATCAAAATCCTAGAGGAGAACACAGGCAACACCCTTTTTGAACTCGGCCACAGTAACTTCTTGCAAGTTTCATCCATGAAGGCAAGAGAAACAAAAGCAAAAATGAACTATTGGGACTTCATCAAGATAAGAAGCTTTTGCACAGCAAAGGATACAGTCAACAAAACTAAAAGACAACCTACAGAATGGGAGAAGAGATTTGCAAATGACCTATCAGATAAAGGGCTAGTTTCCAAGATCTATAAAGAACTTATTAAACTCAACAGCACAGAAACAAACAATCCAATCATGAAATGGGCAAAAGACTCAAACAGAAATCTCACAGAGGAAGACATAGACATGGCCAACATGCACATGAGAAAATGCTCCGCATCACTGGCCATCAGGGAAATACACATCAAAACCACAATGAGATACCACCTCACACCAGTGAGAATGGGGAAAATTAACAAGGCAGGAAACCACAAATGTTGGAGAGGATGTGGAGAATGGGGAACCCTCTGACACTGTTGGTGGGAATGTGAACTGGTGCAGCCACTCTGGAAAACTGTGTGGAGGTTCCTCAAAGACTTAAAAATAGACCTGCCCTATGACCCAGATCCAGCAATTGCACTGCTGGGGATTTACCCCAAAGATATAGATGCAGTGAAACGCCGGGACACCTGCACCCCGATGTTTCTAGCAGCAATGTCCACAATAGCCAAACTGTGGAAGGAGCCTCGGTGTCCATGGAAAGATGAATGGATAAAGAAGATGTGGTCTATGCATACAATGGAATATTACTCAGCCATTAGAAACGACGAATACCCACCATTTGCTTCAACGTGGATGGAACTGGAGGGTGTTATGCTGAGTGAAGTAAGTCAATCAGAGAAGGACAAACAGTGTATGGTCTCATTCATTTGGGGAATATAAATCATAGTGAAAGGGAATAGAAGGGAAGGGAGAAGAAATGGGTAGGAAATATCAGAAAGGGAGACAGAACATAAAGACTCCTGACTCTGGGAAACGAACTAGGGGTAGTGGAAGGGGAGGTGAGCAGGGGGTGGGGGTGAATGGGTGATGGGCACTGAGGGGGGCACTTGACGGGATGAGCACTGGGTGTTATTCTGTATGTTGGCAAATTGAACACCAATAAAAAATAAATTTATTATTAAAAAGAAAAGGGCAGGGGGTCTCTCTGCTGCCTCCCTGGCTGACTTCCCTACCCTGCCATGGGCAAACCGAGGTCCACATACTGTGGCTCACCCATAGGAGTGGGCCTCCTGAGCGTGCCCCTAGCTCCCCATGAGCCCCTGCCTGGCAGGCAAGCCTGAGGGAGAGCCAGATTCCACGGAGGGAGATAGGAGGGCTTGAGAAACACTCTAAGAGTGGGGTGGGCTTCCCTGAGGCCTTTTTACCTTTCTGGGTACAGGATGCAAACACCTGAGTAGAAAAGCATGGTGATTTTATACTCATGAGCCCACCTGTGTTTGGAAAATAGTTGCTTTAATAAAATAAAGACAATCCAATTTTTCCCATTAGTTCCCAGTAAGCGACCTGATTTTTTTCCCCAATGTAATAAGCCCTCTGAGAAGGTGAGTTCTGTGAGTTTATGGGCAGCTTGTGAGCCAGTCAGTTTCCAGATTGCCACTCCCAGCCTCCCAGGGGCTCTCCTTTGACAGTGTGTCCTTGGACAACCCAAGGCCAAAGTGCCACTGGCCATGGAGTGGCTCAGGGTGTGCAGCCCTGATGGCCAGCAGCCTCTGCCTCAGGGGAGACTCCTCTGCTTCCCGGGCACTGCGTCAGCCTGCATTCACCGGGTGCTGCTGCCGCTCAGGACACACGGTTGCCCACCGTCTCAGGCTTCCTACCCTTCTGCAGACCAGCAGAATATTCTCCCCTTCTCATCGCCGACCAGGAGCTTGATCTGGTTCCTTGCGAAGAGAAGGAATAGACAGGAGTGTTAGAGCAAAGCCCGTGTGTTCTACTTCTCCCAGGAAACTGACACAGGGCCTGCACCTGGCCTTCACCTGAGGCAGGAGGAGCAGCTGGGAGAACCGGAGAATGTTCTGACCCAGGGGAAGGGGCACTTCTGAACTATGAAGGTTATGGCCTCCCTTATGAGCATGGGGGGACACTCCAAGTTGTCCAGGCTCCAGGAATCCAGGGTGAGGCCCTAACTTTTCTGTTTAGCATCTCCAGGTGGGCCTGCTGTCCTGTCAAAACATAGCCAGATCCCCCAGCCACAAGAATGGCAAGTTTCCCGACAAAGAGTTGGGGCTCTGGACTCTCCATCCCTTTTACCATATCCCACCCTAGCCCACCTCACTTCAGTCTGGCTTCTAGGACACTGTGTGGTTACCACCACGGACCCTGAGCCACCCACTCCAGGGCAGTGAAGGAAGAAGGGAAGCAGCTCTCAAAGGCCCATTGGCCTCCTGAGATGACACCTCCTCGTGTGAGAAATGGATTATTAAGAGTGGGTACCACTTACTGCCACTAGGTAACTGTGAAGAATAAAATAATGTCTATCAAGCATAGCACCTGACACTTGGCTCTTCTACTTTGGTCTAGAGCTTTCAAAAGTTTTTTGTTTGTCTGTTTGTTTTCGGAATGTAGCATCACCACACCAAATATTATTATTGGTACTGGGCCTCAGGAGAAAAGTCCCTTGTAGGATGAAACTACAAAGCCATATACGTTTACCTTTTAGATTTCTTTATGAGTTCACGGATATTTGAAAGAGATAGAGCAAGAACATGTGTGTGTCACAAAAATCTCCTAGGGCCCTCCACGGGCACCTCATTTGCCTCGTGTGCATGGTGGGCTGTCCCAGGTCCCTGTAGTAATGAAGCCACCTCCCAGGGCTGGGCAACTTGAGCCTAGAGCCATGGGGACCTTCCTGGGGTGGCCTCTGTGCCCCCTGCCGGAGGCCCTAAGAAGACAAGCCTTGGTTACCTGGACACGGCCAGAGCTGTCACGGCAGGGCTGGTCTTGCTGGGCTTCCCCGTCAAAGCCAGGCTGATATCCAGCTCTCGACACAGGGCAAGATTCTTCTCCCACCTGTGACCTGTGGGAATCATGCAAGAGAATAGTTAGGAAAGCCAAGTGGCCGCGCACACGTGCAAGTGTACACCCACATGCAGGGTCACAAACACATACACACATATTTATATTTGTGGTCAGCAACTTGTTAAATTGAGGGGGGAAATATATTTAATCTTGGCCTGTGCTGTTGCAAAAGGGGCCAACCCAATTTAATTTGTAGGCTGTGATAGTTACATGTGCTGACGTGCTGCGGTATCCATTGTGTACCAAATTGGATTTGTGTATTATTGCTTTCTAAATTGCATGCCTAGTTCAGCAAAATTGTTCATCAGTGTTTACTGGCTTTATGCTTAATAAGATGCCCCACAATACCTTGCTGCCAGGATGTAATGCAGCCCATAATTGCCTAGTAAAAATAAATTACATGAAGTCGGCATTATCAACTTATCTAAATCCTCTCACGCCACAACCAATAATTAAATGCTGAGAACGTTTTTTCAAAAAAAAAATATAACACAATGATTGTTACTTCACTCATTTTAATGACTGCATTTGGGGGCAGACAGTAATTCCTTCATCATGGAGTGGTGAGATGGAGAGACATCAGCTGGGTACATCCCTGCCTGGTCCCTTGGTGGCCGGGCAGGAACGATGCCGCTGTTCCAGCTATGCCACGATGGCCTCTTGTGTGCACACACAGGCCTGTGCTCTGGGAAATGTATGTGCCTTCTATGTTTGTGCAAAAGTCCAAGCAATAAGCCCTCCCAAGCACTTCTCATGTACCAGATTAAGTTCAAACCTACAGGGTGATTCCTAAAATGAATTGTGCTCAACTGGGTTGGTCCTTGCTTCAAATGACAAATAAATGAATTCCAGGCAGAAATTAGATTACCTCCGTACACAAATGCGACATCCTTAATATCTTCAAAGATCTCCTTTCTTGTCCCTTAAGACACCTGAGGGATGCAGTAATATACACACCAACAGGACACATGTGTCATGTCCCTGTGTCATGCCCAATAGTGTCGCTTTCCAGCAAAACAGTTTTGAGCAATCTTATGAGAACCACAAGACCACCACTGGGTTAGGTTTGTAAGCCTGCACATGGATTTGCTATATCTCCTTACTGTGGCCCAGTCTGGTTTTCATGAATGTGTCTGTGCCCTTGTGTCATTTCACCTGAGTCCCCCCTTGAACTGTGATCACAACCCCAACACTCCATTCTGTTTGGCAGTAGTGACCTCAGGCACCGTCAGGACAAACAGCAGGAGAAGGACATGGACCTGGGCCTGAGGGGACTCCTGCCAGCCTGAGACTGTCCTACAAGCTCCCTAATGTCATCAGCTGTTATATTAGGGGAGAAGGCTTTTACAAGCCTGCAAAAATTGTAAGGATGACCTGCCTTTTTGCAAGCCTTTTGTTGAGTGGATTCTTTTGTATGTCCTGTTGTTTCTGTCCTCATGTTAGGATGTACAGGAGTACCTCCATCTGGCACAGGGCGAAGTGAGGGACAGAGAAGTTGTTGGGGACAGAGCCAAGTCTAGAGCTTTGGCATCTGCTTTTTATCTCACTTCCCATTGCTCCGGACCCCACTCCCCATGAGCACGGCGGTTTCAGCACAACTGCTGATCCTGAGTAGAAACCCTCAAATCCACTGGCACTTCCAGAACCAGCAGAACGTCTCTGAGGTCACTTTGTTCATCTGTCTTTCCATACGGTCAGCATCCATTCATCCACTTTTTCCTCATTGGGCCTCCATAGCTTCAGAAATGGGCAGTGGAGCCCCAGCCTGAACTGGCCCCCTCTCATGCAGGTGCTGCCCAGAATGGTTCACAGGCAGGCTGGAGAATCAGGACCCTGGGCTAGCTCTCTTCTAAGTGGGTGGCAATCAGGGAGGAAGTTTGACCTCTGCTCTCTCTCCAAAGAAGTATTTTAAGTTTCTTAAAATGCACAATTCTTTTTACTCCAAGATGAGCTGATTCCTTGCAGTCCCAGAGGACCCTTGAGACACTAGGAACAATGAAGTAAATGTGAGGTCACTGTGAGGTCATTGCTCTGGGTCAGCCCATTTGGCAAGTGTTCCCAGATGGCATTATTTTGAAGGAAGAGATTCTCAGTGCAGAGCCTGGGGCTCAAGATGGGTTGATCAGATATCTGTGTATGCTTGTATGAAGAAAGAACTAGAATCAGATGACTAAATGACTCGAGGAGGGGTGAAGTACATTCCAGAAAGGAACTAGCTGAGAATGGCTACTCTTCAGAAAGCAGCTCTCAGCCCTCTGGAAAATTTTCTTCCATGAAAGATCGTGGGTCCTAGGAAGCAGAGCAAACCAGGACTCAGGATAATAGGAGAATCCACACTTCATGGTAACAATGTTTCCTTTCATCATGGGCACCAGGAAAGATGTCTGGGTTCTGGGCCAAAATCTTTGATGAAGATGGAGCTGAGAAAGAAGGTTTGCTGCATTGGAGGAGGTCATGGCAGGGACCACTGGGGCAGCTGTGGTTGGAGAAGGCGGGGATAGCTTTGGTGGTGACCTTTGAGCCTGTAGCAGGGGGAGGTGCTGTTGATGGTGATGCATGGCAGTAGCTGTGGTGGAGGTCAGTCTGGCAGCATGAAGTCAGTCTGACGTCTCCTGTGTCTGCTCTCACTACTACAAAAGTGAGAACTGTAGTAGTCATGTGCTTCTGGGTAACTGGGCAAGTTACTAAGCCTCTCTGTGCTTCAATTTCCTTATCCTTCACATGCGTGAGGTAAAATATACCTCACAGTGTTGCTGTGACACATAAGAGGAAGTATGGCAAGTGGGCACAATGGAAACCGCTCCTGGTCAAGTCCTCTCCTTCCAAGCTCTGTGATGGTGGCCAAGGTGCTGGCAGTACCAGTGGCCATGATGGCAGAAGGGAGAACAGATTTTTCTTACTTTAGTCCCATCTGCCACAACCCAAAGGAGGCTCTGGAACAGTCGTGCACACCACACTTACCTGGGGACCTGTTGGATATGGAAATTCTAACAACACCCAATCTTTTCCTGGGGTATAAGGTAGGAACAGGACTCAGGTCTACATTTTTAATAAGGCTCCTGGGTGGTGCTGATGCAGAGGACCCCCAGACCAACTTTGAGCAGCCTGCCAGGGGGAGTTGGGGAAGTTGAGCCAGGATCACCAGGGCAGGCTAGGGCACTATGGAACCACTTCCTCTCCCCAGGCATACGGCAAGGCCCCTCCCTGGCCCCTCCTCACTCCTGTCTGCAGCCTGGCTGTCCAGTCTAGTAGGTATTTGGACCCAGGCCCTAGGTTGGGAAGTTTGGCATTGAGGAGTCATGCAGGTAGATGGAGAACATCAAACCATGCTCTGCAAAGTGTGTCCTTCCCTCTCCCCATTCAGAAGCTGAGGGCTCCTAAAACCACCACCACTGTTCACATGTCCAAGGAGCATCCCAGAGCTTACTGGTCCCTGCATGATGGGACCAGGATGCAACAGGACTTCTCCATGATGCTTCACATCCCACCAGCAGCTTGCAATAAACTGTGCTCTGTCTCCCCAACTTGGCAACATCCAGAGAGACTCGATGGTTTCCCTGGGCTCTGTAGCCCTGAGTGCAGCTACAGGAGGGGAGAGCAGAGGGAAAACCGAGCAAGGCAAGGGTGCCCTGCACCCTCAGTAGGGTAGGTACCTCTAGGGCTTGGAGGTTGTGAGGGCTCCTCTGGTATTGCCAGCCTGGGAACAGATGTCTTCATGTCCTCAGTCCTCCAAATCTGTCCAGAAAAAAGAAAAGGCCATGACTGGGGAAATGATCCTGTTTGTAGCCTCGGGCCCATCCCACTCCTCACATCCAAGGGACTCCAAGGGAAGAGGTGGGAGCATGGTTCCCTTTCACCTCTAATATTAATGTATTCTCTGGGAAAAAAAATCACTTAGGCTTCAGCAGAGCATAGTTGCAGCTTGGATGGGCTCACTCGGCACTCCCGTGACCATGGTGCATCTGCCCTCAACCTCTTAGCTGTAGGGGTGAGACTCAGCAGCTAGCTTATTGTCATTTTACTTAGCTATGCCCTCTCATCCCACTGCCACCGTCCCCAGAGGCCTCCCTCACCACTCAGCAGCTAGGCCTCTGTGTCTGGCTCTGGGCCCTAAGTCCTCCTGTGAGTGTCCTCAGGCTGACAACATATGGCTTCTCAGTTGCTGAGTCTGGATGTTCCATAGCCAAAGGACAAGGACCACCCTCCCCTTAATGCTTCTGTGAGTTCCACATCAGGCCTAGCACAGCATTGGGCCATCCCAGGAGCTCAATTACCATCCTAGATGAATGATGCTGAGTGTATGAAAGACTCCCACCCATGACTTGGGGGCCTGTGAAAAATGCATCTGCTGCTCAGCCAGCCCAGGCTCCTCTGACCAGGCTCCTCTGACCCACAGTGGGGACCGCACCCCACCAAGCCCAAGCCTTGCTGCCTTCTCATGTTCTGGCTAGTCCAGGATGCCCCACGCTCTGCAGAGACCCTGTGCCCCTCATAGCCCGCAGAGAGGACACCATAAGGGGCCCTCCTCAGCCTTGTCTCCTCTGGACACACTGGCCCCTCAGCCGGCTTAGCCTTTCCATATGCTGGGATTTTTCCTCATCCTTGGGACTCAGCTATACTGCCGCCTCCTCCCGTGTCTGTTAGAGATAAATCCAATCTCCCTTTGGACTGTCACCATATATTTATTCTACAAGTATTATCTCCATGATTATTCTCAGATTAGGGGCATGGACACCTGGAAGGCAAGGCCAAGTTGTAGCCATGTTGGCACACTCAAGCTTTCATAAATATTTGTAGAATGCAGTGGGCATTTTCTTGAATACCTTGTGAAATTCAGTTGATGTTTCCTTTCATAAACTGTGGAATTCAATTAACAGTTTCTTGAGTAAGCCTCTGAATTATTTCTTATCTTTACTCATTCCTTCATCCTTCCTGTCAGTCTCAGAAAAATTACCTTGTTCATTTTATGCTAATCCTCATACTTCAGTGTTTCCATTTTTTTCTCTTCCTAGTTTCTTGATGCTTACCCTCTCCATGGCCTTCTTCAGAGGATCCATGGCACTCTCTGATTATCCTGGTCAGAGCATGCATTCTCTGTTTGTCTTCTCTTCTAGAATATGAGCATCTTGAGGGTAAGGGCCTATTACCATTCATTTCTGTGTCCCCTATGGCTTGTATGAAGAGTTTGGCACAGAGCCAGAGTTAGGTGGATGGATAGATGGATAGGTGAACAAATATGTGGGTGGATAGATGGATTTATAGATAAATGGATGAGTATGTGGAAGGATAGATCATTGGACAGAAGGAAAGGAATGAAGGAAGGAAAGAAGGGAGAGGTAGAGGGAAAGAGGAAAGAAGGAGGGAAGAAGGAAGGAAGGAAGGAAGGAAGGAAGGAAGGAAGGAAGGAAGAAAGAGAGAAAGGGAGAGAGAGAGAAGGAAGGAGGGAGGGTAGAGAGATAAATAGTAAATAGTTGGGTAGGTAGGTAGATGTATTATTGGATGAACAGATAGGTAGATAAAAAGATAGATGGATGGGAGGATGGATAGATGGATGAAAAGGTGTAGAGAGAAATAGTTGGATGGATTAGTGGATGGATGGATGGATGGATGGATGGATGGATGGAGAGATGGATAGATGGGTAAGTGTGTGAATGGATGGCCCAAATATTTTTCAGCACTGAGCTATGTTTTTGTGCATTTGACCATTCAGCTTTCACATCTTGTGATAATAAGTGTTTATTTCATTACATGAATGTATGTGTATATAAAAGTATATATATAATTTGATTGATTGATTGATTGATTGATTGCCTGGAATGAGCTTTGCCTTTGCCCTCACTTGTTGTGGAGACCTCATCTGGTATGCTGCCTGGTTTCAAATGCAGCCTATAGATTTAGACTCTTGGAGGAAGTGAGCAGAATAGAGAAAAACACTTTCTGTACCATGCCTTCATTCTGCCCAAGACACACCTACCCGAACCATGCCGTCTTGACTCCCAGTGATGATGACGTGGTTTGTGTCCCATGCTGGCCCCTCCATCACACAGCAGCAGGTTATGGCTCCTTCAGGGCCCCAGGCAGTGGTGATGCTGGCCAGAGGCTGTCCGTTGACATTCCACAGAGACAAGTGGGCCCCCGCACAGGAGACAATTGTTCCCTGCAGTGGTGAGAGCTGAGGTCACTCCATGCTAGTCATGGCCTGCCCACCCATTACCTGCTCACCCAGGGTTTATGCAGTCAAGCAGCCTTAATTTGGTATCTTATGAAGACTAATCAGGGTAATCCAAGACCTGCTAAGACACTCACTTCTTCACAGATGACTCATCGGTCTGCTGTATTTTCATGCACTGTAAATTCCTGGCCATTTTCATATTGCAATCAGGTGTTTGGATACTGCTTTCTCTGACACAGGCTGATTGGCTCACTATTGGAGCTCCTCCCACAGCCCTCTCCCTGGCCATTTACTGACTGGCATAGAAGACCCAGCTTGGAGATTGCCCCTGGCTCTGGACATGGGACCTGTACCTGGCTAGCCAGCCCTGTAACCATAAAGATGATCTGGATATCACCTGGTGGAGGGCAGAGTACAGAGGTTTGAATGATGGTACATGACTCATAAAGTTGAACAATGTCCCTCTGAAGGGAATTTCTGAGGAAAAATATCTCCATTATTGAATCTCCTATAACATTTATGTCCAGAATTTCCTTCTCAAGTTTTTGTCTATCTTACAGCCAATGGTGTAGTGGTCACTGTCACTGAGGACTCATAAAACGAGCTGGAACCATGTCTTTGAGCCTTGCCCTAACCACAAAAGGGATGTAGGGAACTCAGAACCCATCCATAGCCCCCTGGGCTGGGCTCCACCATGTCTCTTCCTGAATTGTTTGGTATAGAGTCTGTTTGAGGCCAAGGACCGTGTATGATACATCTTTGCCCAGCACCCAGCACTGGGCCCCCAGCAGGCACTCAATTAGTTTCAGGACAAGTTGAAGTCAACAAGTTGTTGTCCTGATATAAATCTTCTTTGAGGACATTATTCTATATGGGTTTTGTGCTCTCTCAGATCAGAGCTTGGTACCTTTCCCATTACATTCCCCCAATTCATCCATCCACCCACCATCCATCCACCCATCCACTCTCTATCTGCCCATCTACCTATCCTCCCACTAATTCACTCAAATATCCATCCACCCACAGATCTATTAATCCATCCATCCATCCACCCTCTATTTGCCATATAACATTCATCCTGGATTCAGGCCTACCTGGAGACCACTTTTGACTAAGTTGGTACCAGAAGCCTTCTTCATCCTCTCCCCTTCCTTCTATTATCTTTGACCATTCTATCCATGTATTAAACTCCTAGGGTTTTACTGGAGCAGATGCAGAGGCTTGGAACCTTCAGGGAACTCTGTGCCCTATGATGGGGATTCCAGCCTGGGAGAAACTCCACACTGAGATTTAGATATTTCTCTAACTCTTTCTCTCTTCTCTCTGTCTCTGTCTCTCTCACATGCATATGTTCCTGACAGGCTCATCCATGGTGGCCAGCATGGAGGGACAAGTAGAAACACTTCCTGCTGTGGAGACCAAAAGCACCTGCTGAGTTAACACTGATTTGTAGTCAATGGCTGAATTAGTCAGTCAAGCCCAGCAGATCTCTTACCAAAGCCAACTGCATGCCTGTGCCAAGACAGACACTCCCCACCACCCCCACCACCCTGAGGGAGAAAAACAGAAAAGGAAAAAATAAAATCTAGACCCATATGTTACACATGTTGATGGCTCCACTCTGCCTGGGTAAAAAATATTCCATATATCTGGGAGCTTCTCAACATTCTTGGGTGGTCAGTCTCTTCCCTTGGGTTTCCTCTTGGGGTATGGCACCAGGCTACCAGTCAGGCTCCCAGACATTGAGAAAGCAGGGCCTTACCGAGACATCACTGATGGCAAGGGCAGAGATGCCCTCTTGGTGGGTAGGCAGGCGGGCCACGTGAGTGAGGTGGTCCAGGTCCCACAGGATACAGGTACAATCTTGGGAACCACTCACCAGGAGGCTGAATATGACCGATGCTGCCAGGCATGTGACAGCCTGTGTGTGTCCATACAAGGCCTAGACACAAGAGGCAGTTCCACAGGTTATGAGAGGGACCCTCAATCCAGCTATCTGGTGAAATATCCTGACCTTCCCCACAGGAGGAAACAGATTCAAGGTGATTCCATGATGCCAAAGTCTGTGGTATGTGTGTGCATGTTTTTGTGTATGTGTGCATATGCATCCATGCTGGCTTCTAAGTTCCATCCATTTCTGGGAATTGAGGTCCAGCTAGGGAGGATCAGTCCTTTTATCATAACTAAAACAGAGGCCAGTAGTTCCCTCTTGCTATGTGCTCACCTACACCTGACTTGCATCTAGTCATAAGTAAGGATACTGATTTGCCAAGTGTGGCGTTCTGACCAGGTACATAAGCATTATCTGGAAACTTGTTAGAAATTCAAATTCTTGGGCCCTATTCCAATACCTACTGAATCAGAAACTCTGGGTTTGGGGCCCCAACACGGGTTTTCACAAGACCTCCAGGAGATTTTCAAGCAAGTTTGAAGATTATACCAAGTGAACCTTGGAAACAAACATGCCTCTGTCCACTAAAATGGGAGGAAGGCAGGGAAGTCAGGTCACAGTTTAAAAAGATGTAAGTTTTCAAGTGTAATGGGTCTGGGTTCATAGCCTGTCTGGCCACATGGCAGCAGGTGACTCAGGGCCTTGGTCTTGGCTCTCAGGTTGATCTGGGTGGGGTCTGGCCTGATTCATAGATGGCCATGTATCCAGATAGGGCCAGAGGCCTTGCTCCCTGAAGACACATGCCAGAAGGGTCGGGGTGGCCTGATACCCCCAGGATCACTGCTGCTGGCAACGGTGTGGTTTCCATCACAACTATCCCAGAGCTGCCAGGTAAACCTGGTGTGAGGGCTGCCGTGTGCACATGTGCCACCCTCCTCTGGAACAGAGATCCTTCTGCAGAGAAGTGCAGAAGTAGCATTCTAGAACGTGATTACCCTGGCTTACCTAGTAGTAAACCTCCACCTGCAGGACCAGTGACTGCTCATTCATTTGGGTCAATGAGGCTGAGCATCATTTTTCAAAGCTGTCACTTTGCCTGGTCACAGCCATTAAAAGTTTTGCCAGGGATCCCTGTTTGTTTTCAATGGAACCTAATGTGGCACCAACCAGATGGTGCTGGCAAGGTTTTGGATGTGACCCACAGAAGACTATCTGGGTCATCTTAGCAAATTGGAAACTGTCTAAACAAAGAGAAAAGCAGAGGCTTTGATCAGAGCTCTGATGACTAAGTTCTGACCACAGGGGAAATGGTGACTCCAAAGGGTGCAAGCCTGAGGACCTGGGAGTAAGGGCTGGGGATTCAGAAACAGAAGCTCTGAGCCCAAGTGCCTATATGTGCTGTTAACAGAAACAAGTACGCTTCTTTCTGAGGGGAGGCTCTGGAGAGTTAGGGGGACCAGCCTGAATGCAGGCACTGCCCACTGAGGTAAGGCTCATTGTCTCCCTCCTGGAGGCACTCAGCCCCCTTATCTGGAAAGGCTGGGGAACTCAGCAAAGGAGGACAGCAGATTTAAACATGTTCTCTACTGGGTCTTTTGTTTTCTCAGAATGCAGGAGTCCCCCTTATCTATGGGAGATATGCACCAAGATCCTCAGCAGATGCCTGAAACCACAGGAGGGTACTGAACTCTATGTCTACTTTGTCTTTTTTCCTACACATACATACTTATGAACAAATAAACTTTATAAATTAGACATAGTAACAGATAAACAGCAGTAACTAATAATAAAATGGCATAGTTATAATATATAATATGCTGTAATAAAAGTCATGTAAATGTGGCCTCTCTCTCTCAAAATATTTTATTGGACTGCACTCACGCTCTCTGTGATGATGTGAGTTGATGGGATGACAGGAGGTTAATGACATAGGCACCGTAACGTGCTGTTGCACTACTACTAACCTTCTGACAATGAGCCAAAAGGGGGAACACCTGTTTCCGGACCATGGTTGACCTCAGGTAACTGAAACCACGGGATGTGAAACCAGAATAAGAGGGGGACTGCTGCAGTACCTGTCTACAGAGCCAATTAAAATAACTTCACGATGTCATCATACCTAACTAAGGCAGCAAAAAATAAAACAAAATAGGGGATCCTGGGGTAGCTCAGTGGTTTAGTGCCTGCCTTTGGCCCAGGGCGTTATCCTGGGGACCCGGGATGGAGTCCCATGTTGGGCTCCCAGCATGGAGCCTGCTTCTCCCTCTGCCTACCTCTCTCTCTCTCTCTCTCTCTCTCTGTGTGTGTCTTTCATAAATGAATAAAAAAAAATCTTAAATAAATAAAACAAAATAAAATCCTCTGGAAATAATTGCTCACGCTGGACACTTGTGAGATGGGCACTCTTAATTGTGGATAGCACTGGAAAGCTACAGAATCACTATAGAAAGCATTATGTCTCTGCCTGGTAATCCTACTTCTTGAAATTTATTTTAAGGAAACTATTAATCAGAAGCAAACAGCAATCTACATAAGTTGTTTTCTGCAGCACTATTTAAAATAGTTAAAATTTGGAAGTAATGTAATTGTCTAGTTTTAAAAGAAATGGTTTATTAAACTGTGGTGCACTGACATAACAAAACAATTGAAATGTAATTTTATGGAAATGGAATAATATGGAACAATTGAAATGTAAATTATAGAGACTGTGGAGAAGCAGAAACAATTTGATAGGCTGGCTGAAAATAGAATAAACATATCTACACAATATCAGAATGGTATAAATATGTATATCTGGGGATGGCGGTCTGCAACAATGAAAGCTTTTCTAGGGATTAGAGGGAACTGTTCAACTTTGAAGAGAATTTGAAATTTGTCTTTAATGTAATATCTTTAAAAAAATAAAATACTTAAAAACACTGTTTATGAAACTAGTTAATGATGACTTTGTCAACGAGTCAGGGACAGATCCCCTTCACCGAGACCACCCCTTCGCTGGTAGTCTGGGGGATCCCCAAGGCCATGTGAGCCCTATAGGTAATGACGACATGCTTTATTTTGCCTAGGAAATGAAAGCGTGTGGGATTCCCCATGCCTTTTCCTTTTGATTTATAACTAAGAGAAGATGATGAATTACATTTTTATGCTGTCAGTACTGGGGCTTTTACAGTACATCTGCATTTCTAAAAGGAGCCTTGGAGTAGCAATGGGAGGCCACCTCCCCATCCCCCAAGACCAGCTCCACAGTCAGGCTGGATCTCAGGCCATCCCCAGAGTGGTGCCTGGGATAGGGGAAGGGTCCAGAGAGAAACGCACGGTCTCTTCACTTAGGTCCAGAGTAAGAACCCAGCCCTCTGACTGCAGTTCGTGGAAAGCAGCAAGGAAACCCAGAACAATGTGAAAATGTGAAAAGGCAGGGCACTCCAAGGCTGGCTTTGAAGGACCTCCCAGGAGAGTCTGGTGAAGGTAGCCTGCACTTGGCCTGTACAGCTCCCTCCAGCAGGAGCCACTGCTCTGCACCATTAATCAGCTCCCTCAGCATTGACTGATGGATTCCTTCACCGCACGTTCACTGAGTGCCCGCCGTGCGCTGCGCAAGTGCTGGGGATGGCTTGGGAAGCATCCAGAGAAATCCAGAATCGGTTCTAGTGAAACATGTTCAGGTTAGGAAATCTGGCGCGTGGTGAGTTTTGTGTGATTAATTTGGGTTTTCGTTATCTTGGGTCTATATGGCTAACTAAAATACAGATGCAAAAACAAACTGCATTTTAGAGTTGGAAGTGTGCTGCAGTGGTATTCTCAGGGAAGTTCAAAGGTGCACAGGCAGGGGGCACGGTTTAGACTGACCTAGATTAAAACGCAAACTCGCTCTTTCCAAGCTTCAGTTTCCTCCTGTGGAAGCGGGAATAACAGTGCCTGCTCTACAAGAATAAAATGAATGTATGGAGTCCTAGGTAAGCAGTGGTACACTCTGCTTGGTATTAGATAGAGCAGCGGTGGTAACTAAGGCAGGGCCAGAATACAGCCCCCGTCCCTCTGCTTTTGTTCTACTCATGCACATCCACTTCTGTTCTGAAATAGCCTTTCAATTTCTGGCTCTAGGGCAAGTCACTTCCTTGCAACTAGTTTTTTCCCCAGTAAACTATGGATGATAATAGTACCCATTTTATGGGGTTGTTGAGGAGGTAAAATGAGGCTGTCGACATAGAAGTGTGCATGGCACATATTCCAAAATGTTCTCCAGTGCAAGGAAACTGGTTTCACTGGCTCAGACAGACAAGTGGTGTCTCTCACTGAGGCGTGGGTCTCCATGGAGGCACCTGCCCTGTGGGCTTCTCAAATCCACCAGGGGCATGAAACCGTTGTCCTCTAATAGCACAGAGCCATGTGCTGCCACCAATGCTTCACTGTGTCCTCTGCTCCTGAGGGAGGCAGGGCTTTCCACGCTCAGGCAGTCGGACCACACTAGGGTATTGTACCCACCCCAGGCAACACACCCGCTC
Organism: Vulpes vulpes; assembly: GCF_048418805.1. Taxonomy (NCBI): domain Eukaryota; kingdom Metazoa; phylum Chordata; class Mammalia; order Carnivora; family Canidae; genus Vulpes; species Vulpes vulpes. Next base: position 78,324,818 of record NC_132794.1, on the reverse strand, counting down.
TGGGTACCATCTCCACCTAAGCCACCATACCTGCTTGAGGTGCAGGCTCCTTGGGCGGCCTTTGGCTATGCTGAGCTCCCACACACACACCACAGTGCTGGCTCCAGAGGTGATGATCATTGTGGGGGTTGGGCACACAGTACACAGACAGCGGCCCCAGGCAGCCAGGTTCTCGAACGTCATAATGATCTATAGAAGACAAGTGGGATGAGCACTGGTGCCCTAGCCAGCACAGGGCTGGGGGCCAGAGCAGGGTGACAGAGAGGCAAAGGCAGGTCTGGATACTGCTGGCCTGCCTGTCTGCCACAAGAACTGGGGGACATGTCACTTGTTTAGGAGCTGGCTCAGGTGACAAAATCGCCAATCTCCTGGCTGTCTCTGCCTCAACAGATGGAGGCCAAGCCCGTTCCCACAGATCTCACACTCTAAGGAGTGGGGAGAGACAAGTGAGCTGGAAGTTTTGGGGACATTACGAAAAGTCCTTGTGAACACAGTGAGCCCTGGGAGGCCAACTCAGCCTGAGGAGGTCAGAGACAGCTTTCAGGAGGCGGTAACATCTGGGACTGGTCTCTGGCTGCCTCAGGAAGGGGTAGGGAAGGCTGGGGGTGGGGAGAGAGAGCTAGGTGGGCAGGGAGTTAATGCCATGTGATTGATGGGTGGGAATTAGGGTGGGAAGGGAGGGGGGCTGGGAAGGGATCCTCAGAGGCTGCCAGGGCAACAGCAAGAAGTGAGGCCACTGGATGGCCTAAGTCAAGGGTTGAGAAAAAGTGACCAGATGACTCGCTTCTGGCACCAGCTGAATCCTCAGGGAGTGTCCTCTGACTCTGAGGCAGGACCAGGGCCAGAGGAACCCTAGGACTTCCCACCCAGGATGAGCAAGAATCTGAGTGGTCTTCATGCAGCTAAGGGACCTGCCAGTGGCAGAGATTGCTGTGAGGTGACAGCGTGCCCCGGGAACCTGCAAGCTCTGCTCCTTAGAGGACAGATTGGAGGCTTGGCCCATGAGGGCCCTAAGCCTAGCCACACAAACCCTCTCCCTCCCAGGCAGGGGGCACAGCCACATGGAGGCAGTGGGGTTTGGGCAGCTGTGCCTGCCTTGGACTCACCCATCTCCTGGCTGTCTCTGCCCCAACAGATGGAGGCCAAGGTCCCTTGCCTGCCCTGCATCCCAAGCCACCCACCTTGTCAGAGCCATAGTTCCCCAGGCAGCAGCTGAAGTCATCAAAGCCCCAGCTGAAGGTTCTGTTCCAGAGAGGAGGCAGCAGCACCTTGTTCTTCTCCACGGCCAGGATGGTCTTCTCGGTAGGGACAATGTGGCCAATGGCTCCCTTGGGGGATTCTGAACCTAGAGAGAAGAGGTACATATCTACTCCCCAGTTAGTATAGTTGAGCTTACTTACAGTCAATGGAGAACACCCCAACACTCACTGGGCCCAGAGAGGAGCCATGGCCCGGTCACCCAGACTGGCAAAGCACAAGCCTGGGCTGGAGCTGCTTGCTTGTCGAGGCACCTCACTTCGGGGCCTCACTCCAGGGGCCATGTTAGACCCTGGTCCTTAGCTGGGTCCCCTGGCCCTTGGGTCCTCCTCTGCTTTAGCACACACATGAAGCTTGCATGTGGCCATGCATGTCTTCGGTGTCTCTACGGGCTGATGCTGGAGGAGGAGTGGCTGAGGCTATCTGGGCAGATGGCACAAAGCCACAGGAGCCTTGGGGGGCTCTTCCCTTCCTGCCTCTCTCAGGCACCTTATCTAGCAGGGCGGGGTGCGCCAAAGGCACCGTTCTTGGATGCGAAGGGAGAAAAGGGACCCACCACCAAACCCCAGCAAACCTGGAATGTCTTTATGTGACTCCAGAATGTCACCCCATGTAGTGGGATTTCTCAAAAGCAGTGCAGCCCACAGGTGGCACAGACCTTAGAGTTCACACACACAGTTTCTTGAGGAAGCAGTGCGGCTGGAACTCCCACAGGGCTGTCTGCCCCAGAACAGATGCTCTTGACTAGGGACTGTAGGTCTGCCTAAGTGATTGGGGGGCACCAGTCGCTGTGGGTACTGAGGAGCAGAGGCTGTGATCCTCCCTCAGGAAATCTGGGACTCCCCCACTTGGCTTTGGAGGCGAGCAGGGGTGTGTGTGTGCCAGATAAAGAAAGAGAAAGAAAGAAAGAGAGGTGTGTGTGTCCACACATATGTGAAGGAAAGAGAGGAATGTGTGTCTTAGACAGACAAGTGAGTCTGCCTTGATCTAACACAGGTAGTTCTGGATCCTTCCAGGGCAGAGGCCTCCCCATATTCCTGCTGTGACCAGAGACACAGCCAATCCAAAATCAGACCCCAAGACCCTGAAGGATCTGTACCCATGAACCTCCCAAAGAACAAGGGTCACTGAAGGGACAACTCTGACAGGGTGCCAAAAAAAGCAGACCAGGTAGTCACCTTTGACTGTGACCTGGGATGGCCTCAGCGCCTGCAGGTTGTAGAAAAAGGGCTGCGGGTGGCTGGGCAGGCTCGCCGGCACGACAGCATCCTTTCCAGGTGAAGGCTTGCCTGCAACGGTCCTGGCTGGATGGGGTTTCGTAAAAAGCTGGAAAAACAGGGGACAGATGCAGACCACACAAGTCGTCAAGGACAGAAGGCAGAGGTTTAGCGCCACCTGCAGCCCAGGGTGTTATCCTGGGGACCTGGGATCAAGTCCCATGTTGGGCTCCTTGCACGGAGCCTGCTTCTCCCTCTGCCTGTGTCTCTGCCTCTCTCTCTCTCTCTCTGTCTCTCATGAATAAATAAATAAATAAATAAATAAATAAATAAATAAATAAATAAATAAATAAATAAATAAATAAATAATTTTTTTTAAAAAAGGACAGAAGGCAGAGGAGGAGTCTCCCCCATGTAAGTCACAGCGGCACCTGTGCCCCAATTTGCTGCCCCAGCTGGGCTCGCTCCTGAGTTCAGCATCAACAGAACAATCAGTTGCAATCCTCAGCTGTTGTCGATAAGAGGCTTGGGGCTCAGTGGGGCAGCCGCTTTCTCCAGCTCATAGAGGGCGACTGGCACAGGTAGCCCTCCTGGCTGCCAAACCGTCATCTTCCCCATGCTGCCGGGGACCTCACTGAGGAGCTCCTGGGCCCTGGCCAAGCTGCAGCTCATACCATGGGGTCAGGATGACCCTCTTCACACTCCAGATCACACATCTCCCTCCATTTGCTTGAGCTATTTCTCCTATTTTTCCCCTTTCCCTTACAAACCCCATTAGTGGCATTTCTTACTTTCATTTTTCTTAGATCTCTGCTGTCAAACTGTCCCTAATGCCAAACTTTTTGCATAACCAGGCAAAACATGAAGTGCAAAGCTATGCTGCTGGCAGAACCTTGCTGCTGCCACAGCTCTCCATCCTCTCCTCTCCCCAACTAGGCTGTTTTTTCCAGCCATCAGGCCCATGCCTCTGCTCCTGGATGGAAACATCCACTGGGTGCCACAAGGGAGGGGTGAGAGCTGGCCCCAGCTGGGCACAGTGGTAGAGGTGAGGCAGCTGGTGGAGTGGGGCTGGGGGAAGGGTCACAGCAGCCGAGGCTCCATGAACAGCTCTCAGTCAGACACTGGACTACTAGGAAAGCTGGGTGGATGAGCAATGCAAACAGAAATCAGAAAGGTGATTTTTAAATGAGCATTTAATAAAGAATGTCCCTCCTCACACAGAAGAATGACTAAAGAACCACAGGCTGGGAGCCTGACACAGGTTCAGCACACACAGCCCCTTGACAGCACAATGCACGGTCCTGAAGTATTTTAATCCTGCCTCTAGGTAGGGATCACTGGAGGAATTCTCATTCTGATAATTACTTAGAAATATTTTTTGTAGGGATGTCTGGGTGGCTTAGTGGTTGATGTCTGCCTTTGGCTCAGGGTGTGATCCCAGAATTCCAGAATCGAGTCTCACATCGGGCTCCCTGCATGAAGCCTGCTTCTCCCTCTGCCTGTGTCTCTGCCTCTCTCTCTGTGTCTCTTGTGAATAAATAAAATCTTTTTTAAAAAAAGAAATATTTTTTAAAAGCTCATATGATACATCACCAAAGAAAATCAGAATCTAAAATTGTGTGCACTCTGCAAGCACACTGATGTGACAATATTTTTGCTCATGGACATGGACTGTGAGTATATCACCCAGGACACAACTGGGTGGGGATAACTACTATTTTGAATTATTTAATTGCTTTATCTGTACTATTTCATTTCTTAAAGAAATGAAACTATTAGGCTGCCTAAACTTCCTTTCTGAAATTCAATCCTTTCTTCAAAGACTTCCCTGGCCAAACCCACACTTTGGATGTCCATTCTCCAAGTCACCCCTAGGCATTTCTCACATTCTCCTCCCCTGGGAGCTGAGCAAACCCAGAGCATGTCACATAAGACCAGGTAGAAAAGATGTTACTAGTTTTGCATTGTAAGATGAGCCCATCCAAGCCTCATGGTTACTGCTGCCCAAGATGGCCCTGAAATTGGCTGGGCTTATGCATTCATTTCCCAGCATGGCTCCTGACTGCTTTTGGCTGAGATCCCAGCCCATGTGGTCACGCTAGTAGCCCAGATGGCTGTCCTTAGGAATAAAACCTCTCCACACTGAACCAAAGTTCGAGGGTCAACACAGCTGAGATCAGTCAAATAAATGCTCCTCCTTGCACACCATTCACCAGGATGTCATACACAAACACCTAGACTCACATGGCTACATGACTATCCTGATGCAGGATGGAGCCAGTGGAGCAAAAGGCCCACGTGGGACCCCCATCAATTTCACCAGGAGCCCCGGGGGCAGAACTTAGATCCTCTCCCACCTCTGCTGATATGACATAGGCTTTGGGGCCAGCCAGATGGGGCTAGAGCTCTACCTCTGCCATCTGCTAAAGTGCAATTGCAGGCGAGTTACCTATTCAGCCTCTCTGAGCCTCAGCTTCCTGATCTATAAAAAAAAATAATCCCTATACCCAGAGCTTATGAGGGGATTCAATGAGGGAGGCATACTAGTAAGTGATATTTGTGGAGTGCCCATCATACTGCAGACACTTTCAAGCACTTGATGTCTCCATGCATTGGCTCTTTACAACAACTCTGCAGAGTAGACACACATATAAAGAATTAAATCCTGTGTATTTACTGTAGTGTCTGTCACATGTGTCACAGGGGAATGTAGTCCTCATCATTATCATTAATGACGTCATCACCCTCATCAACATCGGATGGTAACAGAAGGGTAAGCCCTGATGTTGAGGGGTGTAGGGAGACTATTACCCCTCCTCAATTCCCTTTTGTTTCTATCCAAGAGAAAATGTCCTCACTCTCACTCTCAAGCTCACAGTTCACACACTCTTTTGAGAAAGCAAGACCAAGAACATGGATGCTGTACCTGTTTGGGTACCTGTCCAAAGTTGCTGACAAACCCCAGGATGGTGCTCCTGATTAAGGGGTCACTGATGCTGCTGAGGTCCATTTTGTCACCGTAGAAGTAGGGGTGGAAGGTATTAACAGCTTCCACCGCAGCTGACCCCTGCTGCTTGTACCCAAAAATGAGGTCGATCCAGTGGTGGAGGTTGGCACTGACAAAGTCACTTTCCAGAGCCTGAAACCAAAACCCAAAGATCATGAAAAATGAAGGCCTCTCTTAGACTTGTGAGCCCTCTTCACAGATCAGGAGGGGGCACACGTATCAGGATGCTGGCTCTGCACAGGGAAGATGTGACATTGCACTCAGCTTGATGAGCACTAAGTGAGCAGAACATATCGGCCACCTAATGACCATCTAATTCCTGCCTCCAGCTAGTGGGAAAACAGATCTGACTGCTCCCATCACCCTAGCTCATTCACTCTGTGCTATAACCAGGAGGTTCAGAATATTTGTGTCTTCCATATCTAAGTGGAAGACTGAAAATAAGGTGTTGGGGTCCTGTTGAGATCAAAATAAGAAAAAGGGAGAGCTGATTTTGATCAGAGATTCAGGTGGTTGAGACTAAGTGTAGGAGTTAGGAGAATCCGTTCTGGAGCAGGCTGGACTCCAGCACTACCATGGACGCTCCTTAACATCTCTGTTCCCCAGTTCCTTCATCTTCCTTATCTACAAGTTAGGGAAAATAATTATACCTTCTTTGTGGAGATATGTGAGGTATGGTCTGTGTCCATGCCTGGTGCACAATGAGCTCCATGTAAAGTTAGCTACATTGACTACACTGCACACCTACTAGGTGCCAGGCACTGGCTTGGGGTTTATGTGTGTTATCTCTTCCCATTAACACCATCTTCTGCTGATAGATATAATTGCTCCACTCCTGGGGCAGGTTCAGGTATGTTTTTGAACCTACTATCTCAGTCCCCAACTCCCAGGCCTCAGAATCCCTTAGGGGCTATCCAACCTTGCTAAGCACATCTCACTGTACCCAAGTACCTAGAAATTATTGACATATTGGCTGTGAGGCCCTTTCTTAGTGATCTCTTAAAGGAAAAGGGTAGAATCTACCTTTGAGGTGCAGCACTGTTCCCAGGAATGTGAGCTTCTTTACCGGGACACTTATGTTCAGTCCAGAGTATGCAATGGACAAGAGTATTTCATCTGTACACCTAAAGGGTAAATCTATGATGACCTTGAGGAACATTCTGCCCACGTGCAGGCTGCTGTCTCCAAGGAAGGAGGACAGGAGAATTTCCAGACTCAGCCATGGAGACTAACTCTGAGCTTAAAGTTTCCACATGACACCTAAACCTCACCCCACTCAGGAACACAGCTCCCATTGTAAGCCAGTAATATCTGCCTCCAACTAAAGGTGACATCTATCAGGAGACAGAAAGAAGGGTAGCAGAGGAGCCAAGCATGCTCCATCCTTCATGGATACAGGCCAGTTGAATTACACCAGCTCAGATTAGGGTACCCAGGTTGGCAAAATGTCCCAACAGTTGCCACCCATGAGCAAGAGGAAATGTGGGCCAGGGTTTGGAATATCCCAGTTCACCTGAGAAATGGCACCTGTTTCTACTAAGCAGAGCCCAACTTCAGGACTGTGTTCTGAGACTCAAAAACATACATTTGGGATTGTCTAAGCACCACTCACTGATCCTCTGGGAGGACATGGGCCTATAGAAGTCAGGTCATCTATGCCACATTAGTTTTTTGAGGCATACGGCCAAAGTGGCTTCAAGAAGCCACACTTGGGTAATGCCACAAGAGTTGTGATGAAAGGCATGGTTTTTCCAAGCCTACTATCTGGCCTGGAGCACAGCTAAGAGCCTTCTGTAAATGTTTTTATTAAAGCACTTGCTGGTGACTGCAATAGCAGAATGGTCATATATCAGGGAAGACCATAGGCCAGGACACCTGACCCTCCCTGCAGGCATTTTTTCTACTCTTATTACCAACACATAGCCCATATCTTTAAGCTCTTCTAGAGTATCTTTTCTACCTCCTTTCTTTAGATGAAGCCTGGCTCTCTCCTGAGCCCCCAGTGGTGGCTACTTGCTGGGTTACATGCCATGTCTTGGGGCCTAGAGGTGGTGTTGGTATCTTCCTTGGTCCTCACTGCCACCTCCAGACCATTGTTCCTCTACCTTCTTGCTAAAAGAACAATACTTTGCTCCTCTGTAGTTCATGGAATTTAACTCTAGCCCGCCTCATCATCCACAATGCTGCCATCTACCCACTTTTTTTTTCTCATTCATCAAACATGGTGAGTCCTGGCCATGACTTCCTTTCATCTCCAAGATCTGCCATCATCCTCAGTGATTGCAATATTTCACCTCTCAGTTCCTTAAGTGCTACGTCTCCAATGATTTTGCCTGTCTCCACCTAAAGCTACCTACTCCCGCAGACACACCTTAACTCATGTCAGCATCCATAAGTACTCCAACTTCAGAATCTCTCCTTCAAACATCTCCATTGGTGAAAGCCACATCCTCACCTTGCTGGTTATTTAACTACTCTCTGAGGCTATTCTTCTACCTTGTCAAAACTTCTAGTCCCCTCACCCTTTTACTTCTTTGCAATCTATCAACACTCTCCTATTTTCAGCCACATCTTGATGCAGCTTAGACTTTGTGGTATATCATTTCAATAATACTCAACTTAATACATCTTTTTATGCTATCAAATTGTGTATACTGTCTTTTCACAGCGCTCTGAAACAACAAATATTTTATGTCTCACATAAAACATCACATAAGGGGCCACACTGGTTATCCTATAATTCTGAGTCACCAATTTCAAATGGACCTGGAGCACTCCCAGAAAACTTCAGAATGCTTCTCTGGTCAAGTCATGCATTATCACTGGAGATAACTAGTTCACATTTATTGCTCTCTCCTGACCTCTGACCCTCTCTGTCTACTTTCAGCCATTGGCCACACCTCCCACTTTGCACAGAAAAATAGAGCCACCAGTTGGAAACTTCCATATCTTTCTGACAACATATATAAACGAACTTTCATCTGCAATCCCCTGACCTCCCCTCCTTCTATTTAATGCCAGAATCTGCCCAAATTTTTATCTAAAGCTAGCCCTCTACCTGTAGTTTAGATCCCAAATTCTCTTGCTTTCTCAAGAATATATTATTCCTTTCCTTGTATATCCACCCTCTCTTTCCCATTACTTTTTAAAGTTACTTATTAAAATAAAAAAAGAAAATCTTAGCATTTCCTTAACCTTCCATCTCCTCCAGGTACTACTCTCTGTCTTTGTTCTCTCCTTCACAAGCAGGATTTTTGTTACTAATCCTTATCATTTCTGTTTCCTTCTTATCATTTACCTCCTTTATTTCTTCACGTGGACTTGAGTTATTATCTTCTATTTTAGCATGAAGAACTCCCTTTGTGTTTCTTTTCTTTTCTTTTTTTTTTTTTTTAAAGATTTATTTATTTATTCAGAGAGAGAAAGAGAGGCAGAGACACAGGCAGAGGGGGAGAAGCAGGCTCTATGCTGGAAGCCTGACCTGGGACTCGGTCCCCAGGATCACACCCCGGGCTGCAGGCGGCGCTAAACCGCTGCACCACTGGGGCTGCCCTCCCTTTGTGTTTCTTAAAGGGCAGGTCTCCTAATGATAAATTCTTTTAGTTTTATTTGTCTGGAAATGTCTTTATTTCCTCAGTTTTGAAGAATAGTTTTGCTGGCTATAAAATTCTTGGCTGATAGTCTCTCAGCACTCTGAATATTTCATACCACTGCTTTCTTACCTCTATGGTTTCTTCTTTTTTAAGATTTATTTATTTATTTATTTATTTATTTATTTATTTATTTATTTATTTATGAGAGAGAGCATGAATGAGAGAGCACAAGCAGGGGTGGGGGAGTGGAGGCACAGGAAGAGGAATAAGCAGACTCTCCATGGAGCAGAGAGTCAGTCATGGGGCTCGATCCTAGGACCTCAGGATCATGACCTGAGCCAAAGGCAGATGCCCAACTAAACTGAGCCACCCAGTTGTCCCACTTCTGTGGTTTCTAATGAAATATTAACCGTTAACCTTATTAAAGACACCTTGTAAGTGATGAGTTGCTTTTGTTGCTTTTAAGATTCTTCTTATGACTTTCCTTTTTGACAGTTTATGATGTGTCTAAGTATAGATCTCTTTGAATTTACCCTACTTGGAATTTATTGAATGTCTTGTATGTATAAATTAATGCTTGGCATCAAAATTGGAATGTTTTTGAACATTATTTCTTCAAATATTATTTTTGCCCCTTTCTCTCCTACTTTGGAAACTTTGGTACTTCCAATTTGTATATGTTACTGTTTGATGGTGTTCTATAGATGCCTAGATTCTGCTCATTTCTCTTCACTTATTTCTTCCTGTTTCCCAGACTGGGTAATCTCAATTGAGTTGTCTTCCAAGTTTGTTGATTCTTCTTTTGCCTGCTATTGATCCCTTCTAGTGAATTTTTCATCTCAGTTACTGTACTTCTTGGCTCCACAATTTCTATTTGGTTTCTTTGCAGAATTTCTATTTCTTTATTTATATTTTCTCATTGTCATACTCTCCTTTAGGCCTTTAAACATAGTTTTATTTAATGCTTTGAACCTATTTATGATATCTGGTTTAGTCTTGTCTAGTAAGTCCGAAGTTTAGGGTTCCACAGGGATATTTCTACTGACAGCATATTTCCCCCTCTGTATGAGCTGTACTCTTTTTCCTTTACATGTCTCATAACTTTTGTGGAAAACCAGACATTTTAGATAATATGATATGCCAACTCTGGAAATCAGATTTTTCTCTTACCCCAGGGTTTGTTGTTGTTGTTACTGTTGCTTATTGTTTTTTTATTTAGTTACTTTTCTGAACCAGTTCTACAGAGTCTGTATTTTTTTGTTGTATGTGGCCACTGAAATCTCTGCTCTGTTAGCTTAATGGTCTTCTTATGATTGGATGAAGATTTCTTTAAATGCCTAGAACCAGTTAGTATTCCAGTCTTTGCCCAGGGAGGGGCTTTGCGTTCATAGCTTCAATGTTCAGCCAGGTAGCAGCTGCCTGGTAAAAACTCTGCCTTTACCTCATATCTTGCTTGCACAGAGCCTCAATGTCAGCCAAAAGTGAATCTTAGGACCTTAGGAGCATAAACACAGCCTTGTACATGAAAGCGATCCTACAGATATGTGTATCCTAGATCCCAGGGATATTTTGAAATCGTTTCAAGCCTCCTAACAAATATCTCATTCCCTAGTTTTTCCATTTAGGCTTTTTGGTTAGTCTATTGTTTGGCCAATTATATCCACTACCTCTGGCAGCCACGGTGTTAAACAGTTGTCTCTGGTTTATTTTTTCACAAATATCACTGAAGAAAAGTCTTTTGTACTCTGCCATCTTTGCAATCATATAAAGATAGCCTTGCTGGTGGGGCCTTTCAGGGAACCATTAACAGGTCAAATAATGACAGTTCTCTGGGTATGAGACTTTGAAGGAGCCCCAACCCCATTCTTCCCCCTCCAATGACTGATAGGCTGTTGGTTTTCACTGTTATTGTGGGCTGTTGGTTTTTTAAGCTACTATGGCACTAAAGAGGAGAAATGAGAATGGTGTAAGTTAAAACACCACAAAGCTTGCTATTATTTCAGATATTCAGTCATTTTTCTCAAAGGAATACTCCCTTGATTTTTCCAAGCCTCTAGTTAATTTCCAGAGCTCTGAAAAGTTTTTCATGACAATCTTTGCCATTATTCTTATTGCTTTTATGGAGTAGAGTATGTCCAGAGGTTCCTACTCTGATATTTTCACTGACATTGATCATTAACATCCTAACCCACTCCAACCTAATCTTTACCAAAAGAGGTCTCCCCACTATTGTCACCACCCAGTTCCCCTGGGCCACACCTCTAACCTATATCTGATGACACTGAATAAATATCTCTCCTTTGTGGCATTTTGTGCAGTTATAATTTCCCTGTTATTTGTGTGATTATTTAATCAAGCTGCCTCCCCACTAGACCATTGGCATCTGCAGTCAGGCCTGTGTAGTGAATCTTCCCACTCACCCCAAGCCAAGAACTTTTCTGAGAACACATTGGCAGAGGGTTGCTGCCACCTGAGGTCAAGTTCATGTCTGGTCCAACTACTCAAGACCATTGGATTGTGGAAGAAATGACTACTAGTACTAAATTTCCAGAGGCAAGGATAAACCAAGGAAGAATTTTCTCCTTGCCAAGGGATAAGGACAGAGGAATAAGTACAGCTTTGTTGCTACTCAGGCCCACCCTAGATTTTTTTTCTGCTTAGGTACAATTTACATACAATAAATTTCACCCTTTTTAAATGTACAGTTCAGTGTGTACTGAAAGATGCATGTGATCATGTAAGTATCATCATAACTGAGATATGACAGTTACATCAACTCAAAATGTTCTCTTGTATTACTTTTCCATCATCCCCTACTCCAGTAACTACTGATCTACCTTCAGTCTGCATACTTTTACCTTTCCCATAATGTCACATAAATAGAATCCCACAGTATGGAGCTTTGGGTTTGGCTTCTGTTGCTTAGGATATGATTTTGAGATTAATTCCTATCACTACATGTATCAGTAAACTGTTTCTTATTATTGCTAAGTAGTATTCCACTATGTGGATGTATCATTTGTTTATCCATTACCAGTAGCTGGACATTTGGGTTGTTTTCAGTTTTTGATTAGCATGAATAAAAATAATGCATATTTATGTGCATGTTTTTCTGTGGACATGTCTTCATTTCTCTTGGGTCAATATAGACAAATGGAATTGCCAGGTGATAAGGCAAATGCATCTTCAACTTCATAAGAAATTACTAATTTTTTTTCCAAAGTGGCTGTACCATTTTGTTTTTCCTATCAACAATGTGTAATGAATTCTGACTGCTCCATATTCTTGCTTACTCTTGGTTTTGTCAATATTTAAAATTTTAGCCACTCTTATAAGTATGTAACATCATTTCACGTGGTTTTTCTTTATGTTTCCCTGATGACAAATGAAATTGCACATATTTTCATGGTTTGTGCTAATGCATATATTTGATCCAAATGGCCCCTACCACATCACCCTCTCTGGTTAATAAGCCAAGTCTTCCTTATGCCTGGCACATCCTTTGGCCCATAGGAGTGCCTCAGAGCCTCTAGCTTCTCTCTGAGCTATACTGAGCAGTATGGCCCAGGGCAAAACCGCCTATAGGACCAGCTAAAGATACTAACTTGTCCTCCAGAGCATTCAAAAAGAACAAGAACCTGAATGTGCCCCCTCCAGTAATTCCTACAACAAACTGGCATAAGGACATAAGGCATGGAACTCTTGAAAGAGCCCAGAACCCGAGATTTTTCCTGTTAACCTGGAGCATGAAGCCTAGCACCTTCTCTGGGCTCTCTAGACATAAAAGCCTCAGAAGCTCAGAAGTAGCCCTCTACTTGCACAGAAAGCCTCCATGGAGATTGAGAAGATACTGTGGTCTCCATTCAGGATGCCAGGGCCTTGAGCATGACCCTAGTCAACTCACCTGTCTATGCAGGCTGATGAATTTCCGTGGGTCTCCATCAGCCCAGGGAGGGAGTTGCACGTCGCCCAGTGCTGTCCCATCTTGCATACAGCCTGAGTGAGGGGAGAAACAGCAGAGCTTTGAGTAAATGAGAGCCCAAACTGGGCTAGGAGTGTGGGGGTATAAACCCCATGCTGTCTACGACTTCTAATTCCACGCAGATCAGGCTAAGAGCTGTGTCCTGCACAGGCCTCACTGCTTTCTGCATCTTCTGTCTGGTGGCCTCCCACCCTCTCATCTGCCTAGAATATTCCTACTTGGTCTATAAGCCTTTGACCTTCTACAAGGCCCTCCCTGCTTCCCAGGCAGGTTTGTACTTCACTCACAAGTCCTATAAAACGCCAGTACTGTGGTCATTGTTTGTTGTCTTTTTTCTTCCCTACTATTCTATGCCTTTTCATCTGGGGGCTTTCCACCCAGGGCTAGAGCAGTAAGGAGATAATCACACTAACAGTAAAAGCTATTGTATTTTGAGCATCTAACTCTATGCCAGGGCACTATGTTAGGTGTTTGGCACACATCTTATTGAATCTTCATTTAACTCTATAATTTATGCATTTTATCTCCATTTTTAAAGTGAGGATAGCAAGGTTTTTAGAGGCAGCTTCTGCAGACATTAGAAAGAGGAGTCTGGATCCAAGCCCAAGTCTCTCTCCTACCCATTAGCCACGTAACCTTGGGCATGTTGCTTAATCTCTTAGGGATTCACTTCTCCTACCTGTAGGAGCTGCAGTATTGGCACCCCCTTACCATCCCCCCCCCCCCGGGCTGCTGTATTGGCAGCTTTCATTACTGGCTTATGGATTACTGGTGGAAGGATTAAAAGAGAAATAAGCATAATGTGCTTAGAAAAACTCCAGGCATAGGATGGTTGCCCAATAAACATTAGTTATAGCCTTGCTTAAACCCTCCAGAGCCTTCATGGTACAACTAGAATAAAACCTTCGCCTCCTTCCTCTGGCCTACAGGTTTGTGTCTGATGTGGCTTTTCTTACCGTCTAGTCTCAGCTCACCTGTCACCAACTCAGATGCTCCTTCCTGGAGACCAGAATAACACAGGGATGTTGGGAGTCCCTCTTAAACCATTTTCCTACCTTCTTTCCTCATAACAATTCTCAGCATCAGACAATCTTTCACTTATTTATCTGTTTGTATTTTCTATCCCTTCCCTCTGTCCCTGTCCCTGCACAAAATGTAAATGTCTTCAGGACAATTGGTTCCAGGAGGTCCACCTAAATTCCCAAAGCCTACAAAGGTTTCTGCATACAGCAGGTGCTCAATAACCTCTTTTTCCAGGATGACTAAGGATCCCTGGTCCTTGGCACGTGTGTCATCTCTGCAACTTAGTTCCTGTCCCTGTCTGTAGGAGCCCCTACCGATTTCCAGGGCAGGAGTGGTGCTGTCCCCAGAGCACTGCCCTCAGCCCAGGCCGGCTTCCACCCCAGACTCACTGCTTTCATGGGTCTCACCGCATCTGGTGGGAAACACCCTTCATGTTGGTTGGGGTCTCTTGATGCACGTGAGGCATCCAAGAACCTGAACACTGCCCAGGCCACCAAGTTCCATGGATCAAGCTTGCAGAGTGTGACCATGGGCCGGGGCCTGTTTTAAATGCTCCACAGGTATTCTGGCTGCAAACCACAGCAGAAGAGGTGAATGCGTGGGTGGTGGCCAGATCTCACCTGTGCTCAACTGTGCTCCCCTGCACCCACACCTGGCTTTGGCTCAAGGTGCATAACCCTGTATGTCTTTTGGAGGAAGGAGAGCCCTGAGGGAGGAGAGCTCCGGTGCACAGGTGTGTGCTGGTGACAGTTCATAAGCGCCCTCTACAGTGTGAGTGATCTTATCTCTTGTCCTCTGAGGGGAGAGTTGCCCACACCCTGCCTCAGGCTCTGACCACACATCCCCTTCCATCAGTCACCCTGATGTTTGTTGCAGAGGCTCCCAAGGTACACACACAGTCACCAGGGGAACTGTTCACTGGGCTTCCTGAAATGTTTGTTCCTATTCCAAACTAATGAGAAGGCATGGTTCATCCTGGGATGGGGCCTGAAGCACAGGAAAGATGAGGAGGAGCCAGTATCCCCATACAACCACCTTTAGATGCCCTCCAGCTAGCAAACTCTCCCAGCAGACCCGGCTTCTCTGGGTCCAACTCCCAGAGTCCAGGTTAACCCATTTGTGGGCCATGGAGGAAAATGGGGCCACAGAAGGGTAGGGGCTTACCCAATGTCATTCAGGAAGGCAGGGCCAGACCTGGTTGTTAGCAGGGCTTCTCACTGCAGACTGAGACCCTGGAGACCCTCACAGGAAGGGTGTCAGGTGGGTCTGTGGCTCAGAGCCATCCTGGCAGCCCAGGGCCTAGTGTCTTTCCTTGGCTCCCACCTCATCTTTGAGTGCTGCCATCAAGGGGAGACCTCACAATGACCATGCTGGTTTAGTGAAGGGCCTTTTCATTTAATTGCCCAGCAAAGTTATTGATAAAGTTAGTCATTACCAATGAGCTTCAGAGGAGTGACCCATGTACTGCCCAGCCCTCCCTGGCTACACCTCTACTCACCGAACTCCACGCCGTTGCAGTTGATTAGAAACTCAGGCAGGTAAAAGAACTCTGGAGTCAGCTCCCTGACATCACTCATGTTGTCTCTGGACGCCGACTCCCATGTGTTCTTCACACTGTGGAACATTCTGTCTGCCACATCAAAGCTTCCTCCCTGAGAGAAAAGGGGGCTGATGTGATCACTTACATGTGGTGAGAAAGATGTGCAGGCACTGCCTGTGTGGTCTCCTCTCATCCATAGCCACTGAGGCATGGGTTCCACCATTAAAGCTTTCTTTCCATTCACTCCCACACATGTTCTTTTGCCACTCCACACACACGTGCCATGGCTTTTTTATGAATCTGTTCATTCAACCATTCTCTGGACCCTGGCACTGAGGCTCCCCCAGAGGCACTGTTTATTCTCCATTTCAGAAATCTAGGTTCAGATCACAGACAGGAAAAGCACAGCCATTCATCTGACCAATTCCCCGTGTTTGTGAAGGGGCCACTCTGAATCAGGCACAGGCAGGATACAAAGAACCCACTACAGGACAGAGGGTAGGTCAGCCATTCCATGTGGAATCAGGGCAAGCTTCCTGGAGAAGTGGGCCCCTGATGAGTCTGCAAGCCTGGTGACAGAGAAGAAGGCAGAGTGTTCTGAGCAGACGCAAGGCCACGGCCAGGAACAGAAGCGGAAGAAAGCAGGCTAGGTCAGGGTGCTGCTGATATCTAACAGAGCAGCCTAACAAGAGAGAACAGGTTTGAGGACAAAGATCTGGAGGCACACCAGCCACGCAGAGACATGAAGCTGGTTCATGAAGACATGACGTCTGCACACTCTCCACAGCCAGCCCTGGTTCCAAGGCCCATTTCCACAGGTGGCCTGATGTATCCCAAGCTCGGCAGCTTGGATCGGACCATGTAAGACTTAAAGCAAATTCTTTCCTTGGATTGCCTGCTCCTCTCATCTGAATCATCAAATCTCTTTAGTTGATGCCACACTCTTTATCAGGTGACCTTGTGGGTTGAGAGGAGGAAGAAAGGTCCGGTTGGAAGAATGAGGATGCTGGGGGCAGAAGGACTTCAAGAATGAGTTTCTGAAACTGGGCTTTGGGTCTACTTAAGTTTAGGGACACCCCAAAAACACCGCCCTAGGATTGGATAGTTCACTTATCCCCATCAGGGCTGGGCCTTTGTTCTAACAGAACTTGTCCTCCTTCTGCCAACTTCTGCAGAGTTCTTGTGGCCCCAGAACAAGTGGGTAGATACCAGAATAACAATGCCCTCCTCTGCATTGGGGCCCCTGAGGCGGGGGATGAAGGGTGAAGAAGGGGGACAGCCTTCTCTTGTCAAGTCTACCCTGTGTCAGGCACTTTACACAGATATGTCAGCTCTTAATCCTCACAGCAGATGTGTCAGGAGGGAACTGTACTTCCTTCCATTCTGCACACCAGAAAACTGAATATCCTCAGAATATATTGGTTTTCCCAAGGCTATCAAAGCAGTGGATGGCAGAACCAGGTCAATCCCATGGATGCTACTCCAAAGAGCATGCTTTCTTTGCCTTTCACAGAAAGAGCTGAGACCCCCTTGCCCCAGCATACTGGGGGAATCCCCAGGGCTGGGGACCACGTGATCTCCTACATGTGGGGCAAGGGGGTCTCAGCCCTTTCTGTGAAGGCAGAACCTGATACACACCTGAGGCAAGCCACATTTGGACATCTTGGTGGGTTGGTCAGTTTTCTGAGTCAGATTTGAGGATCCAGTGAGTTCCCTGGATCGTCCTCTGCACACGGACAGGGACACTGAGAAAGCCAGTTGCCCCTGGGGTTGCAACGGAACACGGTACCCTGGCAATTTAAGGATGGGGCTTTTCTCCAAGGTCACTTTGCTCTTGGGTTGAAATTAGGGGATGATGCCTACCATCAGATTTAAATTGAAATGGAAGCAAAATAGGGTGAGAGTGTTTTTAAATAAATCTGCACCTAACAAGTGGCTCATTGAAACATATTAAGAGCTTTGCATATTTAATCTGCAGCTGGAGCCTTACATCTGCAGGAGATTGATGCCTTCTCGTCCTCCTGGATTCCTTTTGCAGCTTTTATGAGTGCTGATGGTAATCTCCTGAGAAACAATATGATTTGGTAATAAAAAGATTACCTGTATTAAATAAAAATAATATATACATAGGAAATATTGTTAGTGCTACAAATCTGGTTAAAGATATTACCACAAAGAAAAATGTTATTTTTTTCACAGCTGTCTAATGCATTTTAGCAAAAGTAATATCTTTAAAACTTAAGCCTGTATTATTTATAAAGGAAGCAATAACCGATTTTCCTATTTCCTATATTAATAAATGTATTTGCATACATTTGTTTCAAAATTAATGGGTTTTCTCACCTCTGCAATACAAAAGAAATGCCAAGTTCCCTAGAATAAAAAGAGGAGCTGCTTTGTTGCTTATACTGTAATTCTGTGGGTGGACAAAGACTCTGGGGGCTACCAGCAGTGAGTCTCAGCCAGGACTGGATTCTCAGGAAAGGAAGGAAGGGGAAAAGGAATAGAAGACAGAGAAAAGGAAGGGAGAGAAGGAGTGAGACAGAGAGACACAAGGAGCGTCCACAGAGCACCACTATAAGGAAAGTCCAAACCAAAATAAAATAAAACCCCAACAAAATTAAGTATAGAGACCAGATGGAAACCAAACAATCAGGGAGAATTACTAAGTCAAGATTTGCTCCTAGAAGGACAAACAGTGTATGTTTTCATTCATTTGGGGAATATAAATAATAGTGAAAGGGAATATAAGGGAAGGGAGAAGAAATGTGTGGGAAATATCAGAAAGGGAGACAGAACATAAAGACTCCGAACTCTGGGAAACGAAGTAGGGGTGGTGGAAGGGGAGGTGGGCAGGGCGTGGGGGTGAGTGGGTGACGGGCACTGAGGGGGACCCTTGACGGGATGAGCACTGGGTGTTATTCTGTATGTTGGTTAATTGAACACCAATAAAAAATTAATTTATTAAAAAAAAATAATAAAGTTTGTTAGGATTATTGGCAAAAAAAAAAAAAAAAAGATTTGCTCCTAAATCTATTTTGCAGATATTCTTGAATATCAAGAACAATGAATCCTATGCATACCCAACATGCTGAAAAGATAATAGTAAGATTATTATCACGAAGGAACAACCTCTTGTCAGCAGAAGACTTTTCCCATGTGATATTAAAGAGTTAGAAGACAAGGCACCCAAGGCTGGAGGTTTCTGAGGCAAGAGGTAAGGCTTTGGATTTTATGCCCAATTGACAATCACTCCTTCATGAAGACGCCAGAAAGATATTCTGAATGTCTAAGGGCTCAGAAACAATATGAGCCTAGGTATCCTCCCTCAATTAAAATCATTTACGGAGGTGCAGAATTTTGCTAAGAGATGAATCAAAATTGAAAACAAAAATAATAGAGAGAAATGGCCAATAAGGACTTCCGTTGGACACAGACAGGAGTTCAGATTAGAAGAAAGTACACGATCATAGTACATCTATTAAAACTGGACACGGTCTTAAAAGGATGCTGTGTATTAAAGGCACTACTCACTGTGTGCAGGGCCATGATATCCATGTGCACCTATGTTCCGGGGTGACCGTTGTGGGTGTAGAAATGTGTGTGAGCATGTGAGTGTGCATGTGTGTGCACCTGCGTGTGAGGTACCTCCCGCAGTGCCAGGTGCACACAGGAAGAGGTGCCCCAAGAGCCCCACCCCGACTCCCCTTGCCCTTCGCAGGCTAGACGTCAAGGAACAATCCTTGGCTTAGGCCCCAACCTCAGTGTGTGTGGGGAAGGTAACCAGGGGCTCATAAGAAGACAAGGAGGGGATCCCTGGGTGGCTCAGTGGTTAAGCGCCTGCCTTTGGCCCAGGGTGCGATCCTGGGGTCCCGGGATCGAGTCCCGCATCGGGCTCCCAGCATGGAGCCTGCTTCTCCCTCCTCCTCCTGTGTCTCTGCCTCTCTCTCTCTCTCTCTCTCTCTATGCCTATCATAAATAAATAAATCTTAAAAAAAAAAAAAAGAAAGAAAGAAAAGGAAAGGAAAAAAGAACTGAAAAGTTATTGGGAGCAGAAGATAAGATATGGGGGGAAGGGAGGAGGCGTGGGGTCCTGGGACAGGGGCAGAAGGGAAGGAGCAAGCACATCCTCAGGGCAATTTTGAGACACCACCACCACCAAAGACATGAAGGGGCCAGCGTGTGCAGTGGGGGAGTCTGCAGGCTTCCTCAGAAAATGCCAGACTCTTAACATCCCATCAGGAAGCTGACCTGTCAGCCCCATAGTGCATTTGGGGACCCCGTGTACCAGCTGGGCTGCCTTGTCAGTGTTGCTCTCATTGGAGGGTGGGCTGACCTCAGAGTAGCCATTAGCTGTCCCCCGTGTAGGATGTGGCGCTCACTCAACAAACAAAACCCACGGGGATTTTGAAAAGCCTGCGGCCTGCTCTTACGGGGAGGATGGTAGACTTATCAGGGTGCTTGAAACCAGCCACAGGCCCTCCTGCTGCACCTCACCTCATCTTTACCTCCACTGAGGCAGGGGTTCTGTTAAAGGAGGAGGAATGGAGACTCGGAGACTCGGAGACTCGGCTCTTCAATACTACCAATTAGAAAGTTCTAAGGCCTGGACTTTGTTCCAGGCCTGCCTGCCGGCCTCTGTTGCCGGATTCTTTTCTAAAGCTCGTCCTCGAGTCAGTACAGTGCCAACCATGCCTTTGTTCGGGGCACAGCTTCCGGGCCTGGACCTGGATCTGCAGCGAGCAGGCAGCCCCCTGCAACCTCTCCGCAGTGGCCCGTGTCTTACACGGAACCGGCCATCTCGCCTCAGGTGGTCCGGGCAACCCTTCGGCCCGGCGGCTCACAGCTGCCTTCACACGGGCTGTGACCTAACTCACACAGCACGTCATTTCAGTCTCTTATTAAATGTAGCGGCGGCGGCGGCGGCGCTGCCACTGTGCCCTCTCCGGGTGCCGCTGCCTGGCCCTGCCCTGCCCGGGGACGCTCCGCGGCGCCCTTGCCAGGGCAGGACTGGGGGCCCGGGGGCGGCAGCCCGGGGCCAAGCCCCCGCTCTGGTGCGACGTGGTCTCGGGCCTCCCGGGGCGGGGAGAGCGGCGGACACTGGCCTGTGTCTCATCACACTGCCTGTGGCACGTCACCTGCTCCGGTCGCCCGGCCCGTGCCATCTTTTCTGGGTCGTGACGGTCTATCATTGTAAGACCAGGTTTGAGGCAGAAGATCAAACACGGAAACCACAGAGGAACGTGACGATTCCAAGAGCAGCTCAGAGTTCAGAAGATGCCAGCGAAGGGGATTGAAGCACACCTGACAGCCAGGGATGGGACGGGGCCACACGGCATTCCAGGCGGTGTGTGAGACTTGTGCCCTCTGTCCACATCCCCTCGGGGACAGGCCGCAGTGCCCAGGAGCACTGTGTCCGTCCCCCTCCCCCGGCGCACTGGACCACGCTGGGTGCGCTAGACACACAGCCCTCCGCACCAGAGGCGCTGCGCCGGAGCCACTGAACGGAGCAAGCAAGTCCCTCGGGCTCATTCACACTAACAGGCAGGAGGCAGTTTACTTAATGCAAAACACGGAAGCAAGCCTTTTGCTACACCGATTCCTGCAGGCACACCTGGCCTGGAGACACCTGACATTCTCAGTTCCCTGCTCTCCAGATAAATAAAACAAGAAGGGGGTGCCTGTGGCCAGTCGGTTAAGCATCTGCCTTTGACTCAGGCCATGACCACAGGGTCCTGGGATGGACCCCACAGCCGGCTCCCTGCTCAGTGGGGGAATCTGCTTCTCCCTCTCTGTCACTCCTCCCCTGCTGCTTGTGCTCTCCCTCTAAAATAAGTGAATAAAATCTTTAAAAAATAAAATCAGAAGGGCTCATGTCTGGATTCTATACCTTTTCCACCTTTCTTACTCTTCCTTATCCCATGGTCCATGCTGGGGAATGGAAGTCTAGACTGTTGAGAATATGGTGAGGCTCCTTCCCTTGTCACCACACAGGGGTGAAGCAAAGGTCTCTTAAGAAGAAATGAACCTGCTCCCTAGATGGCAGGGTGGAATAGAGGAAAGAGCATGACTCGAGGAAGATGGCAGAACATTCCTCAGGAGGTCTGTGAAGGCCTCAGGACTCCCAAAGGAGATCAGGTGTATTCCCCCCAGCCTTTTACCCATGCCCTTGGAAGCTCAAACTCATCTTTTAGTCTAAGGAAAAAGCAGAAGATAGTGGGTTTTTCTTATGACCCACTAGAAGAGTCAGAAGTAGCACACATGGGGAGCCCAAATGATTTCAACTCAGATGGGCCAACATGCCACAGATAGATTTGAGCCAGGGAAACCAGGAATCACATCAGACTTCAATATGGAGCCAAAGGGCTGAAGCTAATGTAACTACATGTATACCATCCAAAAGCAGATAAAATGGGTTCTGGCCATTTTGCACTGGTTTATAGCATCTCAAACCAGTTTGGTGAGGTCACCAGTGGATCAAACTAGCTTAAAAAAAAGCTCAAACTAGTTGTGACTAACTTCAGAGTGGCCTTAACCCAATATCTTCATGGAATTGCAGCACACCCGTTTCAGCTGGCTAATGCCATCCTGGAATGCTTCTATACAGTCCAGACTGTCTTGAATTAGCTTAGCCCAGAGGGGACCAGCTTGAAGTTCAGGCTTACTCAGATTTGATCTGGCTGATTGCAGGGAGAAGGAAGGTAACAATGATTGATCACCTATGCAGTGTCCAGCCCTGACCTACAGGCTTTACCCACATTTCCTCATCTAATCTCAACAGCTCAGAGAGTTGTGTATAATTAACCCTCACTTCCAGAGATAATATAACTTGCAGAAGATTCTGTTATCTGTGAAGTAGCAGAGCTGGCATATAAATCTCATAGCTGATGCCATTTCAATTCCACTCTGCCTCTTGTCCATGTGAGAGGACCTTTAGTAACAGGTAGAGATGGGGCTTTAGAGCACGGGACGAAGGGACAAAAGAGAGCGATTAAAGCATCCAGAACTGCCTGGAGGGAATGCCTTAACGGAATGCACCACCATCATCATCCACAGTGATCATCACTTCTTGTGGATTAATGAGCAACATCTGGATGGGATTCCTGGCACGGGCTATAGCTCTGGGACCATTTGTTGTCCAAACCAAACTTACTTAAAATGCTTGTTGCCTGAGAAAGGCTCAGGGGAAGAACACTTATTATTTTTGAGTGATGAATTTCCATGGAGAGGAGTTTATACAATGTCTAGACAATCCATGCCTTTAAGGATGGAGAACACTATGCCAAGACACAGAAGACAGGAGGGATTTTGTTCCTAGTTGGAGAAATCGCTTTGACCTTGTCTACCCATTCCTGCCTAGGGCTCAGGAATTGGATATAGTGCTGATGTGGCCTTTGATCTTTCAGGGGCAAGGTCATCTGACCACAAGCGTGGCCTTGTTGGTGAGGTCAGACCAGAACCCACAACTCCTCATATGTTCCGTTTGATGTACTTCGCTATCAGAGTAAGTCTGTGCATATTCATGGCCTGTTGCCCGCCATAGCTTATGCCTTCCTCTCCACAGGACACTTGTGAGGCCTGGAGCAGGTCAGACCCTACTCTTGGGCTGTGTGATGCACTCACTTTGGGGCTGACTGAGCCAGCTGGTTGCAGCTGGGTTGCCCAGTGGCTCTCCCCAGTCAAAAGCTATGCCCCTGGGACAACCTGGGAAGCAGGAGCCCAGTGATAAGGTCGGAAAGAAAAGAGAGAAAATTAACTTCTAGCCTGCCTGCAAAGGACTCTATCCCAGCAACCCCACGGCCTTTCGCAGCACCACCCACTCAGAGCCAGACTTGCTCACTTCACCCTGGGTAGGGCTGCCAGGTAAAACACAACGGGGCCCAGCTATACTTGAATTTTAGATGAACAACAAATAATTTCTTAGTATAAAAAAATTCACTGTTTATCTGAGATTCAAATTTACCTGGGCATCCTGTGTTTTGTGAAATCTGGCAACCCTACACTGGCATGATGAGTGGTCTATTACTTTATGGGTAGGTAAGCTGGTTAGTTTCTTTCTCTGGTTCAGCTATTCCTTATTCAAATATTTTGTCCTTTTAAGCCTTTCACCTTGTACTTAGGGTAGCTGTCTCTGTTCTGACGTCACAAGTGATATTCTTGTCACTCTTCCTTCTCTGTGTTTATTTTTCCAATTTCCGACCACCTATCTTCAAGGAAGTCCTCAAGCTTTCTGCTTTTCCTTTTCCACTAAAACCTATTTATGTTAAGTATTACCTCCCCCCCCCCCCATATCTCTTATTCCTTATTTTTAGAGCCTTTTTGCAACACTGTTGGGCAGACACGCAGGTCACCGCAGGTCACTGACAATGACAGCCTGCCTCAGCTGGACCACCTAGAACCCTGGAGTCAGCATCAAGTGGGAATCCCTAGCTGAAGATTGGATTTCTAGCAGGGAGATCCCTGCTTCATCCAAGCCTAGCTCTTAGTCTGTGAGATAAAGGTGTGTGTGTGTGTGTGTGTGTGTAGGGGAGCTCACCTGCAGAGAGCAGAAGGCCTGGGTATAGGGTGGCATCCGGACCAGGTAGGAGGCGACAATGATGGCCGAGGAGTAGTGAGTGTAGTAGTGGCACTGGACGGTCATGTCTCCTGCAATGAAAGGATACATCTGGGGTGGATTTCCCACCTGGGCTGGGAGATCCTATAGACACACAGGCTCTATGATCCTCAAGCAGGAGAACAAGCCCTGCTCAAGAGAGCACCTGCAGGCCACTGGAGCCTTGGTTCTGCTCACAGATGCCATTATAATTTAGCCAGTAACCACCAGTGGTGGAAAGCCTATTCAAGACCTCCAGCTGCATCCTGAGTCCTCAGTGTCCCACTCTCAAGAATGTGGACTGATCCAGGCTCTGGGAAGTCTGGACTCCAGATTTATGGGGAAAAATGCTTTGGTCTTCTAAGTTAAGGACTATGTAGAAAGCCCCAACATGCCTACCATCCCATCACCGCAGTTGGCAAAGGCCTGACCCAGCTCCCTGCAGTGACTGCTCAGCCATCTTGCTGCGAGCCCATGCCTAGCCCAAAGCCCTTCCTTGTGCCAAGTCAATTGTTTGGGAGGTTGGTGGAGGAACTTGCACAATGTCCCAAACCCAATGGGCAGCTCCAATGCACACCCAGGGTGAGATGGGAGAGAATAGGGCCAAAGCTAGTGAGATCCGACGCTCCCTTGGTCTACCTCTGTGCAAAGTGCCTGGCCACGCCTGGCTACCAGAGGAACAGCACCTGGGTGGGGGCCCTGGGGGGGCCTTAATGATTGAACTTCGGCCTCAGAAGGAAATAAGCAGGGAAAGGAGTGCTTGCGCAACCATCCACATCCTCCCATCTCCCCTGAGCAAGTCTGAGTGCCAGCCTCATGTAGAGCAGGGGTCCCAGGCAGGCCTCTACGGGGCTGTGCAGGATGCGGCAGGAGCCTCCTTACCCTGCTGAGAACCTGCTCACCAAAGGCAACGGTTCAATAAGCCTTCCCAAAGCACGCTGCTTCTGGTTCCCAAGGGAAATTTTCATGGTTCATGGATGGCTCTCCCTTATTTTAAATTACATGTTTATTTCAAAGTGTTTGAAAAAACCAATATAGCAAGGATCAAATGCATGATAGATAAATGTCTTTTTAAAATACACTCATCAAAGTTTAGAAGTGAATAGATCAAAAGAAAAAAAATTAAGGCAATAAGAGTTCAAGTCTCCTGTGAATGTGGCAAAAATTGTGCAGATGAACAAAGTTTGGGAAGTAGGTTCTAGAGCAAGACAAATACTGGCTCTGCTGTGATCTTGAATGCGTTGCCTGAACTCTCTGAGTTTAATTCCTTCTCTTCAAAATGGACCACTGTATTTACAAAGGCAGGCTGGCCTGTGCCCGGAATATAGAAAGTGCCGAGTGAATACACTCTCTGCTTCTGCTTCTGCTGGCCCCTTCGGTGGAGGTATTAGCTCTTAGCACAGTAGCTCTCAGTACCCTCCAGACCTCACCACAGCCTTACTTAAATCAGGATTTCTAGAGGTGAGCCCCGGACATGAGTGTGTTGGAAACCTGCGCGGGTGATGCCTCCGTGTAGCCAGGGTGCAGGCCAGGGCACTAGAGCTGTTCCCTGTCCAAATGTCATTGTTTCCACATTAGGTGAGAGCCTAAACAGTTACCAACGACCATTTCAAGGCATTCAGATGAGCAACACTGCAGAAAAATGTCAAGCTGGGATTTACCTACCTTCGGTCTTCTCCACTTCTTTAAACCTCTGGATGAATTTCAGCTTCCTTTCCTTGGTCTGAGCCCCCATGGGCTTTGAGAGATCTCGGAAAGTCTTGGGATTCATCAAGTTCAATGTCTAGAAGGCAGATGTGTGGTTCGAGTTAACTCCCCTCAGACCCTCTTGTACCCCAGCGACACTTCAAGAGCCACGGTCTTTAGTTTTATGGTTCTCTTTATTGGTTTATTGTCATTTGGTCTGAACCCCCTCTGGTGATTAGCAGGCGTGCTGAGGTTTTACGGCCCCAGAGCCAGAGATCCACAAAGACTTAATAAGAGAGAGGAGGAAAATAAAGAGGAGGGGAAGATTGAGTTCACACTGAACCTGTTCCAAGTTGACCCAAATTAGAACATCACCACCACTTACTGAAGAGACTTTCAAAAGAATCCCCGTCGTCCCTGAGGCACTTGGCTCCAGCCCTCACAGAG
Source organism: Vulpes vulpes (assembly GCF_048418805.1). NCBI lineage: Eukaryota > Metazoa > Chordata > Mammalia > Carnivora > Canidae > Vulpes > Vulpes vulpes. The sequence goes on along the minus strand of NC_132794.1, from coordinate 78,298,473 downwards.
AGCACTGTACGCTTCAGTAGTTCATGGTCCTTGCCAGGGAGCAAACTGACTCTCTAGAAGTGAGCAGTCCTCTGTTCCAGGGGGAAATGTGAGCCCACTCCCTTCTGGGCAATGACAGCATGTAATGTAACCCCTTCCCCTGCCCTGGAGGAGATCCTACAAGGCAGTGGAGACCTGAAGGTTTTAGGGCCAGGTATCCTAGGATTGTTTGCTTTTAGCACAGATGTTCTACGTGTTAGCAGAGGAGCTGTGTATTCCCCAGGATTTTCATAGAAACTGTTTCTTTATACTTCTTTTCATAGAAACTGTTTCTTTATACTTCTTTACCTTTTCGCTAGCAGTGAACCACTGCAATCCCCTGGGCGGGCAGGGTGTGTCCCCACCCTGCACCTGCAGAACCAGGGGTGGGGGCAGAGGCGAGCAGGCAATTCTCACACCCCGGTGACAGATGACCCACCTGGAGAGCCATGCTCAGCCACGGCTGGTTTTGCCAGGACAGAATGGGGCTTCATAGCTGCTAGATCTTCTGATTCTCCAAAAGATATTGGAGAGCCAGATTTTAAGGAGAAATCTCCTGATGTTTAAATACGGGTAAGTAATCAAAATTTCAAGCCAAACAAAAGGGGCTTGTAAACCACCACTTTGCGGCATGTGAGTTAAAGCTGGGATTTGCATGTTTCATCTTTGAAATACCTCAGCCTCAGATGGATCATTAGGGAAATAAAAGGCAACATATGAATGGCAAAAAAAGTTTTGTGTTAAATGTCTTACATCAAAAGACCGAGGCCCCTTCTCCCAAATCCTAGGTATGGGCCTGGATTCCAAGCAGCCCTCGGCAGGACTGGCAAGGGCTGGTCTGAACCAGGACTTAGTCACCTTTGGTCTTTATACACGAAGCCCAACACACCTCTTGATGGCCAGAGCCGAGGTGGTCAGGACAGTGCTCTACAGCCAGGTCATTCCCAGCAGTGTCACTGTGGCCTAGCTGTGTCAGCTTTCTTCCTCCATCCCCTGCCTGCTGAGGTCCAGGGGCATAGGCCAAAGGATGGAATGATCTGGTCTTGCCATCAGCTCCCCCTGTCCCAACATGTCTTGGTCCAGATCCTGGGTGACGTCCACATACCAACATCTCAATGGGAAGTAGTTGTTAGTTGTTTTCTAAGATAGGCTACAGGGGAGTAGTTTGTTTTCGTTGGTCTCTGGGTCTCTCCTTTCCTCTACCCCAGACCCACCCAATATATGTTGATTCAGGAAATAAACTCCGTGGCCTACTTCACTGGAAGGACCACCATCGGTCCATGGCAGTGTCTCAGCAGATGGGTATCAGCTGCCTTGATAGTAGTGAAAAAGCCAGGAAACCCCCTGGGGCACATGTGAGCAATTGTCCTCTTCGTGCTGGTCATCCCACAGGTGTGTGTGTGTGCGGGGGGGTCCCCTTCCCATAGGTGGAGTTAGACAGGAACCCAAACAGCTAGTTCCTGTCTAGCAAAGGTCTCCTCAGGGGTGAGGGCTGAGCAGCCCTCAGGCCCAGGTAGACCGAATCCCCCATCATAGAGGCTCTGCGTGCTGATCTAGCATGCTCTGGTCTTTAGGGTTAGAAAGCCTCAGGACATCTAAAGAGTATCCACGGGAATACTGTACCTGTGAGGTGTAGTCAGCCAGGACCCAGGGAAACACTGGATACTGCATATAGTCATTGTAGGTCCTTCCAGCCACGGTGTTGAGGTACATAAGATATTCGAAATTGCTGATGTCCCTTTTCTACCAGAAGGAACAATGAGGAGTTAACTAAACATGGCTGGCATCTTCCTAAGGGCCATGGGGGTCTATCTCTCAGCCCTCTGCAGCCCTCCCCATGCAGGTGAGAATAGGCGGCACACACCTCCACCGTTCCCGGTGAGCCTGCTCACAAGCCGGGCCGAATCAGGGAGGCCATACTAATTTCAAGGTGAACTGAAGCAAATATATTCAGGAAGCGAAGTCGGCCAGGAAAAAAACGTATGTATATACATATGCGTACATATATATATAGCTCAATAGTCCAAAGCCAAGGATAAAGCCTTCTTTTGTTTAGTTGTTGGGTGTGATACTCAAAAGTTGATTAAAATAAGAGCATGGATGCTGTGGGTGAACTTACTGCTGAGCTTTTTATGATTAAAAAAAATCAGCTGAGGGGACCTTGCAATCACAGAGAAAGAAGCCTTCAGAGGCTGAACAACTGTCTTCCTCTGGGAATTTAGGGATTTTCTTTTCTGTCCTGTCTTATTGGGACAACACTCATTGTTAGGGCCTTAGAATGTGCAATCAAGATATTGATTTGTACAGGGACTCTATTTGGGAGAAATTACCAAGGCCAATGAGTGAATGGACAATCCTGTATAGCTGTGACTTCCTACTTGGGACCTGAATGCTATGATCTCCCTTGGCCCCTTTCCTCCCTTGGCCCCTCGTGGGGAAAGGATTTTGGACAAGAATGACCAAGAGGTAATTTCTTGTTGCCATGTGATCTCTAGGACCTACTCTCTTGGGCACCCTGCCTTTCATTGAGAATCACTGGCCAAATGTCTGTTCATTCAAGCTGAGAGCCATGTGGGTCTTCTCAGAACAAGAAGGGAACACTTGTGCCCCTCTGCACTGTGTCCATTTATAAATAGGTGTCTATCTGCATGCATGGAGCACATGCACATGCAAGGACGTGTCTACACACACACACACACACACACACACACACACACACACACACACTTCTGACTCCAAGCCTCAAGTACCACTTTCATTCACTGAGATCTTTTTAGGGAAGTATTAGGGACATTTTGGTAAACTAAAAAAATAAGATCCCTCCTGAGTCACCCTCATGCTTTGTCTCTCCATCACTGGGGCCTGAGCTTTTTTATTATTTGCCTTCCCAGAGGGTCTTCTCAGACCTAGAGTCCTCTAAGGAGGTCACTATACCTGCCACCTCTGCAGCATGGTCCTATCGGAGCCCGGGTATCTCCTGTGGGACAGAAAACAATGACAGTGACCAAATATCTCAAGGCACAAATGAGGGGAGACGTGGGAACTTCTGGGACTCTGTGGGACCAGGGCATCCAGGAAAGCCACAGACTCCCCAGGGCATATAGCAGCTCTCCCAACAGGCTTACAAGATTATTATACAAGCTCTGCTTGCCCCCACACTACCCTACTGAAGGTTGGGCTCTTGTGGTTACTTTTGCTCTGCTGTGATGCTGGAATGTTCTACTGCTGCCTTAAGTGTGGCCTGTGGGGAAGTCCCAGGGCCATGAAGAAGCAGGCTCAGAGGCCTCCCTGGGGCTCCCATAGCCACACCTCAGCCTTCTTTACCCATGTACATGTAATATATGTGATTATATTATACTGCACATATGTGACTATACTACATGCACATTTTAAAAATGTGGAGGCCACAAAATATAAGAGTCTTCGAACTACCACTCCCAATCAAGAAGTAGTTAGCGGTTTCCAGAATCATTTTACCCCTATACCTGCCTATATGCTTATATCATTTTTTTGGTAAGCTATATTTTTGTATATTTAATTGCTATTTTAAAATTTTAATGCATTTTTTTCTAATTACTCTTGTTTTAAAAACAAAACATGCATGTAATTGACTTAAATGTGAATAAAAAGCAGGTTTTGAAAATACTTTGAGTATGTACCCTTCAACTCCGAGGGGCCTGAAGTCATCTACACCCCACTTAAACCTGTTTAGCAAGAGTTGGAAAGTCAAGGTGAAGGGCTCTGATCAAAGAGAGCTGGTCACCAACAACACAGGATTGTGATGAAAGAGTTTGTGGCCTGCACCTCCCATGGGGTGGGGTTGCAGGGTCAAGGGTGAGTAGAGCACCAGGTCTACTGGTTTTTTAAATTGATGATACACGAGATAATCTTATCTGTGCTTTGTCACTGGCTTCACAGTGGAGTGTGGTGGAGTCACCTTGCATTGCTCTATAGCCTTCATTTCTATAGCAGCGGGACCCCATAGTACAGATGGATTGGGACTGGTCGAGCCTGCCTCATGGTGGGTTTTGTCCTTACAAATGACCTTTCTGTGACCACTTCAGGTCATAAATCTTGGGATCTTCTGTGAATGTACCCATGAGAGAAATTCCTGGCAGCAGTACTACTGGGATAAAAAGTATGAGCATTTTCAAGTTTGCTACATATTGCCAAACTATCCTCTTAAAAGGCTGTACTGATTTATGTTACTACAAATACAATTAAGAAATACAAATCAAACCAAAGAAATACCATTTTTGACCAATGTGGTAGGAAAGGGTTTAGAAGTGCCACAAGATGCTGTGCTGGGAAGGGCACGGGGAGGGGTTCTCTCCATGTGAAATGCCCCTTCTGTTCAGTACGGATTTATAGAGCCTGGTTCCCTGACCTCTGTGGTAGCCCATGGTTCCTTTTCCAGCTCTGTTTTCTTGCCCTGCTGTCTCCTTGAGACTCTGTTCTACTCTCAAGACCTGTGTTCAAGCTGTTCCACCAAACCAAAGCAAATCACGTCTCCTCTTTCCAGCCACTCCCTCCTCCTTGGTCCCATTCAGATGCCCACAGATGTCAACCCACATGCATTTTATGTTCCACTCACCTCACACGCAGCACACGAGGACCCTTCAGGCCTCCATCTGGACACGGCCTGGCTGCCCAAGTGCCCTAACAGGGGCAGTGCCCTTTCGTTTTCCCACCACAGTACTGCCAACCTATACTCTGTCTTAGGCTTCCCATCCCTCTTAATTCAATTCTTTCCTTGGTAAGTTTTTTTTATAGACAGAATGCAGCTCCCAGGCTGGGCTTCATCTCTCCCTTCGCTGCCACCTCCAAGAGAGAAATCATCCACTGGGTCCATTTTATTCAGGCCAATAACAATAACAATGTACAGAAGCAAGACATGGTCCAGAGTAGTGCTTTACGTTGCAAAGGCTCAAGCGAAGATTTAGTTGTCTTGCTCAGTCTGTGAGCCCACCACCTACCCCAGTTCTGGAAGGCAGGCTGCCTTGAAGGCTACGAACACAGGCAGACCTAGGCTGGAGACAATGAGGGTCAACCTCCTGGAAAGGACATGTGCTGAGCCTTCCTGAGGAGGTGGGGCTACAGAGATATGAAGTCAGGACAGCAAAGCTTGGTGGTCTTGTTACTTTATTTTGTTAAGTTTGACAGGAGAGCAGGAGTAAGGGGACAAAATGTACACATTTCAGTTCAGGAAATGAGATACAGCCTGTGTCATTTTCCATTCTAGAAAGGGTTCTAGAATTTTACCAGTGGTCCTTTGTGACATGGCCACCAGGTAGAATGGAAGATAGAGGCATGTCACCATCCCATTTCTCATTTCATCGGCTATGAGCTCCAAGGAAGATCCATCATTTCCTTACTATCAGCAAAGGACGCCATTACCAGCAGTGCTGAGACACCTAACCAAAGGTAAGTCATAGTTTTTGGCTTTTTATTTGTTTATTTATGTTTGTTGTATGTCTTTTTTCATTTAATTTGAGAATTTATGTGTATACTCCTACATGGATTTCTTTCTTTTTCTTTTTCTTTTTAAAAATTTTATTTTTTTATTTGAGTACAGTTGACACACAGCGTTGTGTTAGTTTCATAACATAGTGATTCAACATCTCAATATATTATACTGTGCTCACCATGTGTGTAGCTACCATCTGTCCCCATACAACGCTAGCACACTATCACTGACTGCACTCCCTATGCTGTGCCTTTTGTTCTTGTGACTTATTGATTCTGTAACTGGAAGCCCCTCTTCTTTACTCATAGACTTAATAATAATTATAATACCAATAATTGTCTAACCACTAAATACTGCAGACTTCTTACCCATTGTCTAACTTCTACAGAGATCCAATAAAGCAGGCATTACTTCCACTTATAGATGAGGATGTGGATGTGTGGGGTGAGGGAGTGGCATGCAGCCTAGGGGAGTTCACCATAGCTTGCTGGAACAACTGCAAGTCGGGACAGAGCAGGGACCCGTGAACACCTGACACTGTGTTCAAAGTGTGTGCAAAGCACCTGTCCAGACTAAACCTTGACCCAGGGCTCGCAAGACAAGCTCTTTTCTCTGATGAGGGGAAAAGAAAACAAAAGTAAACAAAAAGCAGCAACAGCAGAAATCTTAGTTCTGGCTGACTTAGAAGGAAGTTACCTGACAAATTCATAATTTGTGTACATCTGGTGCTAAAGAATATGCATTAGCAAAGTTGCCAAGTTATTATTGCATATCCATGAGATAAATATGAAACTGTAGAGGTATTAAAAGTCTGGAAGGATATGTAACATGAAGTTACCTCCAGATGCAGAAATTGAGCAGCTTTAATTCTCATGAGGTTTTACACATCTGCAATATAAAATGTATTTATCTTCTTGTGTATTTTCTTCCTCAAAATATTGATTTTATTTTTGCTTATGATTTTCATATTATTTATTTTCTAATTGAAATGATGTACTTTTACAAAGAGTCTAATTAGAAATACACTGGGTAGTAGGACTCCAGGCAATTTTTAATTTTCTACTTATCCGGGGCACCTGGGTGGCTCAGTGGTTCAGTGTCTGCCATTAACTCAGGTCATGAGCCCTGGGTCCTAGGATCGAGTTCTGCATCGGGCTCCCTCCAGGAAGCCTGCTTCTCCCTCTGCCTATGTGTCTGCCTCTCTCTCTCTCTGTGTCTCTCATGAATAAATAAACAAATCTTTAAAAAAATTCTACTTACCTGAATTTGATAATTATTTTAAACCCATCTATTGTCTAAATTGAATAATCTGTTTTCTTTTAGCTTTTCATTAAACAAAACAGCGGTGGTATCCATGTATTTAAAGTTTTTGTGGTTAACCATATTTCTATTTCTTAAACTATTTCCTTTTGCTTTTCTGTACTTTTCAAAATGTGCAGTGCTTAGATTTATTTTGTATTTCAAATTATCTATTTGCTAATTACTTTATTTACTTCCCAACTTCATTTGGGTAGTGCAAATTAGAGTATATTTATTTCTTTATTTCTATGAATGCATTCTCAAATTTTTCTACAATGTTATTTTATTATGCATAATAGTTTTCATATATAACTTTCTGCTGATCTTCTCAATTTCTGGAAATTTAATTTACAGAAAAAAACTGAACAAAAAGATTACAAATGTACAAACATATTCATTGCAGCCCTATTCATGATAGCACACTAAATTTGGAAACAACAAGGAAAGCAAAGTCCACCAGATTCGGTATTGCACATTCAATCAAAAGATAGATTTTAGAAATTATATAGCAGCATTCGACATAATATTAATTGAGAAAAAAATGCCTATATACTTGTAAGGCTTTTACAAGCATTATGGTCATTCTAATAGTATAAAAAGGACACAAAAAGAAAACTGCAGAAATAATTAAATTCAAATAAACAGGTAAAGACCACTTTCTTAGAAATCAAAGAACTGAAAAAGCTATTTGGACAAATAACAAGGAAGTTGAGTGATATTTTGTGGGACTTGCTCAATGCTTTATATAAAAAGTAAGGTATTTGTCCCTTAAAGCAGGCAAACATGGCCTTTCTTTCCCAGTAGCAATGTCCCACTCCCAGCGTGGCCATGGACAGCCAGCTGGGCCCGGTGGCAAATTGCTCCACTGTGCTGTTGAGGGAGGCCGGGAGGAGAGCCCCCTGCGAGAAGCCCGAAGAGCCCAGGCCTGGGTGTCCCTCCGTGTGGGCAGCTAGCTGCACCTGCGCCTGCCAGGGAGTTTAGGGTGTGCTGGAGACCTTTTCAGCTATTGTGTCCTCTCACCTGGCAGGCAGGCATCAAGATTATGCTAATTAACTCCAGTCTCTTGTTGCCTGGTGACAAAGTTTCACAGTTGAGAAGGAAGAACTGGCAGAAACAGGGTAAGTTTTTCTCTGGTAGTGGCCCTGCATTTACGGATTTACTTAAACTTTGCCAAACAACCACCACTACACAAATTCTGCTTTTTGCTCTCCTCCTTTGTGTAGGCAATTTGGAAATACTGGTTCTCTTGGTGTGCTTTATTTACAAACTTCAGACAGGAGCTAATTCATTATTTAGGAGAGGAGGAAGCTGGCCCTTGAGCCTCAGGCAGGAAGGGCAGCTAGCAGGGGCCGAGCTGGGGACCCAGCCAAGGGGTTAGTTAAGGACCAGCTTGGGAAGGACTGTGTGTATGAGTCTCTGGGGCTTTAGGGACACACTTGGGTCTCTTTCCAAAATCTGAGCCTGGAGCATTTTGCTGTCCCATAAGCAAGGGGAGACTAGTGTTTGAACTGCTTCTTAACCCCACCAGTGACTGACCCCTCAAAGAAAGTGCAGTGTGTTGACGGGATGAGCACTGGGTGTTATTCTGTATGTTGGTAAATTGAACACCAATAAAAAATTAATTTATTAAAAAAAAAAGAGTGGAGCAGAACAAAGAGAAAAAAAAAAAAAAAAGGAAAGTGCAGTGTGTGTACTCCTCACTTAGGAGGCTAGAGCCTAATGACTATTGACTGTGGTGGTGCTTGGGGCACAATCCATCTTTTGAGAAGTCTGGAGGCAAATCCTTACCACAAGTTATCCTGAATGCTGGGGCCCATTAACAAGTAGTTAAGTCCTAGGCTGGGCTGGGCCCTGCAAATAACATACGAGAACAATGCCTTATGTCTCTATTTCCATGACAGGTATAATGGGAAAAGATAGGTGCTCCTACTTCCAGTCTTTATGACTTTGGACAAGCTACTGGCCTCTCTCTTGTCCTCTCTGAGCCTTAGTCACATATTTTTCTAGTGGAGATAAAAATGAATACATCAAGTGGTTATAAGAATTCTTTATAATGTCTGTAAAATGTCTGGCCTATAGTAGGAGGTCAGTAATCTATACACACAGTTTGAAAGCAGGAGCTGAATCCAAACATGTTAAAAACTATGCAGTATCATTGCTTTTCAAAGGGTTTGGCACATAGTAGATTTTAAATTCATTTATGAACCGTATGTGATGTTATATTACATGAACCAAGTACTAAACTAGTGTTTAGTAGTTCCTGTGGGATGAAATGGGGAGTCAGAAAGGTTAGGAAATGTGTACAAGGTCACATAGTTAGGGAGAGACAGAGCTGTGACTGGTCTCCAAGCCAGGGTGACTCCCATGCCTTCTGGGCTTGAGCCTTAGCCTGGAGGGAAGTGGGAAATACTGAGACAGCCACTGCCCACTCTGCAGAACACCTGAGCCCCACGCTTGTCTGGAGACCGATTTTTAGGGTCTAGTGCTTGGTAGCTCCAATTTCTTCTTGGGGATCCTAGGGTCTCCTACTGTTGCTGAGAAGAGATAAAGATGACTTCATGCTCTCTGCCTCCAGGCATCATCTGAGTAATGGGAAAGTCAAACCAAGTGATGTTTCCTGGTCCCTAGTATTACTAGCACACAGTGTGAACTAAAACATGTCCCCCTCTAAATAGGCACCATGGGTTACCCTGCTGCATAATCCATCACCAGCCTTCCATCCACTGCAGAGTCAATTCATTGCCAACTTCCAGTTCCTACCAGTCTCACATCATAGATCTCAACTCAGCCCCCAGAGCTGGGTCTGATAACATGCATATGCTATCCCTGTGGTGAGGGATGAGTATTAAGGATGGGGCTTGAGCTGGTCTAGAATGAGAAGTCTATAGAATCTAGCTCAGTTTAGGCTAGTGTCTGGGAAACACAATGAGTCAGGAGCTCCCTTGTCAGCCCAGAGGGCCAAATTTATCACAGGACCTTATAAAATCAAACTCTCATGGAAAAGCCAAATGGCAGTTCAGCCCACAGACAAGAAAAGTGAGCAGATACTGGCTCTGCTTGAGCAGCGAGTGACCTTGACAGGGGACATGCTCTTGAGGCTTAGTGCTTTATCATTAAAGTAGGGTGTATGGATCAAATGAGATAACACACATAATGCACTTGGACATAAAATTAGTGCTCAGCACAAAAGAGGAAACGTATAGAAAACACCAGGCCTGTGTTTTCTCTTTGACCTATACACGCAACCCAGAAGATTCTGCTCCCACCACATATGGTAAATATGAGCCATCCTTCTCCTCCTCAACCCCTTGATATATATCATTTTCTTCTCCTGTCTGCAAGTGGCTGTCTCCATCTATTCTTCCCTCCCTACCTCTGTAGACTTCCCAGCAGCCTGAGTGATGCTTCTAAACTTTTCGTGTCCCACCTCATGCAGGCTCTCCCCAGATCTTCATCCTCTTCATCTTCTATCCTCTTCATCCAGTCCCTGCTCCAGTCCCCATGGCATTTCCTTTCTCTTCAACACCACCAGCTCCTCCTCACTGGTAGAACTTGCACCTGGTGCACACCTTCCCTACAAGTGTTCTTCCTCAAATTCTCTCATGCAGCTTCATCCTAATGTGAGCTCAAATGTCATGTAGAGAGGACATCCCAACCTTCTCAGTCTAAATTAGACCACCGCACCCCAATATTCTCTCCCTGATCCTTGACATTCCCTTTGACATACACTAGGTCTGATTTTTTTGCAGAGCATTTGCACCAACTGAAATGATCTTGGGTCTTTTTGTTTGTTTTTATTGATTGATTTGCTCCTCCTAAAATAGGAGCTTTGTGAGAAACACAGTAATGTCTATCTTGCTCACTGTATATCATCCAACCTGACCCTGACTTATATAGAATGACTCAAGTACAAGTTGTTGAATGACTGACTGACTGAATGAATGAACAAGCAAGTGAGTAGCTTGGGCTGTAGCAAGCTCTAGAAGCTAACAGTGGACAAATGTATACTCATATCTTCTAATTGCTACTATGTTTTCTTTTACTATTAATATCATCATTAATAACTTGGGTTTAAAAAGTTGCAGACTTTTGCCCTTGGGAATCAACAAAGATTGTTCCACAAATCTTACATCTGGTGTTAATGACCAGTGGGGAGTGTCCTAGGGCTACTCATTGGAGGGAAATGATTACTACGTGCTCTTCAGTAGATCTACCAGCATTATCTCTTGTCTTAAAGGCACTGACTGTGGGAGCCAGATTACTACTCACTGAACACCCGCTACACACTGGCCACTCAATGCACAGTCACCCCCGCAATTGCTCTTCATAAGAAGCTACAATCTCCTGGCCCATTTTGCTGATCAGCAAACTGAGCTCATGATTAAAACCAGGCTGGCAGTAAAGGTGGGGTGGAGCCCAGTTCTGCCTCAAAGCCCCTGTCTTCCCTGCTGCCCGAGTGCCTGCTTTCTATTAAGTACTTTTATACACAACAGGAAGGGAATACACAAAGTGGCTAATACATGGTCACTATCCCCATCTGGAAAATGCCGAAAAGCTGCTCCATTCTAAACAAGTGCTGTTGGCTGTCTTTATTGCCATCATTTCTATCATCTCCAGCAAGTTATATCTGGCTGCCTAGAGTCAGTAAAGACATCTCTCTTACTGATGGGGCTAAATGCTTCAGTAAACAACTTCAAGTAGGCCTGATAAAGACTCAAGGAGGAATGGGAAATCTGAACTTAGGAAATATTTCTACAAAAAAATAAGATTAGATAGAAATCACAGCATTTTCCAAAGACAGGTGCCTTGCATACAAGCAACAAGCCTCCAAACCACCCTTTTGCACCCTTGAACTTTAGCATCATTTTAAAAATTAGACCATAGTCGTTCCAACAGCCTTCCCCTCTGGATGGAGAAAAGTTAGGCACTGTTTAAATAAATATCTTCCCTTACAAGGCACCGTAGTTTAGGTCACCAACACATAACAGGCCATGTGGCTTATTTATCACAGTCATCTGTGATTGATCAGGGTTTTCAGTGTAGTGGAAGGCTTGCTGGCTCTGAGGGAACATCTCTGGAGGGAATGAGAATGGCTGCCTCCCTCCTCTTCTACCACTCCACCACCCTGTCAGCATGGCCAAGCATAGGGGCAAAAACAGGGCTCTCCACCTTCTGCTTAATTTGCACATCTGCAGTGTGCTTCTTGGGTGCCCCTGTATCTCTATTTGCCACAGCAGCCAGGCAAATCAGGGTTCTCAACCAACCACTGGCACTGCTGCCACCATCCCATCACCAAAGCTCCCCTTCACTAAGCACCTGTCACATCATAACCTTTTTCTCCTATGCAACTCTCACATTGCCCTACTTTACTGAGGAAACTGAGGAAAGCATTGTATGCATCTATTTGGAAAGTCTTCCTGTCCTCAAGGGTGTCCCACTGGGGCTGGGTACACACTCGATGACCAATAAATATTTGATGTGAAAGTGATGACTTTTCCCCAAAGACCTCTCCCTTGAAAAATAGTCCGCAATGTTCTAGAGGCCCTTTCAAAGCAGGTGGAAAAACAATGGGTCAAGAGAGATTCCACAGCAGCTATTACAAGCTGTGGAATCTGGGATGAAGCTGACCCCTTTCTGAGGTCATGGAAATGGGATGCCCTTGTTAAGCATCTTGAATTCATTCATTCAACCAATACTGTCGGAGGGCCTCCTGCTTGCCAGGCACTGGGAGTTTAGAGCCTGGCCAGAGAAGAGATCAAGATCAAGGGACAGACAATAAAAATAAGCACACCAAGTAAGTCTATTATAAAATATATTTGGGTGATAAATGTTATGGAAGAAAGCACAGCAGAGGAAGGAAGATCAGGGTATGTTAGGGTTCACTTTGCATCATTAATTGGAGGATCAGGGCAGGCTGAATTGAGAAGGTAAAATTTACCCAAAACCTTGAAGAAGATGAACAAGTACGTCAGTCAAGTAAATGTCTGAGAGAAGACCTTCCAGAAGAATGAAACTGTTGGAGCAAAGGCCATAAAGAGAACTTTGTGGGGCAAGTTAGAGGAATGGCAGGGCTGGGTGGTGGATGTGGAGTGAGTGTGGGGGTGAGCGGTGGGGAGCCCCTGAGAGAGGTGGTGGCTCAGGCCATGAGGCCACCGGAAGGTCTCCAGCCTTTACTTGGGTGAAACAGAAGTCACTGGAGAGCTGTGAGCCAAGGAGTAACCATTTGCCACGGTAACAGAATCCCCCTGGCTGCTGTGTTGAGAACAGATTGCATGGGGCAAGCAGGTGAATAAAACAAGATAGGAGGTCACCCCAAACGCCCAGTGGGAAACAGCAGTGACTCTGCCAGGGCATGTGGTGGCCAATGGTAGGATTCTGGATTGACTTTGAGCACAGAAGGGACAGGATTTCCTGATGGACCAAACATGGAACATAAGAGGAAAAGGAGTGTTGAGTGTGATGCCACAGTTTGGGGCCTGCCTGACACACAAGATGCTGTTGCTGTCAGCCTGGCTGGAGAAGGCTTTGGGTGCAGCTGGTAGATGGGGAGCTCGGCTTGGGACCTGATGTGTTTTGATGCCTTTACATAGTACAAGTAGAAATGTTAAGGAGGCAGAACGATACGTAAGTCTGGGATCGGGTGGTGAGCTCTAGGTAAGAGATAAAAGTTGGGGAGTCATTAGTGTATTTAAGGCAATGAGACCAGATGAGATCATCAAGGTACCGAGTGTAGGCAGAGAAGAGGCAAGTGGCTTGGCCATGGCCCCCAGGGAACCCATGGCAGACACAGTTCTAAACCAGCCCAGTCAACTCCCTCCCATGTCTGGTCTTTCCTCCACTGCCTCCTGGTGCCCCCACTCAGTAAGGGGTCCTGCATATGGTAGCTTCCTGGTGGACCCAAGACCTCATCTGGGGGGAACACGCTCCACTGTGAGGTACCAGCCCAGTACAGCACTATGGCTGCTGCCAGCCAGGGGGCTGGGTTTCCTACCTTCTCAGGTAGAAATTAGAGAGGAGAGGGCATGGGCTTGTCTGTGATCACCTCGGGGGAAGTGTGGGGACTGGCTTTCTCCCTTTGGCTTGACATGCAGCTAGGGTATCACTTGGAAAATAAGTCAGGTCATGTCTGCTCTGGTTCCTTTTTGCTGATTTTGTTTTTAATTGTGCCTCTGGCCTGCCTACCTGCCTTTCTTCTCTTCCTCCCTTCCATGCCCCTTCCTTCTCTCCTTCCTTTCCTTCCATTTTGCTCCCTCCTTCTCCCCAGTGCTTGCCCCTCCCCTCCCCTCTGCCACAGGGCCTTTCCTTTTTTTTTTTTTTAATTAATTTTTATTGGTGTTCAATTTACCAACATACAGAAAAACACCCAGTGCTCATCCCGTCAAGTGCCCACCTTAGTGCCACAGGGCCTTTCCATCTGATATTTCCTCTATCCAAAATCCCCCTCCCTATCTCCCTGGACCCTTGCTTCCTTCAGTGTCTGCCCAGATATTGTTTTCTCAAGGAGGCCCTTCCTGGTCACCCTCTCCAGAAGTATATGCCCCCGCTTCCCTCCCAGCACCATCTCTGTTTCTTTTGTCCTGACTCTTTCACGTCCTAGCTCTCATTGCCACACAGCATCGTACATTCCTTTACTTTTATTCCTCTCGTTCTTCACTTGGCTTCTGTATAAAACTGACCATGGCAGTTTTCAGGCACCTATTATTAATTAGTGAATAATTAATTCCAAAGGGCTGTGGGAAGCTCAACTGTTCCCTTATGGTTGATCTTCAGGGCTCTCCTTCAAAATATCTCATAGCTTCACAAGGGGAAGATTTACAGCCCCCTCTGAGCTGGGGGCTTTCATACAGCAGATGGGGGCACCACACCAGGGTATCAGCTCATGGAGGTCTGTGCTGTGTTCACCCCTCTGCAAGTTCTCCCTGGGACCAGGTGGGGTACAGAAGACATGTACACACTGCGGGGCACTTGTAGAGAATGGCCCCCTGTCTCTGCAATCTTGGGGGTTCTGTGCCCCAAGGAGTGATGTCTCCTTGTCCTCCAGGATAAAGTAATTTAAAGTCTGCACCTGGTGAGGCAGAAAGGCCATAGTATGGATGCTGGGCTGTGGAGACTGAGTCTGGTTTCTACTGAATTGGAACCCTGGAGTCCTAGCTCCACTGTACACCTGTTGCACTGTCCTGATCATGCCACTATTTCCTCTCTCTCCCCCAACACACAAAGGCACAAAATGGGCCTCCAAGGATCACTCTCTCTCACCCCACCTTAGGAAGCAGCTACTTTTATTGTCCTAATTGCAGAAGTGGGAGGTAAAGCTCAGTGAGGCTCAGGGAACAGTCCAGGGTCCCCCAGATGGTGAAGGGGGAGGCAGGGGGCAACCCACATGGACCTAAAGCTCCTGTATTTTCATCCTTCTGAATCACTTTTCTGAGTCCATTTCGTTATCTGTAGGAGAGGCCAAGGCTGTGGGGAGAAAATGCAATAACATCTATCTGGCAGTAGCAGTATCTAAACCATGTTGGTTGAAAGTGAATTAACACTCATCTCTTGAGGTTTCCAGGTGCCAGGACTAACCAGTCCTTCCACTTTCCTGCGTGTGTAGGTTAATTTGTGTGTTGAGAATGCACTAGTTGATGAACAAGGCATTTCTAGTCTGTTAAACTAATAATCTTAATATTTTATTTTAATTATAAGGCACCTATTCCCTTTTGCTCCTTTAACAAATCCAATTAAAACAGAGTACATTCAGAATTATAAAATAGATGCTATTAAACCAATAAGAAATCATAATCTTTTGTTATTGGGCCGTGTGACTCCTAGTAACTTTTGCTCCAAATAAAAGTTGAATTCTTATTATCTGCCAGGGGAAGGGGGCAGTTTGACGTATAATGACATCATAGGCAGCACATGTGCAGAGCTGCAGTGATGCTCAGGATGGAGAAGTAAATAATATTAAGGGTAGACAAAGCTATACATGCATAATAGCCCAGTAAGACACTTAGAGCTGCACTGATCAGATTAGATAACTGCCACACAAAGTGAACTTGATAGCTTCCACACAGACACTCGCTCTGTTATCATGGGAGGAGCACTCCGCCCAGAAGTCCTGGAATGTGGTGAGCTGCATGAGCTTGAATGAACTACTTCATGCCCGACTCCACCCCACAGCATCCTTACCTTGGGGTAGGAGGAATATTCCCACCTCAAAGGAGAGTAGTGAGAACTGAATGAAGTGGCAGAGGGAGGTGGCTTTGTGAGGCAGAAGCATGATGTGCCTCTAACAGTTGAACATGTGAGGGGTGGGGGAGGGGTAGAAAGCATCATATGATTGACACACGGAGACGGCCTGTCGTCTGGGAAGATAGGACGTGCATCTTATGGGCGTTAGATTTTACAGTGAGCCCACACCGTGAAAATCAAACTTCTGGTGGTCTGCATACAGCCTCTCAGGGCCCCTACACAACCAGTACCCCCAGGGCAGAAGGGAGCCCCAAATCTCTGGTGAGTACCTGGGAATGCCATGGGCTAACCTTCCTGGGCCGCGCTTGATGAAACACCTGTATCTTGACATTCTTGACACATTCGATGTGGCAAGAAACTTATACCCTGGGGAGCCTGGAGGACTAGTGTGGCTGAGGGACAGTAGATTTCTGTCTCCATCACTGCCTGCTTAGGAGCACATGCCTGTCAAGTGACCTTGTGGTGGCACATGTACACCCCATTTAAATGGTTTCTCTCTCAGGGTACCTGGGTGGTACAATCAGTTATGCATCTGACTCTTGGTTTCAGCTCAGATTGTGACCTCAGCGTCATGAGATGGCATCTAGTTCCATGGTCAGCACAGAACCTGCATAAGATTTTCTCTCTCCCTCTGCCCCTCTCTGCCCCAGCTCTCTGGCTCTCTCTCTGTCTCTGGCTCTCTCTCTGTCTCTGGCTCTCTCTGTCAAATAAATTTTTAAACTGTTTCTCTCTATTTGTCTCTCTCCCATTCTCTCTCCCCCCCTCTCTCTCATTGTCAATGTCCAAGTTCTTAGAGTTAAATGACTCCATTTGTGTTATTAAAATACCTTTAGAAGTCACTTTATTCAGAGGTACACATCCATATATGTATCTATGAGAATGAACACCCTATACATTGGCCCCTGGGCAATGCAGTGAGCAGGCAATGGCCTGGAACAGTTTCTTCAGGGACCCCAAGTTACATGTGGTCCCTCCAAAAGGTCAGTGGGACATCAGCATTATTGACCTGACAGGAACTTTGGCCAAAGATTGATTGGCTAGCTGCTTCAGCCCAGGAGGGCACTCCATTCCCCTGTGGGTGAGTGCCATTGCACTTCCCGTCTAACCCGTGCCAAATTCGAATGGGCCTAAGTGAGTATCTAGGCACCCAGAGTGTGTGACTCTGTGACACAGCTTGGTTCCTACATCAGAGAGCCCATAGATGACCAAAGCCAGCAGCACACCTTTTTGGGTACATGAGGGGAAAGCAGCTCTAATTTCTGTTACAGGTGTCTTTCACCCTGGGAATGCTAGAACTCCAGAATGCCTTCTTCTCTTTGGAGTTATGGGGTCAGCAATATATCTTCCAAGATAAGCATTTCATACTGCTAGAGCAAAGACAATAGTAGAGAGAGAAAAGAAAGGCAGCATAGTGAAGCACAACGATCATAAGCTTTGGTATAGACATATCTAAGTTTGTTTTGGCTGTGCTGTGTGGTCTGTGTTACCTTGGGAAAGTCACTTGACTTCTCCGTGCTCAGTTTTCTTATCCTAAAAATAGTAATGACATTTTGCTTCATTGCTGTGGAGACACAGGAAGGGCCCAGCCACATGTTTGCCATAGTTACTTTGGTACGTGTCACCAGAGTGAATGATGTTGAGTGGATCTTCTGAAGCTGATGTCAGAAATCCCTCCATGATCATGGCATCCCTGTAAGACTCCACTCCTGCTGTCCACATCTTCTCTCCATCAACTGCCACGGGTCTGGTGGAGCTGTTGCCGTAAGCTCCACACACATCTTTCTGCCTCTAGTCTATCCTCTCTTCCCTTCCTAGAAATCTGTCCTTATGCCCCCAGGAAAGAGGAGCTCAACATAACACAGCTGGGGGTGGTAATAGAAAAAATAAAAGCACTTCATGCTTACCCCCCCCCCCCCACCATGAGCCTATACTCTAAAAACCAGCTAACACTGTAAAGCAAGTAGAGGAGCACACAGTTCCTGGCCCAGAGTAGGCACTGGACAAGTGGTAATTCCCTCCCCCAGTGTACACTATGCCCAAGTCAAACATTAGTGCCTATTTTAGAGGTGTGGCCAGAGGTTCCAAATAGACGCACTCCACAGGTGGCTCCACAGTGAACCACCCACATCTCCACCTGCCATATGGCTGCATAGAGAAGGTATAACATGTTTCAGGTAGGGGTAGAGGGCACAGGGAATGATTTGAAGCCACATAGGTTGTCACAGCAGAGGTGAGGCTGGCCTCTCACAGGTCTAGTGAATGGGTCTATAATGGGTCTATTCTATGTCTCAGTGCATTAGTCAAACGAGTGAAATAATTATTGTGAGATCACATTAGCAAGATGTTAGAGATATCAGATATATACAAAGTCAGTCTTATTTAAAGGCACATGAGTGTGAGGCACAAGATAAGCTGTATTATCATAGTGATGATAACAATCTTACAATAAAAAATGCCTGCAAATATTTGATGGCATTAAAATATAGGTTGCCATTACATTTTTAATTCAGATATCCATGGGGTGTCCTACCATGCTGTTTGATTCACAATGACTAAATAGAAAAATTAATTAGAAATTAAAGTCAACCAACTGGTCCAGTTTCTCCAAAGTATAAAAACCAATTGTTCAAGACAAAAAGGCCCAGTACATTTAAAAACTTCTTGTATTAGGGCTTCTCAGCTATTCATATGATATGAAATCTATCGTCTATCCATCCATCCATCTGTCCGTCTATCTATCTATCTATCTATCTATCATCTATCTATCTATCTATCTATCTATCTATCTATCATCTATCTATCTATCTATCTATCTATCTATCTATCTATCTATCATCAATATATCTCTTTCTTTGATTTCCAGCTTCCTTTGTGTGGTTGTTGGTCCCACTCTGATGTTTGAGGATTCTGTGAATTGATAATATCAGACCATCTTATCAGTTTTTGTTAAATCAAAAGATCAGGGGGATCCCTGGGTGGCGCAGCGGTTTGGTGCCTGCCTTTGGCCCAGGGCGCAATCCTGGAGGCCCGGGATCAAGTCCCACGTCGGGCTTCCGGTGCATGGAGCCTGCTTCCCTGCTTCTCCCTCTGCCTGTGTCTCTGCCTCTCTCTCTCTCTCTCTCTCTGTGTGACTATCATAAATAAATAAAAATTTAAAAAAATATTTAAATCAAAAGATCATGAGTTTTACATTTCTTTTGCCAACACTTATTCTCCTACTCAGTGGGCAGAACTGGGCAGGATGCTGACCATTTTGAGTTGCATGAAAGAAGGGATATTCCTGGTCTTTGGGGCCTTCTGGCACTGGTTCACTGTTAGTGGTACTCAGTGGCTTAGGGAGTCATGATGGATCCTGAGCAGTACAACACATCTTTCTCACCATAACCAAGAGCAAGGTCCCCAGTCAGGTAAGGTGGTGCTGAGAAGTATGAAGGGGCTGGGGTCTGGATCATGCTTCATGTGGCCTGGGGCTATCTGGGGACCCAGATGTGCTGGGAGGAGGTGAAGTGCATTATCCTAGCCCCTGCTTTGCCTTGCAGGTAATTAATGAGCAGGCTCAGAGCCAAAGGGCGCTGGAGAGAAGCTCCTTAATGGAGAAGTACTCTGGCAGCTCCATGCTGCTTCCTTCCCAACATTCATCAAAGCTGGAGGGCTTCTTATCAGGGGTTGGATGGACTCTGGAGAGCACACTCAGCAGGGGTCACCTGGGTGCATCTTCAGTCTACTGGAAGCATCCTTCTCATCCAGGGCCCCACTAGCCCATGCTTATTGTGTTTGAGCTGAACTTTATCTTGAATATAAGAAATACAAAAGACAGTTCAGACTTTGGGGGGCTCAGGAGAATCAGTATCAATGTAGATTTTAGCTCTTTGAGCTTGGGAACTGGCCCTGTTTATTGCTCACCTGTGTAGCACATAATAGGCTCTCAATATACCTACTTGGTGAGGGAACAAATGAAGGAATGCAGGAATAAGCACATCGATTTGGCTTAAATTAGCCCCAAAGGACTAGGATCATGAGCAAAGGAAACTTTACTATTTATTCAGGTCCATGGGATAGACTTGCCAAATAAAATACAGATGTATGCAATGTTTGGGGCACATGTATACTAAAAAGTATTTGTTGTTTATCTGAAGCTCACAGTCAACTAGGAATTTGTCATTTTATTTGCTAAATCTGGCCACCTTCTCATACAGAAAAGTCATTGATAAACATTAAGATCAGAACACAGGATCCCTTGCTCTTGGCCCATCTTTTCTCTTAATGAAAATTTCAACTCAAGTGCAGTAGGGCTGTTTTTCTGACACGCCACCTTGTGCATAGTTGGTAGTGGTACAGGTGATACACACATGTACCGTGGCAAATGCCACATGGTTCATATTTGGATGGCCTTTACTGGGCAGGACAAGGCTAACTGGGGCATAAAAAATGACAAACTTCTAAACTGGGCCAAGCAAAAAATAAATAAATAAATAAATAAATAAACTGGGCCAAGCAAGCAGCCATAGTACAAGGACAGAAATAGATGTGGAGCCCCAAGTATTTTTAAGATTTTTTAAAAACTGTAAATTTACTTATGGTAAAATTTCCCTTTCTTCGTATTCTGTTCTCTGGGCTCTAACATATGCACAGCTTCACATAAGCACCACAGTCAGGATACAGGCAGTTCCAGCACCCCAGAAAACTCCCTCCTGCTGCTCCCTTGTAGTCAAACCTTTCCTGTCCCTAGTCCCTGGCAACCACTCATCTGTTTTCTGTACTATCATTTTGGCTTTTCCAGAATGCTATATAAATGGAATCATTCATTATATAGGCTTTTAAGATTGACTTCTTTAATTCAGCAAAATGCTTTTGAGATTCATCCAAGTTGTTGCATGTATCAGTAGATTTGTCCTCTTTATGTTTAACAGTGTTCCCTGATAAGGATATGCCACAATTTCTTTATCCATTCACCCACTGAAAGGTCTTTGGGTTGTTATCTTCTGGTTTTGGCAGTTATGAATAGAGCAGCTACACACACATGAATAAGTTTTTGTGTGAAGTTAAATTTTTGTTTTTCTGGGCTAATTACCAGTTGGGGAAATGCTGGGTCTTATGGTAAGTCTATAGTTAATTTTATAAGAAATTGCCAAACTGTTTTTCAGGGTAACACTTTGAATTCTAATGAGTGCTCTGGTTGCTCTGAATCCTTACTTTGTACTATGTAGAATTTTATAAAGTTTTTTTTTTTAATTTCAGACATTCTAATAACTGTGTAGTGATATCTGCTTGTGATCTTAATTGGCATTTTTCTAGTGACTAATGATGTTGAGCAACTTTTTGTGGGCTTATTTGCCAACCATATAGCTTCTATAGTGAAAAGTCTTGTTAAATCTCTTGGGCATTTTATTTTTATTGTGTTATTTGTCTTCTTACTGCTGACCTTGAGATAGATAGATTCTAGATAATAGTCCTTAGTTGGACATATATTTGCAGATGTTTTCTTCCATTCTGTAGCTTGTCTTTTTATTCTTGATTTTTTTTAACAGAGTGGAAATTTTGTTTTATTTTCAATATTTTCTTTTCTTTTATGGATTGTACTTTTGCCAAACTCAGCTTATGAAGATTTTCTTGTATGTTTTCTTTTAGAAGTTTCATGTTTTAGACTGTACATTCATATCTGTGATTCATTTTGAGTCCATTTGAGTTAATTTCAATAGCTTGAGATTCTTCTTCTTATTTGTATGGTTACCCATACAAAAGTGGGTAACCAATTGTTCCAATACCATTTGTTGGAAAGTTCATTATTTATCCATTGAATTTAGTTTAAACTTTTGTCAAAAATCATTTAACCTTTTGGTTATAGTTATGTGGCTCTATTTATGGACTCTGCTTTCTATTCCACTGATCTATGCACGTGTTCCTTCATCAACATCACATGCTACAATTACATGGTAAATTTTAAAACTGGAAATGTGAATCCCTCAACTTTATTTTTCTTTTTCAGAATTTTTTGGATTTATAGTTTGTTTTCCTTTCAATATAAATTTTAAAATCTGTTCATTCATGTATACAAATAATCCCGCTGGAATTTGCATTGATCTTTAGACCAATTTGAATAGAATGGACTCTTTTTTTTAAATATATTTTTAAATTGGAGTTCGATTTGCCAACATATAGCATAACACCCAGTACTCATCCCATCAAGTGCCCCTCAGTGCCCATCACCAAGTCACCCCATCCCCCTGCCAACCTCCCTTTCCACTACCCCTTGTTTGTTTCCCAGAGTTAGGAGTCTCTCATGTACTGTCACCCTCACTGATATTTCCCATTCATTTTCTCTCCTTTCCCCTTTATTCCCTTTCACTATTTTTTATATTCCCCAAATGAATGAGATCATATAATGTTTGTCCTTTTCCAATTGACTTACTTCACTCAGCATAATACCCTCCAGTTCCATCCACGTTGAAGCAAATGGTGGGTATTTGTCATTTCTAATGGCTGAGGAATATCCCATTGTATACATAAACCACATCTTCTTTACCCATTCATCTTTCGATGGACACCAAGGCTCCTTCCACAGTTTGGCTATTGTGGACATTGCTGCTAGAAACATCGGGGTGCAGGTGTCCCAGCATTTCATTGCATCTGTATCTTTGGGGTAAATCCCCAGTAGTGCAGTTGCTGGCTGGTAGGGCAGATCTATTTTTAACTCTTCAAGGAACCTCCACACAGTTTTCCAGAGTGGCTGTACCAGTTCACATTCCCACCAACAGTGCAAGAGGGTTCCCCTTTCTCCACATCCTCTCTAACATTTGTTGTTTCCTGCCTTGTTAATTTTCCCCATTCTCACTGGTGTGAGGTGGTGAATAGAACTGACTCTTAATGATATTGAATCTTCCAACTCATGAATATGCTGTATTTCTCCATTTGCTTAAATATTCTTTGCTTTATTTCCTCAGTGTTTTGTAATTTTCATCACAGAAACCCCGTACATTTTCATTACTTATGTGAGATACACAGATTTTTTTTTTTGGAGTGTTAATATTTTTCAAATTTCAAATTCCATTGGTTTATTGCTGGAATATAGAAGGGTTTGTCTGTGTGTGTTAACCAAGGTGTTAAACTTACATCCTGCAACCTTGCTAGCTCATTACTTCCAAAAGTGTTTTTTCAATTTTGTGGAACTCTGTAGGTGGACAAGCAGGTGATTTGTAAGTAGAGAAAGGTTTATTTCATCCTTTCCTACCTATATGCTTTTTTCTTGCATTATTGCATTGGGTAGAATTTCCAAGATGATGTTGAATAGGCATACTGAGAGTTCACCTTCTGGCTTTGTTGCCAAACTTACCAGAAAATATTTAGTCTGTCAGCAAATATGGTGTGTGTGTGTGTGTGTGTGTGTGTGTGTGTGTGTGTGTAAGCCTTTAATCAGGTTAAGGAAGAGCCTTTATATTACTGGCTTGCCATCATGGATGTTAACTTTTGTCACATTTTTTCATGGTGAAGTGTATCTTTTATCATTATGTAGTATTCTTCTTAATCTCAAGTAAATTTTCATGCTCTGAAATATATGCTGTCTGATGTTAAAGCCACTTCAGGTTTCCTTCAGTGTTTGCATAGTATGCCTTTTCCACTCTTTCAGTTTAACTTACTTTCATTTATATTATTTGATTTAGATTATTTGATTTTGGTTTAGATTATTTGATTTTTTTCTTTTTTTAAGTTTCATTTTAATGTATATATTTCCTTTTTTTCTCTGTCTACACATGTTTTAGTGATTTAACTTTCCATGGCCTACTTAGAATTAATATTTTACCAAAGCAGTGTAAAAACCTTAGCTACCATATAGGTCCCAATAACTCTCCCCATTATGTTATAGTTGTGCTATGTATTTCATCTACATACATTGGTAACCCCATCATACAGTGTTATAATTTTTGCTTTCAACTGCTACACATATTTTAAAGATCTTAAGAGCAGAAGAATAGTCTATTATGTTATCAGATGTTTACCATTTCCCTAGCTCTTCTTCTATTCCTAACTCCATGTTTCTTTCTAATATCATCTCCCTTTCGTCTGAAGAACTTCCCTTAGCATTTCCTGTACTTGCTCAGCAAGTGGCAAATACTTTCATTTTTCATTTTTCTGAGAATGTCTTAATTTTTACTTCATTCATCTGGGATATCTTCATTCACTGTCTGCTTGACAGTTTCTTATTTTCAGCACTTGGAAAAAATATTTTTTTCCAGTACCTCTGGCTTCCATGGTTTCCAGTGAGAAGACTGCATCCATCCATATTGCTGGCGCTTGAAGATAATGTATATTCTTCTTTGGCAGGTTTTGAAGGTGAATTTTCTTTTTGCTTTTTAATTTTAAGCAGTTTGATTATGTGTCTGAGTGTGGATTTTCTTTTTTAGCTTATTTGTCCTCTTTGGAGTTCACTGAGCCTCTTGCATCTGTCATTTTTACATCTTTCACCAACAGTTAAAGGTTTTTATGCATTTTTCCTTCAAATATTTTTCTGCTCCACAATTTTTTCCTCTCCTTCTTCTAGAATAGACCAATATCAATATTGATATTGATATATATGTATTTTATATATGTATCTTAGGAGGCAATCACAGGCTACAAGTTCTGACATATCTTCTGTAGGTTCTGTAGACTATGGTTATAATATCCATTCAGTTGTCAAAGAATTTACAATGTGATTCAAATTAATACTTCTACCTATATAGTAGTCTACTGCTCAGCTCAATGATCAAAGCTTTTGGGTTCAGAGTCTGGGATTAGGCACTAAAGATCCTGTTCAGGGTTTTATCCATGCATAGACATCTCAGGGCATGTCCAGGAGCTCATATACAGCTTAATTAAGCCCCTTCCTCTTTACAATCACCCTTTGTGGCTCTAGGAGTGGCCTCCCTCCCCGGTTTTCTGGCTAGAAATCTAGGGATTTTTATTTTCTAAATATGCTGTATACTTTCTGCTACTATTTCTGCCTCCAGGGCCAAGTGGGAGTAGGGTAGAGAGAAAAAAGCAACCTCAAGTCCTTGGGACTGAAGTTTGGTTGAGGACAATGGTTCTTCTCCCTCAGAGTTTTAGCAGCCTGCCTGGTTGACTCCAGTGATATAGGATTGCCTGGGGCTGAGGTGGTGAAGAATGGAAAAAACAAACAGAGGATCTCCCTCATTCTCTGATTCCAAGAGGCCCCTTTTCTTGATTTTGGTGACACAAAGGGGCTTTTCTCAGAAATCTTTCCATCACCACTACTGCAAAATTGGTCTCATTTTGAGTTACTTTTCCAAACTGCCTGATACTCTTTATCATCTTATCCTCAGATATCTTTTTACCTTATCCTTCATCTTATCCTTGGAAAGCTACTCCAGGAGTTCTATCTGGGGCTTTAGTTGCATTCAATAGATGACACAAGAAAGAGTGCACTTATTCCATCTTAGCTGTGGCTAGACCCCAGCTTTCATTTTTAAGCTGCTTTATCTTTTCTGGTTCCTCAAAGCTACATGATATAGAAGCTTTAATAGCGGTGAACACAGGACTGTCTTTGGTTACCAGCTAATTATGCCTGAATAATTAATAATTAGCTCATTGTTCCTTAGGAATAGGTTCAGCTTTCGAGGCCTTCTTGAAAGAACATTAGTGTTGCTGAGAGCTGAGAATACTTTCATTGGCTTACTATGGAGATCTCCATCCTAGGAGGCTCTGATCCAAGACAACTTGCATAGGGTAGGACCCTCTGACCTTAGCTAGGAGTGGCATTAGCAGGATTGCTAGTAAGCACATGAAAGATAATTTTTACCTACTTCCTTTTGACACTGAGGAAAGCATATGAGGAAAACGTGTGATGATAGAGACTCACATAGCCCAATTGCTGGTGCTTCGTGTGTTTTGTAAAGTTGGTTCCTGATAAAGGGCCTGAATGATGAAGCATAGAAACTGCAGGGCATCTCTTCCACTCATCCCTGTGTGGAAATGGAGCTAATGCAAGCATCTGTCTCCCGAGAGCACACTTTTGTCCAGGGTGGGAACTTGGTCCAAAATAAAAAATCAACAAACAAGAGGCACCAAGTTTTAGAAAAGAGCCTCTAGAATAGAGCTGGACAGTTTGCATCCTCTTCCTAGATGAAGACCTTCCTCACTCTCAAGCCTCAGTCTTCTTCTCTTTACAATGGAGATAATCCTATGGATTTTGCTAGATTGTTGAAGATTAAAAGGAATATGTGCAAAGTTCCTGATAATAATATTTAATAGTTAACATTACTCAAAACTTTTACTATGTGCCAAGCACTGTTGTAAGCATTTTATAGCTTAATTTACACTCCCCGAGAGCCCTATAGAACAGCTGTTTTCATAAATGAGAAAACCATGACATTGAAAATTTAAGAAAAGTCTTTAATGCAGAGCTAGACTTCTAAGCCAAGCACTCTGAGGCCAGAATCTACCCATGACTCTGTTTGTCCTACTTCTACATATGGCAGCAGTCCTCACTGATACCATACCAATCAGTGTAGAGGTGTCTACAGTTGACTTTCAGTATGAAGGATGGTGGGAGAGGAAGCATAGGGGATGGGAAGTAGGAAAAGACAGCATTATCTCAAATTCTGCCCAGCTCAGTCCTGACTCCTCCACACTCATCAGCAAGGTGTTAGGCACTCACTTCCCCTTGTGGGCTGAGCAAAAGATGTTCATGTGCTGCCCCTGATGCACTGCAGTGACAGTAGCCAATGCCTGACTAGTACCTCCGGGTCTGGAAGGAAGGTGAGGATAGATGGAATATGTAAGTCATTCTTAACTACCATCTTATTCCCTTATATCCAGGCTGTGCTACTTCTGAGAACTCAGTAGTCCCACCCTAGGGACTCATAGCATAACTGCAAAGAAACATTAGATTTTGTAAGGGAGCTAGCCAAGAATACACACACACACACACACACACACACACACTACTGGGTGGCAGAGGTGGGTATGTTTGAGTCTAGGACAATGAAAAGATTCATCTCAGGGAATGGAACAGCCAGAGGGGCCCTGAGCATCCTTCAGGCAACCCTGCACCCCAGAAAAGAGCCCTGAATTGGCTGAAGATCTTTGACTAGGTTACTTCTGCTGAAGCCCTAATTTCTGTCCACTGTCCTCTTTCTCTCCTTTAACTATTAGCAAGTGAAACATTACAGTTTGGGTGTGGGGGGAATCTAGTGCCTTCATGTCATCTCCTAATGAGACATATTTTCTCTTGTCAGAGTATATCTAGCAGTTTCTTGTGATTTTCCCTCAAACTGATCACCAACCAATCAGAACACCCACTCCAAACATACACCCTTACTAAAAGAACATGGTCAAGGGTGGGAAAGCCCCCAAGGGCAAGAAGATCACCCTCAATGTGGCCAAGAATTGTGTCAAAATCACCTTTGATGGGAGAAAACGCCTTGACTTGAGCAAGATGGGAATTACCAACTTCCCCAAGTGTATCCTGAGACTGACTGATGTGGATGAGCTCGACCTTAGCCGGAATATGATCAGAAAGATCCCTGAATCAATCTCCAAGTTCCAGAACCTGCGGTGGCTGGACCTTCACAGCAACTACATCGACAAGCTTCCTGAATCCATCGGCCAGATGACCACCCTGCTCTACCTCAATGTAAGCAACAATAGGCTGACCACCAACGGGTTGCCTGTGGAGCTCAATCAGCTCAAGAATATCCGTACCCTGAACCTAGGCTTGAACCATCTGGACAGTGTGCCCACCACTCTGGGTGCTCTGAAGGAGCTCCATGAGGTAGGGCTACATGACAACCTGCTGACCAGCATCCCCAACAGCATCTCTCAACTCCCCAAGCTCAAAAAGCTCAACATAAAGCGAAACCCTTTTCCCAAGACAGAGGAGTCAGATATATTTCTAGATACCATCAAGAGGCTGGACAACTTATATCTGGTAGAGGATAAGGATTTGTGTTCAAATTGCCTGAAAAAGTGCCAACAGGCCCGGGACAAGCTGAACAAAATCAAGAATATGGCCACAGCAACTCCAAGAAAGGCCATCTTTTCCAATCTGATCTCACCCAACTCCATGGCCAAGGATTCCCAGGAAGATTGGAGGTGACCTGGGACCCTGACCCTGAAGCAGGAAGGGAAAAGGGAGGAAGGGAAGAAGGCAGGGGGCTATATCTACAGGGAATTGTGGGATTCCCTATTCCTGCAACAGCTCTTCCAGCCAAACCCATAAAATACCTTTTCCTACCTCCCTGGTTTGTCATTTTGTTGTCTGAAGGGTTTTTAGTTCTTTGCCTCTTCTCTCTCCTCTGCATGCACATATCCACCCGTGCAAGCACAAGGAAAAGGGCCATCCATCCTACTTCTTCCCAGAATTCTCCTGCCTACAGCCCATGGCCAGGGCAACCAATACTGCCAGCACACTCTCAGTCACACTGTCATCATTTCAGAACCAACCAGCACCTCCCAAATGTGGAGCTCATTCTATGGGAATGTTTTGATTCTGGGCTTTGGAGGTCTGAAATTTCAGAAAATAGATTGACAAGATGGCAGATGGACATTCAGTCTTGGAAAGGTGACAAAACTGGGCCACAGAGATGCGCAGATATTATCATTAAGTGTTGGCAGGTAATATCTTGCACTGAAAGCAGTATTATCTCTTTTTCTCTTGCCTGCACATGCACAGTTTGTTATAGGAGCTTTCTAGACTGAATCTACAAGCTCTTGATTGGCTGTGAATGAATGAGATTGGATTCCCATCTTATTATGTCCAATTCTTTTCCAGACTCTTGGGGAAGTAAGGAAAGAATGGGTGCAAATATCGGTTAGTACAGTCAATAAATAAATATCTTACAAGGCACTGTACTGATGCAGGGACTGTGTCTGGGGGTAAAGCTTGCCTTGTACTGTGCAGACCAGTTGAAAGAAGACAGGGCAGAAAGTCATTGCCTGAGAAAGTTGGGAGATCAGGGCCAAGTAGTATGCAGGGCTAGCCTGGCATAGAGAAAAACCAAAGATTCTGGAGCTGGACAGATCTAGGTCCAGGACAGCTCTACTTCTTTCTCGTCATCTTCCTGGACATCTTACTTAGCTTTGGTTCCCTCATCTGTAAAGTGGGAATAATATTAACTCCAAGGGTTGTTGTGCATCTAAAGCAGATAGTACACAGAGCAAGTACTCAATAGAAGTCAGTTCTCTGTATGAACTAAAGGTCAGTGCATCTCAAAGCTGAAATACTACTTTGGGTAGTGTCTCTAGTCACACTAGATCTCTGGCAGAAATGACAGTTGTGGAGTCAATTCTTATAGTAGCTGACAATCTTCTTTGTACTATTCACTCACACTCACTCATACTTTCATACTGCCTAAAAGGAAAGGATCAAGGAAGATATATTTAGGAAACCTCCTTTTTTTTTCCCTAATCAAGACTGTCCTATGTTGGTGGCAAGTTTTGTAGTGGTCAGTGGAAAAGCACGGAGATCTGTTAATTCAGTGGGACTAGATTGTTTATTTTGCACATGATAAACCATAGAAGGCAGCATACTTCATTTCTTCACTCCTCACTGCTTACTTTTCTTTGTAAGGCTTGGTTTTGACAATTCTTTCTCTAACATCTCTGAAGATTCAAAATTCTCTTTTTAGCCATTCCCTTTATTCAATATTTTCCATTATAAAAATATCAAAACCACAACATAGTTTTAAATATAACATCTTAAAGTATCCACAATTCTACGGTGTGAGCCAGCTATAATATTGACATATTTCCTTACTAGTTATGTTTCTTTAAATGCAGTTAAAATTACAGCGTTTACCTCATTTTTATCCTGCTTTGAAATCCATGTTGTTACATGGTCTTAATAACCATAATTTAAAACATCTGTGAGCCAACTGAACAAATGCACATAAGTTACTGTTGGGCATTGAAGTTGTTGGCCAGTTTTTCACTAACAGAAAGAATTTTGTGAGGAAAGCCTACACTATGAAGACTTTTTTTTTTTAAGATTTTATTTGTTTATTCATGAGAGAGACACAGAGAGAGGCAGAGACACAGGCAGAGGGAGAAGCAGGCTCCATGCATGGAGCCTGATGTGGGACTCGATCCCGGGGCCTCCAGGATCACACCCTGAGCCGAAGGCAGACGCTCAACAGCTGAGCCACCCAGGCATCCCTACAATGAAGACTTTAAAAACTATGTTGCATTATTTTCTTGGTGTAGCTTCATTATTGCAAATATGCTAAACAGCATGCTTTTTATAAATAAGTTTTCATACATGCTGTCAAGTAGCTTACAACAAGATTATACATTTATATATTTACCAGTAACATATTAGAGAATCTGTTTTACTGATCCTGGTCAGCTTTGAGTATCATCGTTTATATTTTTCCCTTCATTTAATGTCTGAAATGATTTATTAGAAGCCCTTCTCCAAGATTAATGAAGCAGTCGCATCTGTGAAGTGCATGATGAAATGTCATACCTTAGACTCAGGAGCCACCACTAGTACATTGGGCCTTGAACATGTCCCTAAGGTAGCCATTCTGCTATTTTAGCTACTTCGTCTGTCACCTAAGAAGTATAGAATCCATACAGGGCATATGATCCAAACAGATAGTGGTGGCCAGCTATTTGGATACCACTCATTTCCATTCCTAGCTCCTGGAGACACCCTTTCTTTAGAATTAGTGTTCCTCTCTTAGACACTCAAAGGGATCAACAGAGAAGAGGAATCAAGAACTGTCTCCCCATGCCCCTAGGTATGATCTTGGTCTGGGCCATGGATTTACCCCCTACTCCCTCTCCAGCTCTGTCACACCATACTTCCTCCACTGCACTTGGTCCTCAACATCCTCTAGGCACTGATCCTGGATTCACTGCCAACTGAGTGGTTGGGGTGCAAGATGACATTTATTTGCCATCTTGAGTACCTCATTAGGCTTTCATTCTCACAGTCATGTCATAGGAAAGGGTTGTAAGAGTGTTTACCTTCACCAGGATTGCTAAATAAACAGGCAAGGGGCTTTGACTTGCCATAGGATATATCCATGTTAGACATCTTGCTAGCCAGGAAACCCTGGCAGTATGATGAAGCAAAGAGGGGAGGTAGAGATAAGTTAGGTGTCATCTTACACATTCTCTTTCTTTTTTTTTTTTCAACACGGAAAAGGCTTGATGTTGACATTCCTTGATGATTTAAAATACATAGTCACTTTTTTCCTGAAAACTGTATTAAACCCAAAAAAACTTGATAGGAAAATCATGGGATTTCTCTTTCCTCAAACAGAACCAAAACCCTATTTAGGTTAACCCAGTCATTGCCCTCTCTGAAAGCCAGGCATGACCTGGGTGACCCCTGTGTGACCTCTACCCTTGCGGTGTTTTGCCTCCATGATTTGGAGTAATTGCCTCAGTCTCTTGTGTCTCCATTCCCAGGATCCGTTCAACATCTCTCTAGAGTAGCTTATGGCAAAAACTTGAAGACTAATCAACAAGAATAAACGACTGTGAAGAAGAAAAGTCCTCGGTTAGGCATTTAGAAGAAAGAGAGTGGTAAGGGGAACATTCTGAAAGCCAGACCTTCTGGTACTGGCCAAGATACTGACTTGCTTCTTAAATTCACTTTGCCTCTCTTTGCTTTAGACTATGTGTGAAAATGACTTTGGGAAATATATGGTGTATTTTTTATGTAGATAAAGGTAATGCTTAAGAAAATGACAAATATAAGTTATAGAAAATTAAAGTTTTAAAAGAAGATTTTAAGACTTAAAAGACTTATGGTCTTTACACTCAAACGTAAAACTTCTATGCCAGTTGCCTATGGTAAGTTACATACACATAATGCAATCCCTCAAGTGACTAAAATTTATACAAAAAGAAATATACTCAAAAGTACTATGGATAAATCAAAGAATTTTAACAAGTTCTTCAGTAATGCACAGGTAAGCAAAAAGAAAATAAAAGAAAACAGAGACATGAACAACAGGGAAAAAATAAACAGAGAAACAAATAATAAAATGGCAGATTTATATCCTAACATGTCAATAATTACACTAAGTATAAATAATCTTCTTTCTTTGTAATGGCCCCAAACTAGAAACAACCAAATTTCTCTCAATAGGGAAATGGTTAAACAAACTCTGGTATATCCAGGTCATGGAATACTATTCAGCAATAAAATGGAACATACTATTGATACTTGCAACAGTGTGGGTGGATCTCAATAGCATTATTCTGAGTTTTAAAAAAGGCCAATCTTTATGGGTCACATACTTTATTATTCCATTCTCTAAAGCACAAAACAATTGCAGTGGAAAATAGATTAGTGGTTGCCAGGCTTTAACACTGTAGTAGAGGGTAGGCAGGACTGTAAAACGGTAGCACAAGCCATATCTCTGTGGTGATAAAAACAACTGATCATGTTATGGTGGTGGTGGTTATAGAATCCACACATAAGATAAAATGACACAGAAATATGCACAAATATTGTATCAATGTCAGTTTCCCGGTTTTGAAATTGTCTTACTATAGTTATCATCCACTGGGGAAAATTAAGAGAAGGCTCTTGAAATTGTCTTACTATAGTTATCAACCACAGGGGAAAATTAAGAGAAGGCTCTATGGGACTCTATGAATTATTTTAGCAACTTCCTGTGAATCTATTACTTTGAAATTAAAAAAAAATTTTAAACAATCTTGCAGTCTAGATGCAGCAATAAACAGACCCTTGTACATCTGCCAAGTGCTAATTCATGAGTATGGCAAGCTTAAAGTTCTGCAACCATCCCGAAGAACTAAGGCATTTCAGGAGAAAGAGTACCTTAACCTCAGTTCACCAGACTAATCTAGAATTATCTATTGTTGATAATTGTCCTTGAAGATGATATAATAATAAAAAGAAAATGCACAGCTTCTCTACCCATGTTCCAGGTTTTCTGGTGGTGACTGGGCACAAGTAGCAAGTTGGGTGGGGGGAGCTTGAACCAGCAAGTCACTCTCTTCATATTTTTGGGCTTTTTAATCACCAAAACCTCCTGGCTCCCTGGAAGCAACATGACATGGTGGAGCTGGAAGGACAAAGGGGCCAGGCTTGGTGTAGACAGGCATAATTTCAGCTTCTGCCTAGAATTAAGTCTGAGGCCATGGCTAAGGGTATAGCAAAGAGGAGATAAGCAAGAGAGATAAGAGTAACACAAACAGGGTTAAAAACCAAGGTCTATGCATGACCTAAGTAGGGCTCACTGCAGGTCACTGGGCTCAGTTGCTAATGGCCTGTTGCTCCAACCATGTGAAAAGTTCCTAAATCCAGGGGTACTGGATGGTACTGGTTATACCACCAGGTTGTTTAGTTCACCTCTGGTTCCAGCAACTATGCTCTAGACCTTGGGGTCTGAGTAGTGTCTCAATTGTAGTGTTTACAATTGCCACCTCCCCCCCTCCACTGCCCCTGGGGTTGTGTATTCCCAAAGAAGCACAAGGGGCATGTTTCTGCACTCAGTGATGAGGCTGAAGTCATCTTTATCAAAGCAATCATTATATGACAAATTACTAGTCCCCTGCTGGTCAACAGTGTTGATTTCTGTAGAGCAGGACTGAAGGAGCAGTCATGGAGAGGAGAGAGGTACTTGAAATTTAGCCTCCATGCTGCTGGCAGTGGTGCTCCTGACCATGTGATTGATTGTGCTGAATGATCATCATCTTATGGAAATTTACAGCTTCTATGGCTGGTTTTTTGAGTTATTTGTCTTTCATTATTTTTCAAAGAGTTCCTATAAGGGAACTCTGACAACCCTCAACTGTAGAACTCTATGCCAAAAAATGCACTTCATTTTAAACATTATATTTAAGTAAGTTATACAATCGAGGGTACATTTCAGAAATTACAAATACCCAGATACAATCAGGTCCCAAATATAAGCTCTACCTCATACCTAACAGCCTACCCAAGTGCAGGGACACTTTGCCTTGATGGCACAGCAAGAGAGCAATTCAGATGTTGTCAGACACCATAGCTATGGAAGGATGCCTCTAGCCCATTTAAAGGTGTGTGTGTGTGTGTGTGTGTGTGTGTGACTAGATATTTATCCAAAGGATACAAACATAGTGATCCGAAGGGGCACCTGCACCCCAATGTTTAGAGCAGCAATGTCCACAACAGCAGAACTATGGAAAGAGTCCAGATGTCCATTGACAGAAGAATAGATAAAGAAGATGTGCTACAGATATATGATGGAATATTACTCAGCCATAAGAAAGAATGAAATCTTGCCATTTGCAACGACATAGATGGAACTAGAGAGGATTATGCTAAGTGAAATAAGTCAGTCAGAGAAAGACAAATGCCATATGATCTCATTCATATGTGGAATTTAAGAAACAAAACAGATGAAGATAAGGGAAGGGAAGGAAAAATATGAAAATTGAGAGGGAGGCAAATCACAATACACTCAATTCTACAAAACAAACAGGGTCGCTGGAGGTGGGGAGAGAGGGGCTGGGGTAATTGAGTGATGAGCATTAAGGAGGGTATGTGACATAGCGAGCACTGAGTATAATATGCAACTGATAAATCACTAAACTCTATCTCTGAAACTAATAATACACTGTGTTAAGTAAATGGAATTTAAATAAAGAATTTTAAAAAATAAAGGCGTTTTCTGTGTACAACAGAGATTCTTGAGAGAAGAACCAGATAGGCATCCAAGCTTTGAATTTCTCTGAGTTTTCTAAACTCTGGGCTTAGTATGAATTGAAACCATTGGGAAAAAATACAATGCTGCCATCCCAAAGAAATGTCTGTATAGAAGTAAGTCCAAATGGTAGGGCCCTACTTTTTTAGAGCATTAATATAGAAGATTATATTCTGCAGAGCTCTTTTTTCACATCTTATAAAAAGGGAACTGCCTTCTTTGATACCCACTATCCTTTAGACAAGGGCAAATTTGATATTCAGTGCCAAGAGAAAGTATTCTCCAGGAAAAAAGAAAAGAAACAGAAATCCCTGATTCTCATTTTTCTGTCACTGGAATATGATGTAATCTAGGGCAAGTATATTTTTTTTTCTTAGTTTCAGGACAATTAGATAACTAGGTCACCTGATAGACACCTTTAAAGGAAATTTGGGATCTCTCCTTTAAAGGAATTTTGGGATCATTTTTAAATGATCATTGTACTCCGCATTTAATTTTGAAGCTGTTTGAAACCCTTTGTAGAGGATACAGACAACTCTGAGTGTAAGAATTTGTTTATTCTCAGGGACATTCTCAACCAGCTGGCCTTCCCTGTCACTTTAGCTATTCTTTCTATTCTTCTGACTCGTCGTCCTTCTCAGTTCTCATCGGAGCCTGCCTGTGTCTCACATTGTGGGGCTTTCTGGCTCCCAGATACTTAGCTAGCTAAGTGTCTAGCTGGCTTTCTATGAGAAACCCCTGGAGGCTTGCAGAATCTTGCACCCCATGAATATCTGATGATGCCACATGCTGTCATCAGAATGTTCTAGTCTTGTACCATAAGGAGACATGGATGGATTACAGATCCCAGGTTCATCCAGGCTTTGCAAGTATTTCCCAATTAGGATCCAGGCCCACAGAAATTTCTTGTAATTCAGTTATGGAGGCAGCCATTGTCATGGGAATTCTAGGCAAAATTCTGGTACCCAAAAGTTCTGGTTTCCTATATGTAAGGAATGGCCTGCAGAGGGGCTAAATCAGTTCTCAGACGCTGGGAGTTGAAGATACAAAAACCTACAGCAAAATCCAAGATTCTTGGGCTAGTTGAAAACTCTCAAAATGGACTGCACACTTCTATCAGAGATGAGAAGTTCATGTTCACTAGAATGTCTGAAAAGCAGATAGGTATTTTTCGAGACTCATTGTGGGGATTGGGCATTGCCCTTAGTAATCCAAATGGAAAATAATCAAGTTTGCTCTAGGCATGGGGCAATGGCCAGCCTAGGCCTCCGAAGGCTGAGGGCCATTATTGCCTTTCCTATCTGAAACCCCTGAAGATCCAGTGTGGCTGGTGGGAGAAGGACTGGAGAGGAGAGATGCATGAGGTCTGAGAGCACAGCCAGCCCCCTGTTTTAATCAACATTTCCAGATACATGCCTACACATATAGCAGGGAATGCTAAAACTAAGTGAAGGAATTAAAGTATTTATTGAGCATCTACTGCGACAACTAAGATTGGTTTGATCTCAAAGCCCACTGCTGGCTGTTGCATCACAGTCTCACCAGGTCCCAGAGCCTAGGACCAATGATCCGTCTGGGGCTTCTTCATTTTGGAAAGCACACCTTCCATGAGCTTAGATAGCCATTCCTCTGGCACTATGCATTGTTCCCAATTGACTCCAGGACTTCCCATCTTTATGTTTCCCAAGGGCCTCCATGCTTGGAGCTGTTCTGGGGTTGTGCCAGGCAGGCACAGAATGGCCCTGAGAGATCCTGCTCCAATGGGCTCAGAGAGCCATCATAGAAAAAATAAACTAAATGGAAATAGCACAATGCTCAGTTGTCCGACAAGTGCAAGGGGGTACCTCATCCCTATGAATGAGTGAGGAGAAATTTCCATACCTTTGACTCATCTCAGGCCAAGAATTTTCCTGACACTTAGCATTCATTTTTGTACAAACCCCCCAACTTAGTGGCCATAGCCACAAGTTAGCTCCTCTTCTGTGTTCTTCCTTCTGCTTTTCCTTTGTCTGTTCCCCCTCCATCTGGGGCAGAAATTTAGACATAGGTATGCATTGTTGGGGCAAAGCATCTCTAAGACTCTGAGAGCACCAGAATAGAAATGGATAGGGTGGGGCTCACAGTTGTGGGACAGCTGTGTGCCCACTGAGTGATCTCACAGGCATCATTTGTAAGGAAGAGAGTGATCTGTAGAGGCAAACTGGGTTCAGTGAAGTGGCATGTCAAAGTTGATGCAAAGAGAGAGAAATTCCAGGGAGAGAGAAAATGAGTGTACAGCTCATGAGTGCTGTGGTGTCTGGGGGGCTCTCCATTTGGAGCAGTGGATGGCTTTCTGCTTTTGCTGGCCCCCCAGTATTCACCTTTCTTCTGATAACAGAGCCCTGATAATCTTGGGGAACCACCACCCTGTGTGGTCTATGTTGTTGGGTGGGACTAATCCCATCTCCAGAAGGTGGGTGGGCACATGGCACTGATCTGTCCTATGAAAGAACTTGATTAGTTCTGGGATGGGCACTAACCTAATTTTGGAAATCATTTTTTGGGATTTTTGCTAAAATTACTGGAACAGAGCATTCCTCATGTGGTGGAATTCCTAAGTTATTGACTGGAGCTATTGGTTGGACAGCCTACCAAAAATGGAGTCAACTCAAGGGAAATCCTCACTATGAGGTGTACACCTACAGTGTGCTGGGATTTATTGAACCCAGAGATCTAGCCATGTCAGGAGCCAGACCTTTATTGGTCTTCAGGTATGTGAGGTGATGGCGGGTATGTGAAATGATGGATCTGCTTTTTTCGCTTCATTTAAATTGAAGCAGCTTTCCATAATTGCACTAAAATGTTACAGAGAAATTGAAGTATGGACAGTAAAGTTCATATGAAACAATATGAGATCACAAGGGCTGATATTCAGCTAATATGCACAGTTAGGACTGTACCATTATTGAACTACTGAAATACGTCCATTCCAGTTCGTAAACAGTTATCTCTCTTCTAGTGACCCAGCACCTCCTGGGCCTCCTGGACCATTCCCTGGCATGCCATGGACTTCCCCACAAATCTACCAACTAAAGGATTATTGTCTGATACAACAGGAAGCTTCTGCTGGCAGCTACTTCAACTGCTCTTTTGAAGGTCATCGATAATCCCCCTGTTGCAAAATTCAATGGTCATTTCTTAGTTCTTCTCTTGCTTGGCCTACCAATAACATTTGATCACAAACACCATTGACCACTCCCTCTTCGAATATTTGGCTTAAAGGACATTTCCCACACCTGCAGTCCCTCCTATCTTCCTGGCTGTAACTTTTTGATTTCTCCATGTCCTTAACTTCTAAAGGCTGGCATATTCCAAGGTACAGTCCTTCCCATGTGTACTCATTCTCTTGATGATCTTGGCCAGAGTCATAGCTTTAAACACTATTTCAAATTGCCATCTCACCTGGACCTTTCCCTAAACTCTAAATTTATATACCCACTGGCCTACATGACACTCTCAGCTTGACATCTGGCAGGCATCTCAAAACATGTCCAAAGCTGAGTTCCTGCTGTCCACCACACCCCAAAGTTCTCCCTTCACTCTTCCCATTCCATTTTCCAGTTGCTCAAGCCTAAATCATTGGTGTTATCCTTAAGTCCTCTCTCACACACCCCACACTTGATTTGGCAACAAATCCCAGCAGACATGGCTTCAAAACATGTCCAGAAACACAGCACTTCACACCATCTTTGTGCCATCATCTCCTTCCCCTCCCCAATCCAAGACATCAGCATCTCTCAGCTACATTACCACCACAGCCTCCTGACTGGACTCCCACTTCTGCCTTCGGTCTACTATGCTTATTTTTGACACAGAAACCAGAGTGATTCTTTTAAAATATAAGTTAGGTCACATCATTCCTCCAATACTGACTTCTTACTCAGAGTAAAAGCCAACGCCATTACCGAGCCCCCAAGGTTTGCATGAACCAGCTAGCTCTTTCCCCTCTCTTCCCTGCATCCCACACACCCTGACCTCAGCTGAGCCCACTATACTCCCCCGATGGCTTTTGCTTTGCTCGCCCCTGGACCTTGAAACACTCTTCTTGGTTACCTGCATCACTCCATTCCCCACTTTGTTCATGGCTGGATTCAAATATCGTTTTTTTGGTGAGGGCTTCCCTTACCACCCTACCTCTACCTACTTTATCTTTTATACTTATGCTTATTATCTAATACGCTTTTTGTTTCACTCATTTAAATTGCCTTTTTTCTACCTCCCTCAAGAAAATGTAAATTCAGTAAGGACAGGGGAGATGTTGAGTGTTTCGCTCGTTACTCTGCTAAGCAGTAACCACCACATTTAACAAGCTATCAATAAATTGTTATGAATGACTTGGCAGTATCTGTTACATAGTCATAAATATTTTTTTTTGTTTGGGGCTTTTTTAATTATAATTACTTTGAATGCCACTCCTGGGGACACCCCTCTCCACTCCATTCCTACATACTCCTAGAGAAAAACCAGCAACCACCTCTTCTCATTTCATTTCTAATAGAAATAAAAGCACTTACTGATCCTTGAATTAGCCTTCCAGAGAACTGCGTACTTGTAAAAGGAGACCATTTTAGGTGGCTGCAAACATTTCATTTCCTGGCAAGGATGCTCCATATCACAGATTCATAAGTTAATATCTGACTCACATTCTACCAATATGCTAATTGAGCTTCTGAGCTTTCGGAGACTGTCATGTAGGAAGGACAGAGCTGGGATTGCTCACAGCCCCCACCTGGGGGCCTGAGACCAAGGCTGGGCCTGGGTTGACACCACATCAAGCGACTTTCCCCACCCACAATGGGCAGAGGACTACTTCTTGCATTTTGGTCTGAAAAAGTCACAGAGCACATGGAATTCCAAGTCCCTTTGCAGAGGTTTAATCGGCAGAAGGAACTCCAGGAGGAGGATGAGAGGATGAAGATGAGAGAGAGAAAAATGAGGGGGATGGTAGATTGATGTGCTCTTTGCATAACTTCTTTACAGTAGGTTTAGACAAATGAAAACAATCAAAGCAAGGCCAGCACCATGCCCAGAGAGCATAGCTGGACTCCTGCCTGCATCATTACCTTAGATTGAGGGGATCTTCCGTGATGCCTTTCCCCTTCAAGCTGGGTTGGAAAGAGCAGAAGCTAAGAAAAAAAAAAAAAAAAAAGGAAAGGATCATTCCAGCAGCAGAGCCAGGACTCTTCTACCACCAGAGAGACATTTTTGGTGCCAGTCAAAAGGGTAGATACTTGTCTACCTGTCCCCAGGTCATGAACACCAGAACCAGACCCAGGTGTACCTCTGTGACACTCAGGGGCAGTCCCTGGCACCACACATTCTGGCCTTAATAAAAATGATAATAAACAATAATTGATAATTACAATTAAAGCTATGCATGTTGGCAGGTGGGGCCAGGCACTTGACAATTTCATTGCCAATTTCAGCAATCACTGAAAATGCCATCTTATTTAAGGCTCCTTGAGACAGGCCTGGGAATGGTTTGGCCAACATTCACTGCCTGAACTATGGATGTATAAGACTTCTAAGGTTAATTGTGAAAAACTGTGCTTAACACACAGGAATCACAGGGAAAAATGGATGTGAGGTTCTGCATTGCCTCTCTCCTTCTTTTGGCTTGATCTAAAATGGAGCTTGAAGAAAACCTGAAGAGGCCATATAACAGCACTCCTTGGAGGCACCTCAGAGGAAGGCCCACAAGCAGTGGAGAAGTGCCCAGAGCTGGTGCAACTGCCTCTCTACAGGAGTCACCTTCTCCATGCTGGCCCTGCCTTTGGATCGGGCAGCTGGTCCTGGAGCCAGTTACTGGTCAGGAAGGCAACGCTAGAATCTCTGAGATCTAAGTAGGGGTGTCAAATATCACCTCAAAACTCCCAGCCCAAAGTGGAGTTGAATTTAACCACCCCTTCTCGCTTGTCTGGCTAAGAACCTACTTTCCTTTCTGGCCCTTCTAGATTTCTCCATAACTCTGTATATCTGTAAGTTTAATGATGATGAAAAAAATAGCCATTAGTATCAAATCACGTATACACTCACTTAAATTTCTTAGACTGATTCATCGATTTGGAGAAACAAGTTAAGCTAAAACAGCAGGCTTCTCTCTTTAAGAAAAAAAGATGTTCCATGAAGAGGTGGGAAATCAGTTGTTTGGAATTCTTTCCAGTGAAATATGAAATTGGAACAACTATAATTGGCAAGTGGGATCAAAAAGAAAGATTAAGCCAAAAAAAATTATCTGGAAAATTAAAAAAACAAAGCCAGAAGATTCTGGAAGGCCCATTAAACAGCTGGCTTCTTAAATGTGTTGTGTCTACACAAGTTTTTCCCCCTTGTCATTACTGTTCTAAATGACTTCAGTCCATGAAACAGAGCATGTTTCCCAGGATTGTGGGAAGGCACTTCTGCATCTTTCTCTCCACTTCATTACATGATTTTTTCTAAGATTTTATTTATTTATTCACAAAAGTCACCGAGAGGCAGAGACACAGGCAGAGGGAGGAGAAGCAGGCTCCCTGTGGGCAACATGTTACAGGGACTCAATCCTGGGACTCTGGGGTCATGCCCTGAGTCCAAGGCAGAGGCTCAACCACTGAGCCACAAGGCGTCCCCATTCCATGATTTAACAGCTCTGGAGGTCTGGAAGTCCCTCTTGTGTCTAAATCCTGCTTGCCGGGGTTGAGAAGAGTGCACCCGAGAACAGAGCAGAGCCATTTCTGTTCTGTTTTCAGTTCATGATCAGTTTTCTCCTGGAGAAGGATTTTTCAAACCCTTACCTTTTGAAGACTTTACTCCGATCATTGTTGTGAAAGACAAGAAACTTGGAATATCCATTTTGGAAAAAGAGCTCCAGAGCGATGTCCTGTAAAGAGAAACCCCTTTCACTGCTACTGAAGTTGTCTGGAATGGAGAGACCCCAGGGCCTAGAGCCACCAGCTAGGTCTAGGTCAGTAGGTCTAGGTCATTTGGTTCTCTGTGTCAGGCAACTCTTCCGGGTTGATTTTTCCAATCTCCCCAGGAGGTGGGAAGACCTTGGTGATAGTGATGAGTGGGGGTCTCCACAGAATGGGTAGAAAGGCAGGGGGCCTCAGACTTCCTTTGACTGAAGCAGGAAGCAAGGGCCCCACTCCCAGGATGAGCCAGAAACAGACAGAGGAAGGAAAGGGCCCAGGGGCTACCTTCAGACACTTTCGTTTCCACAGTTTGGTTTCCTGAACCAGAGAGTCACCCTATCAGAACATTAAGGGAACCTATTGGGTGGGTACAACTCCCAATCTGGGCAGCACTGTATGAGGACCTACGGACCTGCAGGCACAGGGTGCTTTGCCGAACTCATTTTACAGAGCCAATGTGATGTGGCCAGGCTGACATACCAAGGGTACTTTGTTAATGGATAAATGAACTTTACATAATCTCCTCTTATTTCTTTCCTGCCTCCCTTCTCTCGATTCCAAGCTGTGTAAATAACAGACTTGGAACAGCCACAGAGAGTCTATGTGTAGGATGAGGCTCATGGATGAGATGGGGTCAGGGAGAAAATTTCCAGGGCTGGAGGTAGGCAGGGGTGAGGCCCGGGCATGGAAGCACAGATGGATGCTGCATCCCACAATAGAGTCAGGTCCCACTTCTACGTGGCTGGAAGTGAGCTCTCAGAGTCCAGTTCACTAGGTTCCTGAGCAGAGGGAAAGCATTCATAATGATCCTTTCTAGAATGAGCCCTGCTGAAAGGCATCCCTGAGCTTCAGTGTCAGATAATGATAAGTTAGTCCCCTGGCAGGAGGATCACATGACAAATTATAGACCCAAAGACATTTACCAGTAAGATGCTCTTATGATCAGGGGTATTAGGGCCAAACATTGTTCCCTTGTTGGCCTTAGCAGAACAGAGACATCACAGAGAGGGTGGAGGAGAGAATGGGGCCCCTCCCATCCTACAAGGGTGGTCCCGAATCTTGTCCTCTGCCTGCTGCCTGGGTGGCCTCTGGACACAGAAGCAGCTTCGTTACTAGTAAGGCTGGGCTGGGGAGGCCAGATGTGTCTGGGGCCAGCAGAGGCTCCTCCTTTTACAACTCAAGTGAGAAGCTCCAGGTTGTGTCTGGCTGGTGTCAAAGCCCTGCCTCTGAAGGGAATTAGCTCCATTGGCCCCTGGTGAGCCTTTGGAGGTACTGGGTGAAGCCCTGGGACCCTGCTTGGAGGGGATAATCAGGAGATCTCTGAGCCACTTGGCCCAGGAAATGCCCAGGGAATGTGGAGATGGGTGTGGCCATGGGGCAAGGGCAGAAGTCAGGGGAGGCCATGCATGCCCTCAGACAGGGTAGGCTGACCCTCGACCCTTAGTCATCAGCTCTGCTATGAGGCAATGGAGCTGCCCTGTCCTGTACTCTAGACTCTCCAAAGCCGCTTACGGGTAGGTTAAGAGGGAAAATACAGCAAAGAAGCTGGGTCCTTAATGATGCAGTAAGAGGGAGAAGTTTCCAGCAGCCAATAGCAGGGACTAGGGAGAGAGTGAAGCAGACTTCAGAACTGCCAACCGGGAAACTGGGCCCAACAAAAGTCATGCTCACAGATGTGTCCCAGAGGGCACTGGGCGGTGCACAGTTGTGAGGGAGGTGACAAGGGATGCTCGTCACACTGAGTGGGGGCCTCGCTAGTGTCTGGACCACTGCACCGGGAGCTGCTGCTTGTCCCTCTTGCCCCCTCCCCAGGGCGTACCTGCAGGAGGAAGCGTGCCTGCCGGAGCTCGCTGAGCTGCCCATAGCTGTGACTCTGGCACGAGTACTGGTCGGAGGACCTGTCCTTGCTGCACATGTTGAAGATGAAAGGATCGCTGATGCTGGAAAGGAAACATGACATGCACTGAGAGGGCGAGTGAAGGGCTTATTCCCCTTGCTGCACCTCCGCTGTGCCTGTGGCTCTGCAGACACCATGGGGGGAAGTGCTGCAATCACTGCCAGACAGGAGGCCAGTGCCCTACCTGCCGACTCTTTTCTGAGCTTCTGCCTCTGTCTTTTCTGAGCTCCTGCTCCAGGGTGGGGCACCAATGTCACCAGGTGAGGGGACAGCCTCTAGGGTAGACAGTGGCACAGGGTGCGGGGGTGTGAGCAGGGGGTATAAGAACGTTCTCTGGTGTACAGGGGTCAAACAAGGGTCAAGGGGGTGGGGAAGAGTGAAAGACCCCATTACACACAGAAAAATTTCAGGCCAAAAGACAAAGGCAGAAAGATGAAGGGCCTCCATAAAGAAGCCTGTGTTTGGCGTGGCTTCAGCAACGTGGGGCCTGAGGTGGCCCGGGCACCCCTGAGCCCCAAGGACATGTGCAACAGGCTGAGAGCTCCAGAAGGTCTGGAGGACGCTGGCCACAGCATCAGCGGGGGCCCCCAGAGCACAAGCCCAGAGCCAGGAGCCCTCTCAGAGGTCAGAATGACTCCCCTTGGGAAGAGAAGGAGAGGGGAAAAAAGGAGAGTCATGAATTTGACTCCAATTCACCCCAAAGAGGACAGTTTGTGCACTGGGAGTAAAAACCCCTTTAGGGAACCAGATGGAGCTTTTCAGCACTGATACAAGCTGGGACTTCACAAAAGTGATTTCAGTTATAGACTCACATTTCTGAACTTCTGAGTTACATAGCAAATTTAAATTGTGTACGTGATGGCAAAAGCTCTGATCAAATGCCCTTTTAGGACTTGAAAACTAGAGGGCCGGCCCTCCAGGTACCTCAGCCCTCAAGAAGCCCGTGTTATCAACCACAGATGCAAAGAGCCAAGTACTGAAAGATTCTGCACCCACACAAGGCGGCAATGGGAGAGAATGGGAGAGAAGCCCGCATTCCACCTCCTCGCCACCGCAGCACCGAGGCTGACCCTCCCCA
This sequence comes from Vulpes vulpes, assembly GCF_048418805.1. Lineage (NCBI taxonomy): Eukaryota > Metazoa > Chordata > Mammalia > Carnivora > Canidae > Vulpes > Vulpes vulpes. Next base: position 78,253,883 of record NC_132794.1, on the reverse strand, counting down.
CCCAGCCTACAGAACAGCCCCTGGGCCTCCATGCCACACACCCCGGGCGGAAGATCAGTTTGACCCCAGAAAGATCAGTTTGGCCCACAGGTCGGCAGGACTTCTCTCATCGCCGGTGAGTGGGGGTGGCCCAGCATCTGCAGCGCTCAGGACTTGGATTTGTGCATGATGCAGAACGATTCCCGAAGGTGGAAGGGCGGGCTGCTCATGGGGGACAGAGCCTAAGCCCATTGCTCAGCCTCCAGCACAGCCAGCCTCCAGGATGTAGACTCAGCCCTTTGCAGCTCTTCCTGCCGCTTCTTAGAATAAGCCTCTCAGGTCCCTGCTCTGAGCCACATAGCTATAGGTTTGATCAAATACAAATGTGGCTTTTCTTGTGGATGCTTCTTTCTGCTTGGTGCTTTAATTCAAATCTGCTGGCTAAGGCTCTTTGTCCCTCCATCAGGGGCTGAGCTGAGCTACCCCTGAACTTCTTGATTTTGGTCTTCTGGCCTCCAGAACTGGAAGACAATAAATTTTTTTAAGCCACCCAGGTTTTCATACTTCGTTATACACCCTTAGGAAACAAATATAGTCATTCTATTCAGGCAATAGAGGCTTTCACTGAAAGCAAAATAAACCTTCTGGAAAAGTTCTTAACTTTCTGAGAAAGTTCCAAAGTACACAAGTATAATCAATGCTGGAGGATTTGCAGTGTTCTTGAGTTTTATTTGGGATATTTTTATGGTGCATCAGAGAGCCTCTTTCAAGGTCTAGTGCTCAACTATATTCAATTTGATGGCAGTCTTTTAGAGAGACATTTCAGGGTTGCGTTAGCTTTATTTTTAACTGGCTTATTTATGTATCTTCCTTAGTCTCCATGGTCAAAATAAGACTTAATCCCCATTGATCTGACATGATCTAATAGCCAGTCTCTGAGAACCGCATCTCCACGAGTGCTAGCAGTTTCTTAGAGCAGCAGACAAGACCTCAGATAGAAAGTACTATCTGGTTAACAAATACTTCTTTGAGGTCTGGTGACTAAAATTACCTAAGAAATTCCCAAATGATATTCCAGGGTAGTAATCTGTTCTCACTCCCCTCCTACTTGCATTCTAGAAAAGTACATTTCCAGACGTGGAAAGTCTCCTTCATCACTGCAAATCAAATGAGTACATACAATCTGACAACTGGACTTCTATTAAAAGTGCAGATACAGTCAGTTTGATCATGATTACATGCACTTCATAAATACAATTTACCTAATCAACAAGATCTTATCTAACACTAACTCAATTTAAACCAGAGGTGGAGAGTGAAGCAAAGGATTCTACAAGTCATTATAAAGGCATTCCATACATAGAGGTAGAGTAGAAAGCTTTCATCAGCTCTCAGAAAGGGAAGTCTGCAGACTCATTGTCCATATTGATCAGTATCAATAAAACATGAGCAATAAGATGGGATGCATGTGCCAAGTATTAATTTTGCTCCTCCTGCCTTGGAAAAGCACAGAAGACTCATGGCAATCGGTGAACATTTGGTATGAATAAAAGATGGAAATTAGCAGAAAGGAAAAGGCCAAGCATTTTAAAGTAAATCTAAATCAAAGGAAGGTGGGTTGCCATACTCCTTAAACTCTTACTTCCTGCCATCGGCTAGAAATGATAAGGCAACTGGGCGTTAAAATTCTTCGTTATTGGCAGGCTAAGACTCTGATTATTCTGTCAATAGTCTAAAACAGTGGTTCTCAAAGTGTGGTCCCAGGCCAGTAGCATCAGTGTCAGCTAAGCACTTTTAAAATCTCAGGCCCAACTGCAGACCTACCAAACTAGAAACTGGGATGAAGCTAGGTCCCAGAAGTCTGTTTTGACTAGCCCTCAAGGTGACTTGATATTAGTTGGAGAGCCAATGAGTTAAGACATTATCCTGTCATCATTTGAACCTTTGTTAGTCAGAAAAATCAAAATATCTTCATCCAAATCTATTCAAACATGATGATCAAGTGGAAGCATATGACCTGACAGCTGAACTTCCAACAAAAGTGTGAATACAGTCCATTTGATCTTGAATGGGGATCCCTGGGTGGCTAAGCGGTTTAGTGCTGCCTTCGGCCCAGGGCGTGATCCTGGAGTCCCGGGATCAAGTCCCACATCGGGCTCCTGCGTGGAGCCTGCTTCTCCCTCTGCCTGTGTCCCTGCCTCTCTCTCTCTGTGTCTCTCATGAATAAATAAATAAAATCTTAAAAAAAATTTTGATCTTGAATGGTTGTACTTTGTAAATACAAGGGAATTAATGAGAGCTACTGGAACCTGAACAGAACAAATACATTTGATTATAAAGAAGAACCTCTGAATTTCCTGCCAAAGGCCTCTAGTAATAGTTGATGTGAACAAGAATTCTTCACATTTCTATCCAAATCTTGTCCATCCTTCAAAACCCAGATCTCAGCCCATGTATTCTTCTAATAGGCCCACCTTAGCACACTAGCCCCATGTCATCAAGTGTGAGCCCAGAAGAGTCCTCCCATGACAAATATTTTGTATCATGAAGACAGTGTGCCCAAAACTCTTTCCGAAAGAACCTATCTGTGCTGCTGATTGCACTTGTGTGCCTCACTTAGCATGAGGGGCAGTGCCTAATGTTACTCAAGAGTGAGCAATCAATAAGCTGTTGAATGAGTAAGCTGATGCAACTGGATCCATCACCCAAATAACCTAAAGAGAGATTCCCCCTTGTCTTGAGGTGCATTCCATATCACAAGAGGCATAAGAAGCTGCCTCATTGTTACTCAGTCCAGATTTTAGCTTTGGGAAACCACAGCTATAGATACCTGTGTCTTAAAGTTCTCCTGTTTTATCTCATGGCTCAAGTTCAGGCTCAAACCTAAGCCCACAATAACAACAATGTGGGAGGGGTGGGAATAGGGGTGGCTGAGAAGGAAGTGAAGGCTCAGGGGAGAATCTGCTGGGAGAAGTAGGGAACTCACTTGGATAAGCAGTGGCGGGTACAGTAGACATCACCCACAGGAGAGAGTGTGAAGTTCTCACAGATGTAGAAGTGCTGGTGGCCAAAGAGCAGGACCCCTTCGGAGACCAGATGGCCCTGCACAATCACCAGGGAGTACTTCTGTGTCACCTGTAGGGAGACAGCATCAGAGTTAGTCCGTGTGCATGTGAAGCATGCCCATCATCCTTATGGAGGGCAGGAGGGCAGTGACCAGTCACCTACTGAAAGTCTGGAAATAAGAGTAACATCTTGTAAGAAGGGCAGAGCCATTGCCTGAGAGCCACACTGCTCTTCACAGTTTAAGTGGCCCCTGTATACCCAACACCCTGTTTTGTCATTTAATTCACCCAAGACCACTCCCACCCTGACCAAGACACGTGGATTAGTATTTACCGCTGTATTGAGCATATTGACAATGTTCTCTCACTTTAGACCCCTCCACAGCCATGCAAAACATTCTGCGGTTGCAATGAGAAAGATTTTCATGTATGAGCCATCCCTCAGCTACAGAGGTTTTGGAGCTTGGTGGGGAGGGCCAGCTGATAAGTGGTTGGGCCAGGACTGGAACAAGTCTACCTAGATCCACGAGTTTAAGACTGGTCCTGCTGTCTCTCCAAGGCCAAGGCTAGTTCAAGTGTATGCAGAGGAAGCATGTGCTCCACCCACATCCCTTCTTTCAGACTCACATTCATTCTTTCAGCAGCTGGAAATGCTGGCAACTTTCCAGAATCATCTCTGCTAAAGAGAGTGCCTGGCTCTTCTCAGTGGTAGTCTGTAACCAACAACTGGTCACTGCAGGGTAGGAAGAATCACCTGTTGCTTCAATTATACCCAACTCTGAAGAATCACCCCAAACCTACAGCTCTGATGGAATCAACAGAGGCCTTTGCTGAGACTATCTTATAGTTGCACTTCTTCCTTTGCACAATCCTGTGATTGTCACTCCCAGTGAACATCTGGCATGCATATCTTCTGGGCCCATAGCTGGCTTCCTGGGGAGCCTGACCTGGAGCAAAGTCTTGGTATGACCCAGAATTTTGCATGAAGTAAGGACTAAGTGGGTCTTTACATGGAATAAATCCCTGAAAAAGTGAGTGAATAAATGAATTCTAGATTACAGAAACCCAAATGGACCAAGAGTAAGACCAAGGCCAACATTTTCTCAGGGTAATTCTGTGCTAATTTCAGTTACACAAAAGAGGATCTGATTTGTTTATTTGTCTTGAATACCTAACATATAACCACTGTAAACATTTTACACATATTAACCAATATAATCCTTACAATTAGACGAGGGAGGTTTTACTACTGGGGAGAAAAAAAAAAAGAGGTCCCAGAATTAAGAATCTCACCAAAGATCAGTCATCAGTCACCTAGTGGTAGAGGCTGGATTGAAGCTATGCTCCCTGCTTTATGTTGGGAACAATATTGGGACCACCGTGATGAAATCTGGAAAGCAGGCTTTGAATACCAGTTTTTCAACTCATGCATCAATTGGGATCAGCCAAAGTCAGGGCCGAGACCAGAAAGTGAAGATTTGCCAAAGGATTTTTGGCCCAAGATGAGCATTATCCACTGTGATCCAGGGCCAGTCATCTCTGAACTATTTTTCTTAAGTGAGGACTAGCTAAGAGTCCTTGTTCCTAAAATCCAAGCCTCCTATAGGCAGCTGGCTTCCCTGGCCTCTTCTGCATCCACCTTGTCAGAGGACCTGGCCCTCAAACCACCTGCAGAGCCCCAGCTCATCACGGATTCATTCCCAACTTCATTCATTCATCCAGACAGTCATCTATGAGAAAGTCTGTATTCAGCACCTACTACAAGCAAAGGCCTGAGCTAGGTTTTGGAGATAGAGGGATGGACAAGATAAACAAGAACTTATACTCATGGGGCTTAAAAACCAGGAGTGGGGAGACAGATAGTAAGCATACATGTCAACCAATTAATGATCATAAATTGTGATATTTGCTAAGAGAGAAAAACTAGGGTGATAACAATAAGGAAGAGAGAAGCTTGAAGGGGACACTATTTTAGACAACCTCTGAGACCTGATGTACAAAAATGGGGCAGCCATGGAAAACTCAGGGAACATTTCAGGGAAAAGAACATCCAGTCCAGAGCCTAGAGGCAGGAAGGGCAGATCCAGGGAGTAGAGAGAGTCCAGAGTAGCTGAAATGAATTTAAGAACTAGGTGTGCTTAGATACAGGGTTGGGGAGGGGCCTTGGATGTCTTGGTAAGGCCACTGGGTTCTACTCTCATTGCAACAGGAAGCCGTGGGAGGGGTCATTTTTGAACGAGGACATTGGCTTCTGGGTGCAGAGGAGATCAGAAAGAGCCAAGAGCAGAAGGAGCACAATCAGTCATGTGGCTCTTTTTGTGGTCTTTTGGAAGAATGATGGCTTGGGATATAGCAACAGAGACTAGTAGGAGGAAGAAGAGAAGTAAGGAATCTAAGCGAGAAGAGGTAGAATCGACAAGAACTGCTACCAAACTGCAGAGCCAACAATAATAATAAAATCATAATCGGAAGGATGGAGGATGCATGTCTACTTTGGGATTTAGGCAATTAAGTGGAGCTCTTCAGCTTCCCTGAAAGCCTTCCCCAGAGGCAACCACCATCATCACTTTATTGTATTGGAGGATAGCAGATGTGTCACCCCCAAATATGCCACTTTCCCATATTATTTTGAGTTAAAGACACTTAAAAACATCCCATATAAGAAGGGCACTCTGGCCTACCCTTTTTGTTTGTTTATTTGTTTGTTTGTTTGTTTTCCCTGAAAGCAGGAGACAAAACGCCCAGGCGAAAAATGCCCTTCCTATATTAAGAGGAAAAGAACATTCTCAGCACCCTAGACAGAGAGTTTAGACCTAGAGAAATTTGTCAAATAAACCCAGTTGGACAAACCTCCCTTTAACCTCACTAGACTTTGGTTACTTTTTCACAACTGCTGCCCTTTGTTCAACCTAAGCACTCAGCCTTAACCACTCTGGAGGTTCTTCATGTTCCTGTGAAGAGCCCCACATATCCATAAAAGTAAAATCTGTATCATGCTATTGATCTGTTTGCTGTCAACTTAATTTTTAGGCCTAGCTGGAGAGTCTAAGAGGGTAGGGGAAAAGTTGCACCTCTCCTACAGTATATCCCCCCAAAGAGATCCTGTGAATACATGGGATGTTTTATCTCCTTTTCATTTTATTTATTTTTTAATATTTTATTTATTTATTTTTTAATATTTTATTTATTTATTCATGAGAGACACAGAGAGAGAGAGAGAGGCAGAGATATAGGCAGAGGGAGAGGCAGGCTCCACGCAGGGAGCCCGATGTGGGACTTGATCCTGGGACCCAGGGTCACACCCTGGGCCAAAGGCAGGTGCTTAACCGCTGAGCCACCCAGGGATCCCCTCCTTTTCATTTTATACAAATAACATGTTCATATGCTCACTGTTCCACATCTAGTTTTTTCCCTTAATGGCCCTCTTGAGACCCTCCCAAATTGCTTCTTATAGAGCTAACTCTTAATAATAGGTACACAGTATTTCCTTACAAGAAGGTACTAGAACTTACTCAACCAATCCCCTATGGATTCAGGCTGTTTTTGAATGTTTAGATATTCTAAGTGATGCTGCAGTGACACTCCTTGTACATATATCACTTGGAACACACAGGTACATCGGGAGGATATATTCCTGGAAGTCAGACTGTGGATCAAGGGCGTGGTATCTTAAATCTTCCTCTGTTGTCAGACTGCTTTCCTGTGACATGGCACCAATTTTCACCCCCACCAGCACTGTTGGGACACTGTTATGCCAGCCTGTTTATACTTTTCCTCTTATCCCTTTGTACAGAGGAGACCTCATCTTCAAGTTCACACACTGAGACCTAGAGAACCCCAGCCCCAGTACTGGCCTGCATATCTCCAAACCTCCCTACTCCCTGCAAAGCCCACCCTCCCCCAATCTCTGTGCTGCCAATGGCAGGGGCCTGAGCACATTCCTATGATCTCCTGGTGTCTTCCCTTGGGGAGAATTAAGTAACAACCAGAATAAACCAAACCACAAGAAAAATGTCTGGTGAGAGCTGAGTTAATAGCTTAAAAATTGATTCTGCCAGAAAAGAATGGTATTTTAAAACCTAAAAAATGAACCCAAGTGAACTCTTACCTGCTCTTCCATTTAAATTAGCCCTGGGAGGGCTGCCTCCCAAGTTTGTTCATGGTTAAGAAATCCCTCATGCCTTGACTCTATCGATCCCTTTAAAAAAAGAGGAACTTCTACTTCAGAAGCAGAATTTTTTTGAGGTTGGCCAGATGATCTATTATCACTCTCTGCAGGTGGATCACTAAGTATGTGGCCACACCTGGTCCTGTGTATGATAAGGAACAGGTTGCCTGGAAATCCCCAAATCCCAGAGCTGAAGTTATAGGAGCAACAATTTGCCAGGGCATTCCATGGCAGCCCGTGTTCTCCCCTAGAGTCAGACCTCAGTGTGCACATCTGCAAAAGGGGAAGGTTGGCTGGAGGCCCTCTGAAGTTCTTTCTAGCATGATTAGTCTGCAAGCTAGTGCTATGCCCTAATTTGATGGGCAGAAAAAGTGAGAGGCAGAGCCATCATTTGAGGTACCCAGAACAGAGCAGGTGTATACATTTCCTCATATTTGTGTCCAAGATCTACTGCAAAGAAAGCTTTAGCCCTGCTCACATGGATCACGTGTCCCTTTTTATAGACGATCTTTGTAGAAGATCTAGGTGATCTGCTTGCTTAGACTCTGCTATCAATGCATTCCGTTACACTGGCATATGGAATAAGTATTCTGATTTTTCCAGAAAGCACTGACTGCCACAAAAAAGCTAAGTAATAAGGAGAGAGACTATATAAATTCTATTTAGGTTGGTTCCCTATGAACTCTGGCATCTTGATCATTTTAAATGGAGCATTTGGTCATACTAGGAATAAAAAAATGTATCATAAAACAATAGAGATTATTTTTATATTAATTTGACAAATCTGAGAAGAATTATAATGGGTGGATCTCTTTATGGCAGCTCATCTTTTCAGGCAGAGACAAAGAGCAGGGATGCCCCCTGCCTGCCCACAGGTGCCACTTCCACAGGCAAGCCGGTGAACAGCCAAGCCTCCCAGCATTTCACTGCTGGCTCAGAGGAGATCAGATGGAAAGGACAGAAATTGCACCAGTGTAATGTGAAACGTGTTGAGGACTGTTCAAAGCAGAGTCTAGGGAAGCTGCATTTATTAAGGATTTGCTCATTGGCAACTGATGGAAATGGGAACACATTTCTAGCCAGGGCAGCTCTGAATAGTATAGAACCTGGAGCTGTGTGTCTCGGGCATTTATTCAAAGAGAAAGTGTGAGAACCACTTGGGCAGCCTGTTAAAGTTTGTATTCCCAAGCTGCATTCCCAGAGGTTCTGGTTCAGCAGGTCCTGAGTGGGCCCTAGAATCTGCATTTTAATAAGCAGCCTGCATGATTCTGATGCAGGTCATCCGAAGACCATACTTTGAGAAACTGACTCACAGATAGCAGCAAAGCTATGAAAGATGAGGTCTAATCTCATAGCAGCATACTGTTCACAACTCATTCATTTACACATTCATTTAACAGATCTGCACTGAATGTTTAGGTGTGCATCCCATGTACTGTTAGGCACAGAGGGAGACAAAGGACACCTTGAGGGTGCTCATGGTCCAACAGGAGAGAGAATATCAACTATCCCAGTATGACATGGAGAGGGGGAAATACAAGCACCCAGGAAATAGAGGGGGCTGTTGGCCCAGGTAGGGGTGAAAGAGGGGGTGAGCTGACCTCAGAGAAATGGCCCCCAAGGAGGTGACCCCAAGGCTGGGGTTAGGAGTAAAGAGGATAAAATAAGGGGAGAAGCATTCCAAGACACAAAGTCTTGAAACAGCTGAACATGTTTGGAGATCATAAGTAGTTGTGTACAATTAGAATCAAAAGTCAGGTATGAGTGTGTGTGTGTGTGTGTGTGTGTGTGTGTGCACGTGCGTGCACATCTAAGCATGAGGGAGGCAAGTCCAGGGAGGTACAGGGCCAGCTTGGAAGTGGTTTTGTGCACAAAGTATGCCAAATAGAGTTGCAGAAGGTGTTAAGTATGGACACACACAGCTCTGCATCTTAGAAAGTCAGTTATGGGCATTCACCTATATGGGAAGTTACCACATAGAAAGTCACTTCTTCACAGACTTCTTCCCTTGCTATAAATGCCTGATCTTAAAATACCTGGGAAGAGCTTGATGCTGCTCTCTGCTGTCCAGAGTATAAATAACTCCCTTTGACCTGATTACTTGCAAACAAATAAAGCTAATATTTTACATTGCATTTGTATTAAAAAAATAGTTTTAGTTTCTCATGTAATTAAGGAGAACAGCAACAGCAAAAAACAACTCCCACTTGAGTTCTGACTCTCAATTAGACGCTAGACACCCATCTTGCCAAGTGGAGTCTCATCTCTAAGAGCACAAAGGATCATGCCCAATAGCACAGTGGCTGATTCGAGCCCACAATTAACATGCATTAAATGTACTACTTCTCCCATCAAATGGAGCTCTTTGCAGAGAAATGTGTTGGTAGTCCTGGGAATCATTAATCAATGACGCAAAGGTAGCCCAGAGTAATTACCATCCCAAGGATCGCTGGGGGCGATCAGAGCTCCAACATTCACAAAAAGACATGAGTTAAGCTGCTGCCATTCTGCAGCTTCTGATTTCCCTAGGGACCTCTGGCAAGGAAAGGCCACCCAGAAGCCTGGAAAGAGGTTACAACCCGGAAAGTCTCCTAGACTGTTCTGGCAAAGCCCTTCTGAGGTGGCAGGGGAGGAGGAACCAGGGATCCACCCCACCACACCAGGTGGGTTGTCCAGCTTACGTGATGGCTAGTTGATGGCAGGTGCCCCCAGGTTTTCTGAGCATGCATGCACATCCACCACACACCCCTGCTGTGGGTGTGCTTTCACTTCAAAATTTAAAAAAAGCACAGACCTGAAAGGTCTACTGGAGATGGCTGAATTAGGGGAATCCCCAGCTTCCTTACATGCTGGCTACAATATGTCTCAATACAAGCAGAAAGTACCAGCCTGAGAAATACAGAGGATACCACCACCCCCTCCTTTCCAAATGCACACACACACATTTGCCATGGGCAGACCTTCTCTATGTTTGTTGGCACATGTTCATGGGTAAGGGGCAGTGCCATGACCTCTCCTTCCTCAACGTACAGTTCCTGTCCTTGACAATGAACACAGTGGATGGGGGGCCCTAAGATCACAGTGGACCAGGGGCTGAGCAGGTAGGTAGGCTGGTACATGCGCACATGCTGTGTCCTGGGCAGAGATGCTGTGAGTGGCGAGGGATCTAGAGGCCTGTCTCCCCAGGCCGGTGTTAACCAGAAAGTTTACAAAAGCAGCACAACAGGACCTGAAGCCAACACCTCTGAGCCCCAATATGGAAAGGCGGCCAAAGGACAGGGCAGTGGGGGGTTTAGTGGAACTTACTCAACACACTGAATTGGAAAGAGACCACATGAATTTACAGTAACACAGATCTGAGGTCAAATCCCAGCAACTTCAGCCAGCGAGCACACTAGGCCCGACTTTCACCACCTAGGAAAGGAAAGTGATGAAGCCATTCTCACAGGCGTTAGACTAGAGGAAGTGCTGTAGGGAAAGAACACAGAGCAATAGCTCCAGACATCTAGCAAGGGACATTTTTGCCAATAATAGCCACAAACAGAAAGCAAAGGGAGGCTCTGAGTCTAGTTTGAGCACGTTCCCTTGGCCAAACTGCCCTCATGGGCACAAACTGCCGGCATCTGCCTCTCTGGTGGTGGTGGTGGATTTGACATGGAAGCCAGCCCCTGCTCAGCCACGCCCCACCTGATCCCAAAGGGGGCCCCCCCACTAGCCAGGTCCTGAGGGAGCAGGCCCAGGTCATGGCTACGGGCCGTCTGCCCACTTCCTGAGCTCGGCACACATGGCCGGCTCCCTGCGGGCACCTCTTGACACAACTGCACTCTCCAGCTCAGTGGATCTTTCCAGAGTACAGATGCTTCGTGTCAGGAAAGGGAGGAACAAGGCTAACCCCAAGCCTGTCCCTGCCTATAATGAAACCACAGGAAGACTTCAAAGTAACAACAGAGCCATGTGGTGAAGTGGTGCTGGCAGCGGCGTGAGCAGAGTGCTGTAGACGTGCAGTGGACACCAGGACAGGCTCACCCAGAAGGTGGCCTCGGCTCCAGGCAGTGGGGGGTGCGTGGGAATGGTCTGTGAGGACCTGGCTGGTGGAGGTGTGAGAGGGGAGGGAGGCAAGTGCGGCTCCTACAGCCAGCTAGGGCCTGCCTATGGAGAGCTCCTAGTCTAGACCCCACTCTGCTCTTCAGCCCCGGGATGTTCTTGGGTTCCTGTGGCCTGCTTCCTCATGCTACTTCCTGCCTCATGCTTTAAATTCAGGGACTCTTTCTGTTTCACCATATACCAACCCAGGCCTCAAACCTGGTAACTTCCCTCTTTCTCACAAAATGTTGCCTTTTGTGGTGGGTGCAGGAACTCCTGCTGGGGCCCCATCCCAGCAGGCCAGGTCTCTCATGGGTTCCTCTCTGACTCTCTGCCTTATTCTCCACAATGTCAGCAGGACAACAGCCCCACTCAGACCCCCCTCACATCATGCCAAGGCACTCACCCCTGCAGCACCTAGCCTCACAGGAGCACCCCAGGAGTCAGGCCAGCTGGGGCAAGGTTTTAATAGAAGCATTTCATTGTTTGCACTAACAGGTCTTTTCCCAATTCCTCAGGTCCATGAATTAAGTACCAGGGTTTGCAGCCCACATCCCCTTCCTTCTTGGAGTGAGAACAAATCCTGAGGTACTATTAAAGGACAAGCAATGGCCTACAGCGGTAAGAATTGACCCACTGACAGCTCCCCTTGTGTGGAGAAGAGAGTTTCGGGCAGGGACACATTGTACCTCTTTGATCTTTGATACATACTGGGGAGTCAAGGAGTATGACCTCATTTTAAAGATAAAAGAAATGAGTTCAAAAGTGGTTCCATTACTTACTCAAAATCATGAGGCCTGTAACTGTTGGAGATGGGATTGGGTCAGTGGGGTCTGTACAAATTTGCCTGGAGCTTCTGCGCACCCCCAGCAACCCCCACCATCAGGAGCCTGCCCCTAGGTGACCCTGGCTGCTCTCCTGGCACACCTCCTTCAGGGAACAAGTGTGTCTAGGGGTTTGGTTCCCCTGAGCCAAGAGAAACTCAGGCAGAGTTGGGAGATAACCCCTCCCATAATTTACCTTTGAAACCCGAGGCAGCAAGCACAACCCAGTGAAATGAATCAAAACAACTCATGCAAAAAACAGAGGAGAGGTCTAGATAAAGTCAGGAATCACCTTGATCTTGCAGCCGCTCACTCTTTGGTTCCAGGGAGCTGACATTCCTTGGGGCCCCCTGCCCCCAGCCTGTCCCCTCCAGGCAGGCAAGGAAAGTATCAAATGGAAACAGGGATGCTCTTGTTCTCAGCCCCTGCTGGGTTCTGCGTGCTCTTGTGGGCACAGCCTGGAGATCCCTGCTCTCACAAAAACCATGTCAGAACTTCTGACAGCTTCCTGCTGTGTGACATGAGACCAAGAAAGACTGAAGTTTAAGTATAAGGCAGGGGAGGATGGAAGAACAGTCTCTTCCTGGTTTTGTCCTGCCTCTCAGGGGCTGACAAAGTCAGTCACCTGTAGGCTCCAAGCTCTTATCCCCTACCACCTCCAACAAGACCCCTGAGGAAACTGCCACTGGGTAGGACAACCAGCAAAAATAAGACTCAGAGATCAGGACAATTACCAAGGTCATCCACCAGCTGCATAGACTGGGGTACAGCTCTTGGCTGTGACTGTAAACTCCAGATCTTACCTTCAGTCCAACCCAGTTAGGGCTGGAACCACCAGGCTGGGCTTGGGAAGCATATGGGAGCCAGGCCACCCACTGAAGCTCCCCTTGGAAGGTGAGGACATGAATTAAGTGGGATATGAACCTAATGATACTAAATGGCAGGCAGTATTCCAAAGATGTCTCCCAAGAACATCATCTCTGATGTTCCCATCAGACCCTAATCTAGGTGCTGCTTGAAAGAACCTGCAGAAGAAATTAAGGTATAAATCAGGTAAAATTGTCCTGGATAATCTGGTGGGTCCAGTGTACTCCCCTGACCCCCTAGCAGCAGAAGAGGAAGGCAGAAGAGTTGGCTGGTGGGAGAGATGTGATGGGACAAGGAGGCAGAGGGGGGATGGGAAGGTGTGAAGGGGGAGAGGACTTGACTCAGTAGCCAGTTTTGAGGAGGGAGGAGGAAGCCACAAGGCAAGGGATATGGGTGGCCCCTAGAAGCTGAGAGGACCCCTGTCTGACGAGCAGCAAAGAATAGGGACCTCAGTCCTATAGAAGCATTGGACCAAATTCTGCCAAAACCTGGATGAGGTGGAAAATGGATTCATTTCCAGAACATGTTGAGAGAAATGCAGCCTTGCCAACACCTTGCTTTCGTCCTTGTGTAACTCTAGGCAGAGAACCAGTGGAGCCATGTTGTGCTGGGACTTTTGAAATAATAAGTGTGTTGTTTTAAGTCACTAAATTTGTGGAAGTTTGCTATGGCGGCAGCAGAAAATCAGTATAACAAGCAAAAGCAAAGCATGGCCACCGATCTGTTCTTACCATAGCGTAATGAAAATCACCAACATGGAGACATACAATCCAATATTTCTTTATCCTATCAAGAAAGTAGGAGGGGATAGCTGGAATGTGACATCGCTTAATATGCATCCTTCCTATCACAGTGTCCCACCTTGACACTATAGACATTTTGGACTGAATAATTATTTTCTGGGGGAGGGGGCTGTCCTGACTTTTGTAGGATGGACAGCAGCATTCCTGGTCTTTGCTGACCAGAGCCCAATAGTGCCTCTTCCCTACCAACCTGTGAAACTGAAAATGTCTCCAGACATTGGCAAATGTTTCCTGGGGGAAAAGCTGGTCGCTGTTGAGAATCACAGCTTCATATAATCCTTTATGGGATTAAGGCAAAGAAAAGTTTTTATAGAAAGAAAGCATTAATCTCCTCACTGTTTTTCAATTGACTACACATTTACTGAATAGCCATTTCTCAGATGAGCACAATACTGTATTGATCCATCAAAACTTTATCAGCTATTAGTCTTCAGCAGTTGGATAATGTAAATGCACATATACATGTATATGAGTGTATACATTTATATATGTTTTGATTTCCATTTTTTAAGATTTTACAGAGTAGACATACGTTACTTCTGTAATCAAAATAAAATGAACATGAATTTAACAAATCTTCATTCATCAGTGTTTATTGAATGTGTACTCCAGGCACACCTGAAGTTAGGTAGCCAGCAGTCCCTCTGTTAAGGAGCACCAGTGCAGTGAGAGAGGAAGACAGGTAAAGTGGGGAAGGTTAGTCTGTGTGCCAGGAGCAAGGGTGGGGGGTGATGCAGGGGGCAATGGTGATTGCAGGTACTCCGGGTCTCAGAGTGGGAGGCAATAAGATTGGCTTCAGAGAGTCACCAGCCAAGGCAGTAACAGGTAGATAAACCAGGATGAGCAAAGGCATGATAATGAGATGTGAGAAGGACTACAAAATGTGCTCTGCCTGGAAGCTTTGAGTTAAGCAGGTATAGGAAGGATGATGTTACAAGACTTCATTGGTTCAACTGTGACCCCAGTCCAAGATCAGCTAAGAAACTTGATAAAAATGCTTCAGTAGACCATTTGGCAATGCACTTCAAGCTGGCCTCCTTCTATTCAACCCCTGCAAGGAGCAAACCCCCACTTAACACTCCTGGGAGTCTCTGCAAGGAACCTAGCCCTGGAAAGGACATGCTTTATTTCTGCACCTGCTGATGCCCCTCACAGGCCCTCTGATTTCATCACCTGCTCCTGGAAATCCAGTCTGCTTACATGGTGGCCCCTAGTTCAGATGCACTCTCATCCACCAGACTAGCCCTCAGCTCTCACACATTCTTCTCTGTGAGTCCCTGTATGGCCCCTGGCCACATCCTGCCCACTCCTCTGTTCTGCTGGCACATCTTCACTCACATTGTGAACAGAAGAGTTGATGGGTGAGACTCAGAGGGCCTTAAACTACCCCACCTTCAGCAAGGGAATCTTTGTCTTTAATGGGGTACGTCACATGTGCACAGCTCTGAGCTAGTAGTCTCTCTGCTTCCACTATCCTATGTAAGTCCTGTAAGAATTTTGTGAAATGATTGCTCTACACTCCATATTAAAGGTAAGAAATATTGAGGCTTACAGAGGTTAGGTAACACACAATTTAGTGTGTTGCCAAGTTGGGATTTGAGCTCAGGTCTGTTTTACTCTAAGGCATAAGCTTCATCTTTCATACCTTTCTTAGATTTGGTTAAGATGGGTCCTCCCTTAGGTCCATACGTTAGGGATTCCTCCAGTCCCTGTTCAGTCACACCAAGGAGCCAGACCGGGGGGGTCCTCCAACCCCACTCTAGGTGTCCTAGGCTGCAGACTCCCCTGCTAATTGTCCTTGCTCTTTGGCCCATGCACTCATTTTCTCCAGGTCCACCCTGTTGAGGGCTGATGGTGCCACAAGTGTGCACACCCCTAGGCCTGAGTGATGGCCCAGGAGAGGCTGGTGGCAGGGTGAGCAGTCTAGGCACAGCTTGGACTTGGGGGCTGAGTTGTCCAAACACATTCACACTCACTGCAAGATGGATCCCTCAAAGTGGTCAGATTGCAGGCAGGGGACCAAAGTACCAAACAATAAAATTGAGAATTCTAAATCTGAAACTGGTCATCCAGGGATTATAAAGGTCAGTGTTGGTGGGGCTCCTGGGTGGCTCAGTGGTTCAGCATCTGCCTTCTGCTCAGGGCATGATCCCAGAACACCAGGATTGAGCCTCACATAGGGCTCCCCTCGAGGAGCCTGCCTCTCCCTCTGCCTATGTCTCTGCCTCTCTCTCTCTCTCTCTCTGCGTCTTTCATGAACAAATACATAAAATCTTTAAAAATAAATAGACAAAGGTCAGTGTTGGAAGTTAGAGCATATTTCATAACAGCTTGTTAGCTTGAGTTATATCTTTTAAATATCTTGAGGCAAGGTGTGTCAGCTTCCATTTGTGCCCTTGCACTGGACTCACAAGTTTAGAAGCATGCCTGTTCTTGCTCACTGAAATTTTTTTTACAGTGAAGAGAGTTCTCATCTCCCACATGAATGAAGAAAGTTTGATCTCACTTGATAACCGTTAAAGAATACTTGTGATGGGCTGTATTACCTTTTCATGATCGAGGAGCTCTTGTAAAATAACTTGTCTTTCCTGACACAGTTCCAAGAAATCTTCAGAGTGCAGACTTTCATGTAAGGCAGGGAAGAAGGTCAGTTGGGTGCAGTCCACTGCCACCTCATCTCTCCTGCTCTCGGCTTCCTCTGGTGTCAGCTCATCTACAGCAGCATAAAGGGAATACACATTTTTGGCATGAGCCACCTGACCTCACGAGGGATGGTACACAACCTGGGTCTGAGTCACTGAGAGAAATTGCAAAGTTTCAGGGCAGAGGCGAGTGGTGTGGATCTCAGCATATCCTTCACTGTGTCTGAAAGTGGACACCAGCCATTTAACCCTCTGGTGTGGTCATCACACCATTAGGCTGAGCCACTCTGGAAAACTTGGCTGCTCTATAGCTCCAGAGTGGCCACAGGGCAACAATTCAAAATTTACCCTCATTAATCAGTAGAGCAATTCACTTTATTCATTCTTTTAAAGGAATGAGGTGGGTTTTTTTCTAATTATGGAAACACTATGATCTTAGTGTTAAAAAAAAAAACACTTGGAAAACCCATGAAATTGTGAGAATAAATTTAAAATATTTGAGAAGTAAAACAAGTATCCTTCACTCACCCAGAGATACTGCTTAATAACAACCGATTGGGTGTAGTAAGCACTTTCCTGTGCTGGATGCTTTTGATGACATTTTTTCATCTACTCTATTGGGCTGTAGATTCTATTTCAACCTCCCTTCACAACTGGGGAAAAGTGGAAGAGGCTAATTACTTTGTTTATGGTTATAGGGTCACCAAGATTGAGAGGTCAAATCTGAACCAAGTCTGTCTTCCTTATTCGCAACTTGGGTTCTTTACTTCTAATATATTTTCCAGATGTATATGTATATGCACACACACACACACACACACACACGTGATTTTTTGACATAAGAATTGTATTGCATTTATAGTTTTTCTCTTCTGGAATTTTTTTGAGATTATGAGTACTTTAATTTCCATTAAAAGTTCTTTGAACTCACCTAAAACTGCTGTATAATATCTGTTGTGTGGCTCTTTCATAATCACCTAATCAATCTCCAATCTTTCAGAGACACATCGGTTTCTATTTCTACCATGGATGCCCTGTGCTATGATCATGTGTGTGCACACCTAGACTTATTTCCCAAGCATGTACTCCTGGACATCGACATTTGGGTGCCAGCTGAGCACAGACCTACACGATTTCTGGATCCTGCTCCCCTGCTGTGTCCACCTGTCTAGAGCAGGCATACAGCACAGGACAGCAAAGTTGAGGGGTTACAGGCCATTTTCTTCAAGCTCATCTGTTTGAGTTCCTCTCCACCTGAGAGTCTCTGAACTGGATGAATGAAAGAGTCTGCTGCTTACAGCAATAGCCACCATAGGCTTTTCCCCATGCAGGGAGAGGACTATATAGATACTGGTACCCAGGAGAGCACATGGGAGAACCATAAACCCTTTCTTCTTCTTTCCCGAATGAGCTTCCTACTGGGGTGGGGGTCTGCATATTGGGATGAGGGGACTCAGCAGCCCATGGCCATAGACCACATCAGCACATCTTCCATCACAAAAATCTCCGCAGACTCCCCCTCTGATCTCAGAGCTGTGGAGCTTGGGGTAAAAAGAAGAGAAGCAAATGGGCATTACAACATGATCCCAATTCCCATGCCACAGTGGGACCCCCAATTCAACCTAGGATCAGGACCCAGCACCATCCCTTTTGGACACTGTTACTGCAGACTGGCAAGACAGCAAGCTCAATGCAAATCCAGTAGTCAGCCACTAAATGAGACAAGTTTCATCAGTGTTCGTTAGTTGTCATCTCACCTAACTCTGGGAAATGAACAAGGGGTAGAGGTAGGGGAGGTGGGTGGGGGGTTGGGGTGACTGGGTGATGGGCACTGAGGGGGGCACTTGGCGGGATGAGCACTGGGTGTTATGCTTTATGTTGGCAAATTGAACTTCAATAAAAAAATATTTTTTTTAAAAAAAGGAAGCTGTCACCTGGTTAAGGATATGACACTAGCTGCACCTCAGTAGACAATGAAACTCCCAGACATGGAGTGTTTGAAGCAAAAGGCAGGGTCTGGTAGAAATACAAAATCTGAAATAGAGTGTGTATGTCTGTGTGTATCTGCATGTCGTGCAAGCGCGTGCGCGCGCGTGTGTGTGTGTTTGGATGTGTTCATGCCAAATAACCTTTGAAAATAAATCTGGATTTCTGCAAACTAGCTCAACCAAATTCCTCCATGAGAATTATACAAATAAAGTAAGTATAAACATCAAAAATGATTCAAAGTGGGATCCCTGGGTGGCGCAGCGGTTTGGCGCCTGCCTTTGTCCCAGGGCGCGATCCTGGAGACCCGGGATCGAATCCCACGTCGGGCTCCCTGCATGGAGCCTGCTTCTCCCTCTGCCTGTGTCTCTGCCTGTCTCTCTCTCTGTGTGTGACTATCATAAATAAAAAAATAAAAACATTTAAAAAAATGATTCAAAGTATTCATTTTAGTTTGGGAATTAATGGCAATTGTAGCTGTCATTTTTATAATTAGAATTCAATGTAAAAAGTACTAAATATCTCTTACCCATTTTTACTTTAAAGCATTTTCTTATTTTCCTCCTATGTGTTTTGGGTCACAAACTGAACATGTATTTTTATTACTTGGAGACACTTTTAATGTCTCCCTGACATAACAAACTGACATGATAAAATTCTTATTATGACAACCTTAACATAAAATTCTTCACCTAACAGAATTCAAGGTCTGGAAGAGGTTCTTCCTCATCCTGGAGAACACAGTAATGAAAAGAGTCTTAGCACTGCCTACTTTACATTGGCAGCATTTTCCCCTCTGAAATACTAATTCATATTAAATAAAACCAAGAAGTAATTTAATTACTAATGAAAAATAGGTAAACTAATAAACAGAATACCTTGTTTCTCAACACTTGTTTTGGAAACACTGCCATTTCTGTATTGGTTTTCCTGAAATAAAACCAGAGAAAAGAGAAATGAAATCCTGAAGACTGTTGCTGTGCCTCCCACTCCATTACATGGACCCACAAACATGCACACATGCATGTGACTCTCTCGAATTATTCATATACTACAGTCTTAGATGCAAGAAGGGAGGCATGCTAAATCCTAAAGGACCACAATAAAACGCAAGTATTCATGGTCCCGAGTCAAAGGAGAAAAAACCCACAATTTTCCATTAAGTAGGACTTCCAGTAATTACCAAAGATGATGCCAAAATGGCATTAAATAGCATCCCGGATGTCTGTGGTATGGGCCACCCTGGAGAGGGGACCAGGCACAGGATCTGGGGCTGGGCAGCCCAGGAGACACAGACCAAGTTTCAGAGCCAGTCTTTGGCTTTGTCACTAGCACAGAGGCCAGGATACTTATTTTTCCTGACTTCACTTCTTAAGAAATGTATTAAGGGAAAAATACTACATAAAATCAGAGGTTTATTGACAGTACATTAAAAATTCAAGTGTCTACTGGATAAATGAAATATAATTTTTTTTCATTAAGTTTTATACAGGATTTAAAGTGGATAAAAGATCCTGAGGTTATAGACTAGAGAACAAACCCAACATTGTATCTCAGGATGAATGTGAAAGGAAATGTCTTGCATTCCAGTATTTGCAAGCCCCCTTCTAGAATATCTTAAATCGGAATTGTTCAATGAGGACGTGAAAGAACTATTAACAGATTTTTCTATAACTACTCCTAATCCAACTGGTTCCTCATTCTTTAAAAGGCAGTACTGTCAGTTTGATGACAGAGAGTTCAAATTTCATTACAGCAAACTCCCAGGGACTACCTAGATAGCTTCTGTTGCTTGGCAATCCAATATAGCCTCAGTGTTGTTTGGGTTACATGGGTCATGGGCTCAAGCTTTCAGAAATAGCTGACAAATAATTTGTGCAAACAGATAATGGCCATCACTGGCTCTTTCAAAACACTGATGTCCAGGGCAGCCTGGGTGGCTCAGTGGTTTAGTGCTGCTTTCAACTCAGGGCATGATCCTGGAGACCCGGAATCGAGTCCCATGTCGGGCTCCCTGCATGGAGCCTGCTTCTCCCTCTGCCTGTGTCTCTGCCTGTCTTTATCTCTGTGTGTCTCATGAATGAATAAATTAAAATAAACCACTGAAGTCCAGATTATCCCACTGGACTTTTGTGGATGTCAATGTGGCACTGGGTTAGTGGTGTTGATATGAACCACTCTGCTATTCATTCATTCGCTCATGTACTCATTTACTCAGGCTGTAGTTAGAGCACTCTATGTACCTGTGAGAATGAGTGATTCTTTTCTTTTGTTAAGTGGCATTGAGAACAAATTACAGCACTCTTACCTTTAACTGTGCACATGATCTCTCCTGCTTGCCCATGCCCAAGCATTCCTAAAGCACTCCTGTTGTAAACAGCATGAAAAGGAAAAGCAAAGGAGAGACTTCCCTGCACATTTCCTTCCTGGAAGTATCATTGTTTTGCTGCATCCAAGTCTTACCTTGAACCTTTCTGGACTCAGGGCCTCCAGCGGAGACAAATGTCTGACACGTTTCCTCATGCGAGCTGGTCCTTCTCTCCAGTCTAGTTCCCACCTGGAACAAAGTGTGGCTTCCGCCGTTTGGCCCCACAAGCCCAGTTCCCCAAAAAGTTGCTCCTGAATCCTGGCCCAGGCGTTGGCTGCCTTGATGTTGTCACATCTCCGCCTCTGGGGAGCAGAAGTACAGGATCACTCCCAGACATATTTCCTCATGGGCTTGGCCCCAGACTTCTGGGTATGAGCAGATCAAACCCTCTTAATTGTCCAAGAAAAATAACCCCTCACAGGTGGTCCTGAGCACCCTGAGTGTGGGTAGTATACTCTCTGGAGCTAGGACAGGCTAGGAGAAGAAATCAGTTTTTTGGCTTTGAGACCGTTTAATCCAGGTTAGAGAAGGAGAAAAACATCTGCCCTTTGGCCTTCAGAGCCATGTGACTGCTGGGTTCTGTGCAGAGCACAGCTAGTCCCAAAGGTCCTGGCACTATTCATCAGAGTAGATTGGACAGCTATTTTATAAATGGAACACAGAATCTCACCATAGCCCCTACCCTTCAAAATGGACAAGGAATTTGACCACAGCCCCTACCCTTCAAAAATGATGCTGAGGATTCTTCTTTCAGTGTCTGAACTGGAGGTGTGGGGGATTAGCAGATCTGCCAATAATTGGTAGATCTGAACAAATTATTCCAACCTCTGGACCTCAGATTCTCCATTCTCTAACTTAAATGAGAAGTTTGGCCTAGATATTGTCTAAGAGTCTTTCAAATCCTAATATAATAGAACTCTAGAATGCTGAAGAATCCTAGAATGTTCATAGAAGCTAAAACCTTTGATATTACTGAAAATAATCCCTTACTTATGAAATCTTCATAGTTTGCATATGTAGCACTTGACTATCACATCTGCTGCTAGAGTGTAACTCAACCTTCTATAAAATACACCCCGAAATGGCTTTTGTATGGCACACACTGAAATTTTCTACATCACCTGCTAAGGGAATTTTGACACCTCTCAGTTATGACAATGGAATTGGCTTTGTCTGTGGGGTAGACTTTTGCATTTATCTAAATACTGCATGGTATTTGCCCTAACTTCTGATTTAAAATTTTCAGAATACTGAAAGGTGAAAGTGTTAATGACAAGAAGCACAGATCTCATCAATTTAACATAAAGAGAAAAAAATCATTATCATGCATTAGGGCCGAGCCCCTCACCTGCTGTATTTCATTTCTTCTACCCAGTGGTACCTTGAGTGAAACTTGAAACTTGTAAAGAATTTCTATTATCTTCATAAAGAAATCAAATCTGGAACAGGAGAAGTGATTTCTCCAAGGACCACCAGGTGATGGAACTGAGATTCAAACCCAGTCCATCTGATTCCAAAGCCTCCACTTAAGCCTGCTTGCTAGATTCCTTTCCTGAAGGCCTTGTGTCATTCTTTTAATTCATGATTTCTGATGCTATGACTTTGAAGATTGGCATGACAGATTAGAGCCAGGCCCTGTAAATCGGGGCCATTTGGAACAGGTAAATCATTTTTGGAATTTGAAGACTCCCATGAAAATATAACAGAAGGGTGCCTGGGTGGTTCAATCAGTTAAGTGTCTAACCTTCGGCTCCGGTCTGAGCTCAAAGTCCTGGGATCAAGCTCTATGTTGGGCTCCCTGCTCAGCAGGGAGTCTGCTTCTCCTTCTTCCTGATTGATGCCCCCACCCTCCACTCATGCTCTCTCTCTCGAATAAATAAATAAAATATTTCAAAAAGAAAGAAAATATAACAGCCAATACAGTGCTTAGTCCATGGTCTTTGGCATCAGATGAACCTGGGTTGTCATCATGTTTCTGCTATTCCCTAGTGTCTAGTGTAAAGGGGCTTCAGCTTCTTCATCAAATGTGGTTAATAATACTATAAAAATAATAAAACCATGAGTTTATGTAAGGATTAAATAATACAATATTTTCAAGAGTTTTATATGATGACTTGCCTGGCATAAACAGTATTTTTACTGTGAATAAAGCAAATCCTATTTCAAAGCAAGATTATTTTTTTCTCCATAGTTCTTAAATATAGATCCAAAACAATTACAACGTTTTACATAATACTCCAATTGGATAATCAGGAACTCCAGAAAAATAATGTCTGTCCATAGCCTTTTACAGGAATTAGGTAATATGAAATGAATACTCATTTGAAGAAAATATTTCAGCTCCCTGGAGATTGTCATTGGGTTTGGAATAACATATAGAGCTTCACAAAGGATGAAGATTCCCAAACTTCAGATTGTCCGCCCTGGGCTTAAAATTAGTCCTTTAATTTTACCCCCAAGGATGTGCCTATGCACCTGGGGATTCACATTCCCCAAGTCTTCATCACAAGGCAAATAATTTATCTTGAATACCTGTGGCCAGACAGACGTGTGTCAGTGGTGAGACTCCTCAGAGAGGAGTAATTGTTTAGTGCATGATAGAAAGCTACAAGTGGTCCTGGGACAGAGGACATGGGATGACCAGACAGCAAAGTCCTGAGTCCCCACCTGCAAAGTGCACTGTGATGCCCATGTTTCTGTACCAGGTAAGGTCTTCTTGAAGCTTGAATCATGATTGGAATTGAACACCAATAAAAAATAAATTTATAAAAAAATAAAATAAAAAAATAAAGCTCTTGTCTCTTTGGAAAAAAAATCATGATTGGGCCAAATGCCACACCAGAGACTCAGAGGCAGGGTTCCTGGTATGTTAGAGGTAACTGTAATTGGAGCTGAATGGAAACATTTGGGTAGCATCAATGAGCTTTTCCTCTGGGCAACCAGCCCTTCCCTGCTTTTGGTCCTTTGTGCTTTGGAGGGATTGATCCCAGCCCTGGCTTCAGTTCTCAATGGCATTCAAGTTTGGCTAATATAAGTGGTGGAAGATGATTATAGGATGGGCCGTGAATGTGTGTATGTGTGTGTGTGTGTGTGTGTGTGCGTCTGTGAAAGAGAAAGATTGAGAAGAGAGAGGGAGAAAGAAGAAACTGATTGCTTAGGACAGAGCTTGAATACTTGGATCTTGGAGCTTGAATACTGGTTCTTGAAGTTTGCTTCTCCTAGATTTTTTAGTACCACATATCAGTTCACTTGCTGCCTATACCAGTTTGAGCTGAGTTTCTGATATTTGCATTTGAAAAAGCTGTGACAGACACTTAATGGATATACAGAAACTAAGCAAGAAATGACAACAGTCTGCTGGCCCCTAGAGAACTCAAGCGTGTGATACTGTGAAAATGTATTGCCCCTTAAAAAAGCAGGGTGGTTGCTCCAGACCCCATTATCTCTGGCAGATGGTGATTACCTCTGCATTCCTTTAAATGTTGAAACAATCTGTCTTAAATATTTAAACACTTGGAAAGTGTCCTTATGGATTAGCCTCAAAATGCTGATTTTCTCAGAAATACATCAGTAAAACTCTACACAGCTTTCTCAAGTATTTTCTGAAACCCGTTCAGGCCCACTGCTGAAAATGAGCCAGGCCAATATTCTAGAAGGCTGGATACTCTCCTTCTCGGCTCAGAAAATTCCAGCAGAAACTTACAAAGTACCACAGACCACATCTCTCCTAGCCATAAGCAAATTTCCCAGACTCTTCCACCCATAAAAAGAGAAATGCTCACACTTTTGACTGGATGCTGATTTGGACATTTAGACAAACAACATCATCTGTCTTGAAATGGTGCAAGTGTGATAAGGATGCCATAAACACAGAACGCAATCTTAAACAATTTCTCTTATTTACCCCTCAATAGTAATTGAATTTATTAGCCATATTGTTAGTCCTGAAAGAAGTCAGTGGATACAAATGGTGGGACACTGATGTGGAAGGGTCTGTCCAAGGGGCACCGATAATAAAATAAGCCAGCTAGACACCTATCATGCTGTACAGTGAAGTCAGCAATGTTGGGGTGGGGTAAATGCCCCTGATGAGGCCCTTCTCTAAACTAAGAGTGTTTAAGATCAGCTTGTGCTTCCAGAAACCAGAAAGCCTCCTGATTGCCTTGACGGTATCATTTCCTATAGACACCCAAACTTCTGTTCCATCCCTGTCAAGTCTCATAAACTGCCCCCCATCCTTACAGAACAGCTGGAGAGGCTGTGTTGCTAACCTGTGTGTTTCTGGGGTACAGGTTGCACATCTCATGAATCCCTAGTCCCAGGGCCGTGTGTGGGCTCCTAGATGATCTTACATGGAAGGAGTTAGACCAGGTTACTTGGCTGAAGTTGATCAGATCCTATTTTGTTTCCTTGACATTTGGGTACCACTGCTCCACCCTTCCTTGGTCCTTCAGCCACCCCAGGCATATGGTTCCTTTACCCTACTGTTCCCTTTATAGTAGAACATCCCAATATTGACCTCATCACCCTGCTTGTGGTTATTTCTTTACTGTTGGTACCTCTACTGAGTTTTAAGAACCTTCCAGGCACAGCAGTAGCATTATAATCTCTGCCTTTCCTATGCCTAGCATAGGCTTTGGAGCAGAGAAATCATAAAGTAAATAATGTATTTAGCAAGGCTTTATTTTTTTAAGTTTTTTTTTTAATTTTTTTTATTTATTTATGATAGTCACACAGAGAGAGAGAGAGAGAGGCAGAGACATAGGCAGAGACACAGGCAGAGGGAAAAGCAGGCTCCATGCACCGGGAGCCCGACGTGGGATTCGATCCGGGGTCTCCAGGATCGCGCCCTGGGCCAAAGGCAGGTGCGAAACCACTGCGCCACCCAGGGATCCCTTAGCAAGGCTTTAATACTATATGTTGTGCTTTATTATTATTATTATTATTATTAAAAGATTTAATTCATTCATGAGAGACAAAGCGAGAGCGAGAGAGAGAGAAGCAGAGACATAGGCAGAGGGAGAAGCAGGCTCCCCAAAGGGAGCCTGATGCAGGACTTGATCCCAGGACCCCAGGATCACAACCTGAACCAAAGGCAGATGCTCAACCACTGAACCACCCAGGTGCTCTACTATTATTAGCAATCATCTTTTAACAACATTTTGTTAACAACAACACTGACTAAAGATGAACTTCATAGCCATTCCATAACCACATGTATTCCCTGCCAGTCACTTCGAGGCACTCTACACTTGTTCTTTAATCTCCACAGTTAGGCAGTGTGATTTTGTTTTCGAGATGGGAACCCTGAGGTTCAGACTGCGTGCCTGGGAAGGGGCAGATCTGAGACTCAGCTTGAGATCCCTGGCATGACAGACAGTGCTTTTTACTCTAACTGTCCAGAAATCACACCTAGAGAAGTGTTTTAAGTATCTAAGTCTGCCTTGATGAGTGGCAACCCCTTGCATTTAGGATAAAATGCAAAAGCCCTAAGGAGGTAGCAAGCCCTGTGTGCTCCAGTCCTGCCTTACCTTCACCCTTGTTCATTCCCAGCTCAGGTCACCCAGTCACTTTTTCCAGTTAATGGCAACATCCAGCTCTTTCCTGATTGGGACCTTCCCATATGTCCTCCCTTAGCCAAAGTACATTCTCAAAATACTTCAGCTTATTTTCCTCCTCCTACGGATCTCAACTTAATGGTCACTTTCTTGGAGAAGGCCTCTTGTCTGCCCAAGCAAATTCTCCCCACATCATAGTCTCTCATTGTACCTGTATTTTCCATGTCTCTTGCTCATCATAAGTAATAATGATCTACTTATTTGGGAAGTTATTTAATACATATTCCCCTCTAGAGGTAGAGTGAAGCTACCAGAGAGTGAGGCCCATGTCTGCTCTGTGTACAACTGTGCTCCTAGCTCATAGCACAGGGTCTGAGGCATCTGGGCTCTTGACACCTATTTACTAGTGGATGAGTGAGTAGATGAGAGGATAAACATGCTGCCAGTCTCTTCAGCTGCTGACAGTGTGGGGCCAAGTCCACTGTACAAGTCATTAAGTAGAACTGAATTGCTGCTGACCAGTTATTGACATAGTTACCTAGAACTTAAAGCAAAGGTCCTTCTGATTCTTTATTTCAGATTCAAGGCAAATTCCAGTTTTCTGTGCAGAGAAAAGAAAACCATGTACTGGTTTCTCACCTGTACATGATCTTTGTATAAAGATGCATATAGTTCCTGCCCTCTTCTTCTGTAGTTCTCGATACATGACACAAAATCCTGGAAAAGAGAGAAAAATCACAGCTTAATGACAGTTGCAATTTTAGATTAGAACTTCTGTGCTCTGACCATTTATCAGGGAAAGTAACAGTCACAAGCATTGTAGGTAAAATGAATCACAGCCTTATAAATAAAGACTTCACCCATGTTGACACCACACACACACACACACACACACACACACACACACACACATACGTCAATGGGTTACTTCAACTTCCAGCTATGATGAGCTAGCTTACAACAGGCTAATCTTCCTTCCAAGAATAACTAGAAAAGCCATATTTGAATAATCTGCTTTAAGAGAGAAGAGAGCCTCCAAGAGAGCCAAAATTTAAGGAGTCAAGATCTTGGAGATAAGGAAAACTAAGATGTATCCAAAGCACAATATCTATTATTTTTTTGCTCCTGAGATATTTGCAAGTTTGCAAATAACACAAGATGTTGAGAAGCTGAGCAGAAAGTGATGGCTAAGAAGCAGAGAAGCTTAACAGAGCTTTTGGTGTTTTCAGGTGCTAAGGAGACAAACATTGGAATTCAGGCTCACCAAGACAACTAGGCCATAAGGAATCAAGAGTCCAGAAATACGACACTAAAAAGAAGTAAGCCCAGGTTTCTGCACTGATACTCTTTAAGCAGATGCTGATTCATAAGCAGTGTGATTTGTAGAAACCAAAGGTGTTGGGCTTTAAAGTGGACTCTAAAGGGCTGCACCATAGCAATAGAGGCAGATGGGAAATAGACCAGGTCTTACAAAGCTGAAACCCAACTTCCCATGAGCTCAGCCTCTAAGTACATTATGGTGATCTGCCCCCACTCCAAATACATGTCGGAAGACAAAGAAGGTCCCTTCTGGAGAGGATCACATCATCTGAAGCCTCTAATGGAGGATTCTCTCTAACAGAATTTTCATACGAAATGTTCAGTAGTCAAGCAGAAATTAGTAGATGTGCCCATAAAAAGGGCCAACAGAAAAACATAATCAAAACATAACCACAGGTATCCAGATATTAGAGTTGTCACATATGAGCCATAAAATAATGCAAGAATATTGTCCCAAAATGCAATATGGAGCCTTTTGCAAGAGATATGGAATCTATGAAAAATAACTAGATAAAAATTCTAAATCTGTGAAATGAATTAATTAAAATTAGAAACTCCATAGATAAGTTTAACATCGGAGTAGATTCATCTGAACATAGGGTGAGTGAACTTGAAGAAATCTTCTTGCTAACTATGATGAGGTAAAAGTATAGAAAATATCTAAGAGATAAATACAGTTAGATACATATGTAATATAGAGAAAGCATTTAACATATGTGGATTGGTGTCTCAAAGGAGAAGAGATAAAGAATGAATCAGAAGCAATATCTGAAAAGTTAATGAGAATCTTTCCAAATAGATGAAAGGCATTGAGCCACAGATTTGAGAAATTCTATAAACTGAAACAAACAAACAAAAAATACAAAGAAAACCACACATAAGCCCCTCATAATAAAACTGTAAAAAAAAGATTTAAAAATTTGAAAAGACAAAAAATATCATATCTTTAAAGAAGTGACAGTAAGAATGGTAGAGGCATTGAAACAATGAAACAACATTTTCAAATCATAGGAAAAAATCTGACAAACTCAAAGTCTCTACCCTGTGAAAATACCTTTTGAAAATAAAGATAAACTAAAATATTTTCAGGTAAATAACACTGAGAGAATGTGTCACTAGTAGAACTGCCCCAAGTGAAAGACTAAAGGAGCTTTTTAGAATGAAAATGATTCCCTATTGAAGCCGGAATCTTTGGAATTAATGAAATACTATGGAAATGATAAACATATTAATATATCTAAATGAATATTGGCTTTTGGAGAATAATAATAATAACTTATGGAATTTGAGAAATGAAGAATAAAAATATGTGAAAAAATAACAGAAGATGGGTGGGGTAAATTAAATAGTGTTTTAAGTTTCTTCAACTAGAAATTTGGAAAAAGGATCTAATTTACGTTAGACTCTGATAAAGCAAATGTGAATGATGTAAGGTAACCCCTAAAAACATAATAAAAGAATATGTGACTTCCAGCTAATAGAAGGTAAGTATAATAATTTAAAATATTATGTAATACATTGGAAGAGAAAAAGAAAGGAATAAATAACAGATATAAAAACAGACAATTTTTAAAAAGATGGATTTAAACTAAAGTTGTCATTAATTGTATTAAATGTAAATAGACTAAATGATTCAACTAAAATATAAACAGAGTCACAGTGTATCAAAAAGTAAAACCTAGGTAAATGCTACTTACAAGAGACACTCCTTGAAAATAAGGACACAAGGAGTTGAAAGTAAAATGATAGTAAAAAAATAATTGGACAAACACTAACCAAAAAAAGTCTGGTAAAGCTATACAAATGGCACTTGAAGTAGTCTTTAAAGCAATAATTATCATTAGGCATAAAGATGGATGTTTCAAAACAATAAAGGAAAAATACATTAGGAAAGTATAACTTCTAAATGTGAAGCACTTAATAACATAGCTTCAAAATATATAACATATAGAATAACAACTAAAAGGAAAAACAAACAAGTCTACAATCATACAGGTAGATATTAACTCATAACTCAATAATTAATGATATAAGCTGACAAGAAAGATAGAAACATAGAATATTTAAAGAATATAGGAAGCAAACCTAATTTGATCAATTGTTTAAAAAATGCAGATAATCATATGATACAGAATGCACAAATGGAATCACTACTGAAACCTGCCACAGGATAGAATATGAAGCAAATGTAAAATAATTTCAAATAACTGAAATTATATAGAATACACTTTTTGAACATAGTGAGATTAAGCCACAAGCAAATATATTTTTAAATCTCCAAATATTTAAAAATTAAGCAATAATATTTTAAGTAACCCATGGGCCAAAGAAATAAAAATGGAAGTTAGAAAATATTTCAGCATAAATGAAAATGAAAATATGACATAAAGCATCAGTGATAGAGCTAAAACTTTCTTGTGGGAATATATGTGATCATCAGTGGAATTATTAGAAAAAATAGGCATGTAAATTATATATATATATATATATATACATATATATATATCAAGAAATTTGAAAAAAAAATTAAACCCAAGGAAAATACATTTAAAATCTTCCCAGAAAGTCTAATAAAGGAAAAAGGAAACAGGTAAAAATTACCAGGAGCAGGAACAGGAATGAGGAAATGAGACATCATTCTCAATTCTACAAACATTTAAAGAATCATCATGAATAATTTTATGCTAATACATTTGAAATTTGGATGAACTAGACACATTCCCAGGAAAATATAACTTACAGAAATTAATACAAAAAGAAACAGAAAATCTGAATTGTGCAATGCCTATTACAGAAACTAAATCTAAATAAAACTTTTCCTACAAAGAAAATTTCAGGCTTGAGCATAAATAGTAGTAAGAGGATGGGACACAAAAGTTGAGGAAAACATTTTAATTGAAATCAGCAATATATAAAAGCATAATGTATCACCCCCAAATTAATACCAATCCTTCTTCATTTTTCAAAAAAAAATAGAAGATGGAATAATTCCAAACTCATTTTATGAGGTTAGCATCATCATGATACCAAAGCCAGGTAGATACCACACAAAAAAAGAATACTATAGGCCAAGATACCTGAGGAAAATTGATGCAAAAATCCACAATAAAATACTAGCAAACAGAATTCAACAGCACATTACAAGAAAAATACGTTGTGACCAAGTGGGATTTTTCCCTAGGATGTAAGGATGATTTAACATCTGTAAATCAACCAAGATAGTACACCACACTAACTGAATGAAAGAAAAAAAAAAAAAACACGAGAGCATCTCAAAAGACAGAGAAAGTATCTGACAAAGTTCAACATTTATTCATGATAAAAACTCTAAACAAAAGAATTAGAGAAGGAATTTACCTCAACACAAAAATGGCCCACAACTAACATTATCAATGAGGAAAAGTGAAAATGTTCCCTCTAAGATCCAGCAGAAAGCAAAGATTTCCACTCTCACTTCTATTCAAATAATACTAGAAGTCCTAACTAGAGCAAATAAATAAATAAATAAATAAATAAATAAATAAATAAATGGCATCCGAATCAGAAAGGAAAAAGTAAAATTATATCTTTTTGCAGATGATATAATCATATATGTAGAAAACCCTACAGACTCAAGCAAAAAAAAAAAAAACTGTTAGAACTAATAAATGAATTCAGTAAACTTGTAGGATACAAAATCAACTTACAAAAATTAGTCATGTTTCTATAGAACTAATATTGTGAAAATGTCAATGTTACCCAGGGCAATTTACACGTTTAATGCAATCCCTATCAAAATACCATGGAATTTCTTCAGAGAGTTGGAACAAATCATCTTAAGAGTTGTGTGGAATCAGAAAAGACCCTGAATAGCCAGGGGAATATTAAAAAAGAAAACCATAGCTGGGGGCATCACAATGCCAGATCTCAGGTTGTACTACAAAGCTGTGGTCATCAAGACAGTGTGGTACTGGCACAAAAACAGACACATAGATCAATGGAACAGAATAGAGAATCCAGAAGTGGACCCTCAACTTTATGGTCAACTAATATTCAACAAAGCAGGAAAGACTATCCACTGGAAAACGGACAGTCTCTTCAATAAATGGTGCTGGGAAAATTGGACATCCACATGCATAAGAATGAAACTAGACCACTCTCTTTCACCAGACACAAAGATAAACTCAAAATGGATGAAAGATCTTAATGTGAGACAAGAGTCCATCAAAATCCTAGAGGAGAACACAGGCAACACCCTTTTTGAACTCGGCCACAGTAACTTCTTGCAAGATGCATCCATAAAGGCAAAAGAAAAGCAAAAATGAACTATTGGGACTTCATCAAGATAAGCTTTTGCACAGCAAAGGATACAGTCAACAAAACTAAAAGACAACCTACAGAATGGGAGAAGATATTTGAAAATGACCTATCAGATAAAGGGCTAGTATCCAAGATCTGTAAAGAACTTATTAAACTCAACAGCAAAGAAACAAACAATCCAATCAAGAAATGGGCAAAAGACATGAAGAGAAATCTCACAGAGGAAGACATACGCATGGCCAACAAGCACATGAGAAAATGCTCCGCATCACTTGCCATCAGGGAAATACAAATCAAAAATCACAATGAGATACCACCCACCTCACACTAGTGAGAATGGGGAAAATTAACAAGGCAGGAAACCACAAATGTAAATGTTGGAGAGGATGTGGAGAAAGGGGAACCCTCCTGCACTGTTGGTGGGAATGTGAACTGGTGCAGCCAATCTGGAAAACTGTGTGGAGGTTCCTCAAAGAGTTAAAAATAGACCTGCCCTACGACCCAGCAATTGCACTGCTGGGGATTGACCCCAAAGATACAGATGCAGTGAAACGCCGGGACACCTGCACCCCGATGTTTCTAGCAGCAATGTCCACAGTAGCCAAACTGTGGAAGGACCCTGGTGTCCATTGAAAGATGAATGGATAAAGAAGATGTGGTTTATGTATACAATGGAATATTACTCAGGCATCAGAAATGACAAATAGCCACCATTGCTTTGATGTGGATGGAACTGGAGGGTATTATGCTGAGTGAAGTAAGTGAATCGGAGAAGGACAAACATTATATGGTTTCACTCATATGGGACATATATAAAAAATAGTGAAAGGAATTATAGGGGAAAGGAGAGAAAATGAGTGGGAAAAATCAGAGTGTGACAAAACATGAGAGACTCTTAACTCTGGGAAATGAAAGGGGGTAGTGGAAAGGGAGGTGGGCAGGAGGATGGGGTGACTGGGTGACAGCACTGAGGAGGGGACCTGATGGGATGAGTACTGGGTGTTACAGTATATGTCGGCAAATTGAACTCCAATAAAAAAATATACATATAAAAAAGAAAATATATTCTATATCATTATCCATTAGGAAAATGAAAATTAAAACCACAGTGAGGTATCAATACACACCTATATGAACTACTAAAATTAAAAGGTAAGTACACCAAATGCTGGTGAGGATCCAGAAAAACTAGAAGATTCATATATTGAATGTATAGTAACAACCATTCTGGAAAACAAGTTAGTAGCATTTTTAAAAACCAATGCAACTACCATGCAACCTAGTAGTTGTACCCCTGAGGATGTATCCCAATTAAATGAAAATTTTCACAAAAACCTGTACATAAATGTTTATAACAACTTTATTCATAATAGATAAAAAATGGAAACAACTCAGATGTCCTTCAAGAGGTGAATGGTTAAACACATTGTGGTGCATCCATATCATGGAATACTTTACAATAAAAAGGATGACTTGTTGGTTGTTGATCCATGCAACAACAACCTGGATGGATCTGTGAAGAATTATGCTGAGTGTGAAAAGATAATCCCAAAAGGTTACATACTGTATGGTTCCATTTAAAGAATTGTTTGAAATTTGATACGATTATAGAAATGGAAAACATATTACTGGTTATGAGAGGTTATGGGAGTGGGAGGAAGATAGTGGAATGGCCATCAGTGGGCAACATGAGGGATTCTCATGATGACTAAAATGTTTCTGGTTGTGATATTTACTATTCTTTTGCAAGTGATACCATTGGGGATTCCTGGGTAAAGGACACATGCTCTCCACATTTCTGCATTCTTTCTTTCCTTTCTTTTTTTTTTTTTTTTTTTGAGAGAGAGAGAGCATGCAAGAGCCAGGGAGGGGCAGAGGGAGAGGGAGAGAGAATCTTAAGCAGGCTCCAAGCTCAGCATGCATCCTGATGCTGAGCTCAATCTCATGACCCTGAGATCATGACCCGAGCCCAAATCAAGACTCAGACACCTAACTAAATGAGTCATCTAGGCACTCTTGAATTATTTCTTATAACTCCATGTAAATCTGCAATTCTTAAGATAAAAAGTTTAGTTAAAAAGAAGTCTTTGAGGGTTTTATCTTTACCATTATATATTCCAGGCATGAGTAAAAAAGATACTCATGCCCAGAATATATTTAAAAACTGCTATAAATCAATAAGGGAAGAAAACAGAAAAATTCAATATAATTTTTTAAAAAGAAAAAAATTGAACAATTGAACAGATATTTAATTTTCAGAGATGTCCTAACAGATATATGAGAATGTGGTCAACTCGTTTGTCACCTGAGGAACATAAATTAAAACTGCAATGAGAATTGAAAAAAAAACCTGCAATGATAATATTCAAAATTCAAATAGACTAATGACATATTTTGATTATGATATGAAGCAAATGAATTCTCTTACACTGCTATATTGGTACAACCATTTTGAAACATTGGTTGGTAGCACCTTAAAAAAGTGAACATATGCATACCCAATGACTCAAAAATTTCACTCCTGGATACATACCCAACACTGGAACATCTTTGCCTTTTTTTTCATTGTGTTGATATTTGCAATTATGGCCCAAAAACAATGGTAAATAAAACTAGTGTCATAATCCAAACTAAGGGGTTGGCATGAACTGTACAATAATCATTGTGTGTATTCCTCACCACTTGGAACTTATAGCAGGGAAAAATCATCATGTAAGAATGTCATTGATAAAACAGTAGAAATTATTAATTTTATTAAATCTCAATTTTTGAATATACTCTTTTTTAACAGTCTGTGTGATAAAATGGGAGCACGCATAGAGCACTTCGTCTGAATACCAAAAACACTTAATAGCTGTTTCAAGAAAAAGCAGTATGTAATTGTTAGAGTTATGAGCTAAACTAGCTGCTTTTGTCACAGAACATCATTTTTATTTGAAAGAATGATTGGAAGACAAAATTACAGTTATTATGACTTGAGTGTTTGGCAGATACTTTCTTGAAAATAAATAAAGTAAACCTGTCATCACAAATAAAGTAACCTGACACCATTTGCTGCCAAAGATAAATTGAGCTTTCAAATTTTAAATATTAGAATATTGGAAATCTTGTATCTGCCTCTTTGAGCTTAAAGTTTCCCAGTAGCTAAAAAACTTTCTTATAATATTGGTGGTGACATGAACATGGTTTTTCCATATTGCACAAGGAAACATGTCAACATTAGGGATATCTATGTAACTCAGGGAATCAGTATTCCCAAAGCATGCTAGGATGCATGTTACAAAATTATGTATGAGTGAAAATATCCATTCAAAGTGCAAAATAGATCAATACATTTCAGTGGAATGGAGGACAAAAATTTCACTGATAAAGGTTTCAAATAACCTTTAAGAAACTACTTGTTGAGTTTTGGTGTAGTATCAAAGAATGTCTAAAATTTTCTGAAAAGGCTATTAAAATGGTCCTTTCTTTTTTTTTTTTTTTTTTTTTTTTTTTTTTGGTCCTTTCTTTTTTAACTGTATATCTTCATGGGGCTAGATTTTCTCCATATATTTCAACCAAAAAAATATATAGAATAACTGAGTGAAGAAGCAGATACAAGAATCCAGCTATCTTCTTACTAAGCCAAATAGATCTTTAAAGAGACTTGCAAAAATTTAAAACAATATTACTCTTTTAACAATTTGTTTTGAAAAATATAGTTATTCATTATAAGTTTTATTTATGTTTAAATATAATGATAGGTTTATTATTGTTATCCTTAAATGAATTAGTAAAGGCATTACTTGTTAAATTTTGTTTTATTTTTTAATGTGGTAAACATCCATAGATACAGTCAACATAAACAAAAGCTTTTTGGAATCCTCAATCATTTTTAAGAGGGTAAACAGGTCCTGAGAATTAATGTTATAACACTACGGAAGTGAATGAATTACTACTTCATGAAGTTACATAGATAAATTGAAGAAACACAGCTTGGAATGAAATAAGCCAGAGAAATGCATATATTCTATATTATTTCATTTACATAAAAGTAAAAATGTGAAAACCTAATGTGTGATATTAGATGCCAGGATAGTCACTACTCTGGGGAAACAAGGAACTATTGACTGGGATGGGACATGGGGTTTGGGAGTGCATCTGGGCTGTTATTGATGCTGCATTCTCTAATCTGGGTACTGGTCACAAGTTCACTCTGCTAAAATTCTTAAATCTTTCTATTCATGATTTTAACACTTTTTTCTAAGTATGTTATATTTCAATAAGATAAAAAAAGTGTTTATCAGCAAACACTCAAAAATATGAAAACAATATAATTTTAAAACTGCAGTTACAGTTTTGGAGTAGTGGGAATAGGCTGAATTCTCTCTTTTCTTTTATTTCCTTTTAATTTTTTTCCAAAAATTTCTTTAATATTGCTGTTTACACGTTTATACACATTTATAAGTAAAGCAATCCTTAGAGCATTGCAAGGACCTAAATGCTGACAAATTTGACTAATTTTACATCTAAGGCAAGAGCCCAGACTTCTTTCTTAACACGATGCCTTAGAGACATGCAGCAGGAGAACAAAACTCTTGGGGAACACTTAGACACAAAGCAGCTCCCATCAAACAGCACATGTGCCTTCTTGCCAAAAAGGGATGGGCCTTGTGTGGATATCCCCAGGGGATTAACTGGGATCAGGGCAGGGCATTTTAGGCAGGGAGACTTCAGCAAGACATATGAAAAGATATACAGACTTCCATGTTGTTCAGTGTTGTTAAATGAGAGAATGGGAAGCAGAAGGAGTAGAAGTCCAAGGACCTTGGTTCTTGGCCCTTACTAGCTACAGTATATGGGCAAATAATGTTTTTGAAATCTGGTTTACCATGTATAAGATGAGGTTCACAGTATCCCCTTGACTATTCTGAAGAGATGTTATGAAGACAGGATGAGACCGTAGACTGAAAGTGCTTTGTAAACTGAAAAGGGTCACCCAAAGAGACTATTTGTGGTAGGTCATGGATAAGATCAGTTGAAAACAGTTGGTCCAGGTGGTTTCTTCAAACTTCACAATTAAATATAATGCTGTACAAGTTAAGTTAAAAGCCATCTTTCCTCTTCAAGTAAATATCTACAATAGCAGATAAAGGGCTAGTATCCAAGATCTATAAAGAACTTATTAAACTCAACAGCAAAGAAACAAACAATCCAATCATGAAATGGGCAAAATCATGAACAGAAATCTCACAGAGGAAGACATGGACATGGCCAACATGCACATGAGAAAATGCTCCGCATCACTTGCCATCAGGGAAATGCAAATCAAAACCACAATGAGATCCCACCTCACACCAGTGAGAATGGGGAAAATTAACAAGGCAGGAAACCACAAATGTTGGAGAGGATGTGGAGAAAGGGGAACCCTCCTGCACTGTTGGTGGGAATGTGAACTGGTGCAGCCACTCTGGAAAACTGTGTGGAGGTTCCTCAAAGAGTTAAAAATAGAGCTGCCCTACGACCCAGCAATTGCACTGCTGGGGATTTACCCCAAAGATACAGATGCAGTGAAACACTGGGACACCTGCACCCCAATGTTTCTAGTAGCAATGTCCACAATAGCCAAATTGTGGAAGGAGCCTCGGTGTCCATCGAAAGATGAATGGATAAAGAAGATGTGGTCTATGTATACAATGGAATATTACTCAGCCATTAGAAACGACAAATACCCACCATTTTGCTTTGACGTGGATGAAACTGGAGGGTATTATGCTGAGTGAAGTAAGTGAATCGGAGAAGGACAAACATTATATGGTCTCATTCATTTGGGGAATATAAAAAATAGTGAAAAGGAATAAAGGGGAAAGGAGAAAAAATGAGTGGGAAAAATCAGAGTGTGACAAAACATGAAAGACTCCTAACTCTGGGAAACAAACTAGGCGTGGTGGAAGGGGAGGTGGGCGGGGGGTGGGGGTGACTGGGTGACGGGCACTGAGGGGGGGACTTGATGGGATGAGCACTGGGTGTTATTCTATATGTTGGCAAATTGAACACCAATAATAAATAAATAAATAAATAAATAAATAAATAAATAAATAATAAAATAAATAATAAATAATAAATAAATAAATAATTTATTTTTTATAATAAATTTATAAAAAATATGTCTACAATAGCTATAGCCTAAGGTTGTTTACATCCTTGCTCAGATATTCACTTCTAATTTCAAACTTACTCTCTATTGTTAAGTTCAGAAAATATTTATTATTCATCTACTATTTCCCCGGTCCTGGAGTATAAAGATGAACCTCACATCTGGTTTTGTGGAATCTAATGGCAGAAACAAATGGTTTTCAGCTGCCATGGCTAATGTTGAGCCAGAGCTATGCACAGGATACAGTAACATAGGACCCAGCATGCACACAGAATAGGGGACCTTGTCCTGAATCATATTCAGAGAAGGCTTTGTGGTTGAGATGTTGCTTTAGCTGTATCTTAAAGGAGAGGTTTTAAATAGAAGTCCAGTGTGGTCCATTAGCATTTTTGATAACTCACTCTTACAAAAAATTGAAAGATGAATTTAATGAAGGCAAGACTTTCTAACGAAGTAGAGAGCCCCCTTAGGACACTAATATGACAGTACAAGTGAGACATCACATCGTGGAGTGAATGAAGTGGAAAAGTCAAATTCAAAAAGTATATGAAACATAAAATTGGTAGGAGTCCATGACTGCATGAGATGGTAAGAATTTCTTCAAAATTTCCTGGTTGCCTAATGAATTAAATTAGATAAATTAAACTAAGAAAATTTAAGAGTGATCAGAAGAACAAGAGAAAGAGCAAGTATAACTGATGTGAGGACATGCTGAATTTCAAGTGTCAGAGTTACAGCTGCACCTCTCTAGAAAAGAGCTAGGTGAGATGTCCAATAGGTTGATAGATTTGTGAGTCAGGAGCAACCAGATGCTAGGCAAACCCTGAGAGACAATAAGATCCCTCATGGAGAGTAAGTACAGAGAGGACTGATGAGACAAGGTATGAGACCTAGAGAACACTAACAAAGTTCAGGCCAGGAGGAGAAAGGTTAGAGAGGTTTAAGGAAAATCAGAAAAAGACGTCATGGAAGCCAAGGGCCATGTAACCATAGTGGATGCATCAGAGAAGTCCTGTAAGATGAGGCCTGAAAATGTCCATGGGATATGTGTGCAGAAATTGGTCATTGGTAACTTCTGTGAGTTATTTCAGAGGAATGATGAGATAGCAACAAGTCAGCTAGAAATGTGCAGATAAAACAATGGAGACAAGGAGTATAAAGCAACACATTCAAGAAAACTGACTCATGAAGAAGAGAAAAAGACATGGGAGCAGAGTCACACGATAAAAGAGGAAAAACACAACTCAAGTGTATTACTAGGATGAGGGGAGCTTGGCAGTGGGTGGGAGAAGGTTGAAAAGTAAAGGAGGGCAGCCCCAGTGGCACAGCGGTTCAGTGCCACCTGCAGCCTGGGGTGTGATCATGGGGACCCGGGATGGAGTCACACGTTGGGCTCCCTGCATGGAGCCTGCTTCTCCCTCTGCCTGTGTCTCTGCTTCTCTTTCTCTCTCTGTGTGTCTCTCATGAATAAATAAATAAAATCTTTAAAAAAAAGCAAAGGAAAGGCCCCTGATGGTGCAGGTTCTACCAGATAAGCAAGAAAGGATGGGACTGGTAGCCCAACAGAGGTCAATCTGAATAGC
Organism: Vulpes vulpes; assembly: GCF_048418805.1. NCBI lineage: Eukaryota > Metazoa > Chordata > Mammalia > Carnivora > Canidae > Vulpes > Vulpes vulpes. The sequence goes on along the minus strand of NC_132794.1, from coordinate 78,214,202 downwards.
CCCGGAGGGAGAGACTCCTCATGCTCAGAGGTGAAGGAAAGGACCTAGCACTTTACCCCTGGCAAAGAAGTTTCCATTTGCATTATCACATTTAATGTTTAGTCTCCTGACAAATCTGTGTTGTGATTGTTCCCATTTTACAGAAGAGGAAACAGATAAGGGAAGGTGAGTGACTCCAACACAACACTCCAAGGAAGTGCAGCACCAGAAGATGACTTCTTGGACGCTGTCATCATGTGTGTCTCCCTGACTTGCATTTCCACCCCTGTGAGTCTCCACAGTGCTAGGCAAACATTACTTTCCTGTGGGCCTTTGAGACTTTTCATGCTCTGGAAAGTTGTCACACTCAGGATGTGGAGACAGGAGGTCAAGGGCAGAGGCCCATCTGCCTGGGCAGCAGTGGATGTGGTATGTCCATTAGGGACAAATTCAGAGCAGAGCTCTGCATCACTTATTGGAACTAAATAGCCTTTGCTTAGCAACTGCCTGTGTGTTAAAGAGTTTGAGAACCTCTGAAGTAGAACAAAGGGCCTCAGAAGGCTGTTTGGAGATTTGAGAGGGATGTAGATCTGGTTTAGAGACTGTGCTGTGCTCTCACAGTGTCTCCTTAGGGAAGGGTTTGATTACAGGATCCGGACCAGATCCTGGAATGGGGAATGGGGCACATCATACTGGAGGGTCACCTGTGAGTGAGCTGACCTCAGCTTGCTGGGACCCACCTCTGCCAGAGGCCCCCTGAGGCTGGCCAGCTGCTGGAGACCCTCCTGCCCACAGGACATGCCTGCTGGCCACTGATGACAGTTGTTACACTTGTTTGTTTAAAGCATCATTAGCCCTATAATCACAGATGTGTAGTCTCAAAAACACAAGGAAGGCCAACCTCTGAAGGCAGGCCCTCAGACACTGCTCAGAAACTTGGGGCCAGAATTACAGCTATAGATCCTGGGCTCTCCAGCCAAGCACCGCACATGCCGGGTCTGGGATTAAACTCTTCAGCTGGGCTGTATCTACAGTGTGCTGACGTACTGTACATCTCTTGAATCCTCACCATTTTCACTGCTAGCAATTTCTTGTAAGGAAACTGTAAGGTATGTGCACAAATATTCACAGACAAGATTTTCCACCATCCTATTTGCAGTAACACAAAGTGAAACAATGTAAATTATCAACACATGGGAGGATGGCTCATCCTTATGAGAGGGTATTATGCAGTCACCACAAATCATGCTCTCCCAAAGGACCACCATTAGCCAATATCACACCTTTGTGTCCCCTTTGGGCAGACACCGTTCTGGGCCTGGATGAATGACTTGAATAGTGGAACAAAGACTGGATTTCAGCTCCCTTTTGCCACTCTTGCCAGATGTCTTTGCAGGTAATCTATACAATTATTCACTGCAGCCCTGGTGTCAGAAAAGATTTTAATGATTTGGAACCAGGTTTTTGATGTATTGATATTCTTAAAAGGAGGTTAGAAAATCATATGCTGTATGATTGTGCGTAGGAAAGAAAAGTTAAAATACAGTATGCTAGTTAATCGTGTTGTTTGCCAAATATTTCCAGTTCTCTCATCCTGTAGGTACATGGTATGATTGTCTTGCCTGCTATCCTTCAGCTATGTGACACTATGGAGAAGTGTGCAGAAGCTCAAAGGGATCACAAGCAATGTGTTAAGTTCTTTTTTTTTTTTCCATACAGAAAGTTTTATTAACAAAGCAATGTCTGATTCCTTTGGTATTGTCTAAACACTGTTTTCACATTATAAATACAGAGGAAGAGTATGGGCCTCAAAGAGGAAAATGCAGCTTATCTGGTTCTTTACAGGAAAGGTTTGCCAACCCCTATTCTATGTCATAGTACACACCCTACATAATTATATTGTTTTACCTAAACATTCCCCTATCTTTCCTTCCATATTCAACATAAAGTCTTGTTAATAATCAGTCTCCAGGTAAACACATTCTTCATAGACCTTTGAAATGCACTTCCTCCTGGGAATGGTCACCGAGTCGGAAGTGACGTGCCAGCTGAGCCCCGCAGGTCGGCCACGTAACTGGCCGCCGCCTCGGCTCGACACCTGCTCCTGGACGGGGCTGAACAGAGGAGAAGTGTGGCTCAAAGTCCGCAAGCGGCCTCACCCTGTCCCTCGCGGCTCACGGACCCACGCGGGGCCAGCAAGCGTGGCCGCAGCCAGGCCCCGCAGCCCGGGGCAAGTTCTTTTTTAATTGCTATGGCAACACTCAATGTTCTAGATTATGGCTGCTCCATGAGCCAGTGTCTGAGTGAGGACAAGCAGACTTGTCTCTGTGCCAGAGGTGGCACAGCAGACTTCTGGCCAACTCCCACAGTACTTGTAGCACAAGTGAGAAACATGCCTTTGCTATTTAAGGACTGTTAGGTTTGGGGGTGTTTGTTACTGCAACATAACCTAATTTATCCTGAATAATACACATCCCAAATATGTTTGAATGATTAGAGTGGGATGCATTAAAACACATAAAATTCATATGGATTCGTTTTTGTGATCAGTGAAAAAAAGATGGAGAGCTACAGTGAAAGCAAGTGTGGGATAAATTAAATACTCTCAGCAAAAAGCTGTTGCAATCTGAGCAAAAGATAAATAATAGGCTTAATGGATTATAGACCAAATTATAAAATAAATACAGATGAGTCCCTACTGATACAAATAAGAGATTGAATAGATAAATAATGGGGCAGAAGAGACAAATCTTCCTTAGGGAAGAATTTCAAACGATGCAGGTAGATGTTTCCCTCACCAGGAGGCCACCCTTAAGGGTGGGCTGGACTTAAGTACTTGCTTTCAAAGCATCAAGTATGGAAGGGAAACAGTAGGAACTCTGCAGTGGAGAAATCTGGCAGACACCACCACGACCATGTGATGATGTTACAAGGATGTCACATGCCCTGACTCAACACAGTGTGATGAGAAGCACACTGTGATCTTCTCTCCAATGCTCCACAACCCCCAGCAATTATGAGAAAACATTAAACAAATCAAAATTAAGGCACATTTTACAAAATATCTGACCAGTGTGCCTTAACACTGGTCATGAAAAACAAGGAAAAGTCTGAGAAATTGCCACAAATTAGAGGAGCCTAAAGAGATATGATAACTAAATGTAAGTTGGTGCACTGGACTGGATCCTGGATTAGTGAGAAAGCTAGGGAAAGCAAAATAAGGTATGAGGTTTAGTTACCAGACTACCTACCGGGAAGGCACCAATGTCAGTTTCTTCACTTTGACAAACCATGGCTAATGTAAGATGTTAACAACAGGGGAAACTGGGTGAGGAGTATACAGCAGTACTGAATATGAACATGAAAAGTAGATGAAAGGTATTCCTAAATAAAGAGTGTATTAGAAAATACAATGAAATTCTCACAACCTTCCACCTAAGCCCCATCATGAGAATGAGATAGAAGATGTGAGTCACTGCTCTTCCAGTTGGACACAGGCCTACATTTCCCTTCGGTGTAAACAGCTCATTGTACTGAGTGTAATTCTCATGTTTAAAGAAATAATTTTTGGTAAATCTTGCTTCCTCTTAATTGCATGAGCCAACTACTGCATCAGACACTTAACAAAGAAATAGTAATTAATCCCCCAAATGGTGGAAAAGCAGCCTGGTGGATATATAGAAGGATGATACTGAATTCATAAAGTCACAAATGGTATCATTCTTGAGGAATAATGTAAGGGAATTTGAAGAGTATTGTTGACAACTTGATTTTCATTTCATGAATGTATTTTTAAACTTAATCCTATGTAACATGATTCCACTGTGGGCAGTCTTCTTTACAATTTTTTAAAGTTTCTAAGTATTCACTAATAATTCCATAAAGAAAAAGCAATAATCATACTGTTTGATTTTAGTGTCAAATCTAGATTTCTTTAACCTCTTATTTTGGCCAAAGAAAAAAGAGACAGGTTCAAGTCAAACTCGGGGTAGACTCCTCTTCACCAAGACAGGAGTAAAACCAGATGTGAAAGAGACTTCCAACCCCATGGGTTTCATGATCTCATTGGTCACTCTCACTGTCACTCGCTGGTCCCCTCTTCTCCATTGGTAGGGGCTCAGAGGATGAGAGATTTGACGCCAAGCGGCAGAAGAACCTGTGTCTGTGTACGCACTTTGTAGTTAACATGAAACCATCATTAATAGTCTACTCTTTCCTAGAACACCTCCTCAGGACTTCCATGATAGAGCAGAAATCCTGTGAGAACAATACTCTGAATTACAGTGGCCAGTTTCCCACCAGCCCCTTCCCAAATTAGAATAAGCTCTTTGGGGACATTGCCCATCTCTAACCCCAAGGGCCAAGCAAACAGAGGCAATTATCAGAGTTTGAGATACTGAAGTGAAACTCATAGACCCTTGTCACTCCTCCAGGCCAAATTCTCTGCAACTGGTTATTCCCTGTCTGGAGTGAGATACTCCCATGTGGTCAGGATTAAAGAGACCCATTAGGGTCAATGGCAACACTTTCCAGTCTGGCCCTGACATCCCCTGTACTTTAAACCCATCTGAAATTCAATATTTTCCTGGTTGTGAAATATTTAATAAAGTTTTTCTGCTATGCCTTCTGTGAATAAGGCTGATGCATCTACTTTTAAATATAAATCCTTGGTGCACACTTGTTTGGGTTGCCTGACAAAAGCAATTAAATGCATTCCTTATTTGTGGTAAGTCATATATGATATCTACATGTGCCCCCATCAAATATTCACAGCCCAATTTGAAGAAGGGGTGTAAGAGCAAGGTGTGGTCACACACAGTCAAGGGGTCTTTGCAGGATATCTACTTAGATGAGTTGGGCTAGGAAACACTCTTCAAGTGCCCAGATAATTGCACTTTCCTCTGCTATGGAGCCATAGCCCCTGGATTCTTAATAAATGTCAAGCAATACCAGAGTAATAATCATATTTCCAGCAATGATGACAAACAACTGGCACCGAGAGTGGCTGAGGAAGGACCAGATCACCACAGCTCAAGTCATCTCTCATTAAATTCACTCACATATTAATTTCTAAGATGAATAGTGGTTTCTAATTTGTCTTTTTTGAACTGTGATGTGTTTTTTTATAAAGATTTTATTTATTTATTCATGAGAGAGTGGAAAAGAGAGAGAGAGAGGCAGAGACACAGGCAGAGGGAGAAGCAGGCTCCATGCAGGGAGCCCAACGTGGGACTCGATCCCGGGACTCCAGGTCCACGCCCTATGCCGAAGGCAGGCACTTAAACCGCTGAGCCACCCAGGCTGCCCCATGAACTGTGATGTTTTTATTAAATTCAATTGTCATGAGTACATGGAACATGACTACTTAAAAAAAAAAAAAAACCACTCCAATGTAACAAAGGACAAAAGCTTTGGAATTCTAGGTACTGGGCCTTCTCAAGGGAGCCACTGTCTCTCCTCTTTGCCTCCTTCTTGGGTGTCAGGGCCTCCACCAGGCTCAGACAGAATGGAAGTGTGAGAGAAGAGATGGCTGTTGGTGAAGCCTCCAGTCTGTGCTGCTTTGTTAGGGCAGCATGGGCAAGCTCATACACCTTCTTTCACTCCAGATAATGCCTAGCACAGAGACAACCTACACACTGCAACTAACATTTCAGAGACAGAAAACAAATGGGAGCCACAGTTTACCAGAAGATTCCTTCTTTAGACTTTAAGAAGAGAGACAAGGCCACCTTGGCCAGGACTATCCTGCCACTGCCTGCCTGTGGAGCAGAATCCTTGGCCTGAGCTTTCAGGGGGTCCCTGGCTGCAATGCAAGCCCACAGCAGGAGTTACCTGAGGGCAGCCCTGACCATACTCCTGTCCTCCTTGATGCTGCACACATCTGCTCACCTCGGCTCTCTTAGGGGCTATACCAGGACCAGCCAGTAGGCATCTGCCATGGGCTGCATGTGTTCAACACCAACCCAACCCTCTCCCTTAGGCTGGGTCCTCACAGCAGTGGCCATCTGTAGAGAGCTGTGGCTACGCAGGGTCACAACCAGGCTGGAGAGGGCTTGGCAGGCTTTCAGAAGGGACAGGATTTTTAAAGTCCAGGAGAAGCAGTTGGTCCTATGGAAGGGGGAGGCTCTTAGGGGAAGATAGGCCCACATGTGCCCAAGGGTACAGATGGGAGAAGACAGATGGGAGATGCATTATAATAAAATATGGAAATGGACCTAATTTGCAGACCATGCGGGATGGGGGCGAGGGAAAAAAGTAGTGAGGTCAGGTTTCTTGCAGTGTGGTTGTGGGTCTGAGTCTTCTCCTGGACAGTGTGGCAGTACATGCTGGTTTTTGATCAGGGACATGACATGGTCAGATTGGATTTTTTAAAAACTCACAATTAGGGTGGCAAATAGATGCAGGGCAGGGCCATCTGCTTTGTTCTCCCTGTTCTCAAGCACTTCCACCTCTTGGCAGAAGGGTTGTTGATGGGTGGGCACAAAAGTATGAACTAGGTAGCCCCTGCTCCACAATGGCATCCAGAAAGCTAGAGCACAGTGTAGATGCTTGAGTGTAACTCTTTATAGACTATGTGTTTATGGTCTTAATTCCCCAGGAATTTGCTTTCTTCTCTTATTATTATTTTTCCTGATCTCATTTCTTTATTACATGCATCCTCATCTCAAGTTACCATAAATCCTCTGGGGAATGAAAAAAGATATAAAGAAATACATGAAATTAAGACAAACTGGATATTCTGGTAATGCCAGGCTGGCAGCTGAGCCACAAGGCAGATGGTCACAACTGTCCTGCATCTGGAGGGGCCCCTTCCTCACTACCAATCTTCCCTTGCATCCTTCCTCTTCCTCCTCATCTCAGCTCAAACTTCTCCAAAAAGCCCAAGTGAGGCCTTCTTTCCTATGGGCACATCCTGAACCTTAACCTCTTCAAAATGTAATTATTTCACCCCCCCCCCCCACCCCTGCTAGAAGGCAGGATTCCCAGGTCCAGGACTGGGTCAGTATCCACTGGCCTTAAGCCAAGGGCCAGGGATACACGAGAGGAAATCAATGAATGTGTGTAGAACTTTGAAAGAGGGAATGCCTGGAGAAGAAACGGGTGCTTAAAGAAGAGAGAGACGTGGAAATATAGATGCAGAGGAAGTCATAGACGCCCACATGTCATCCAATCCTCTAGAGAAGCTGGAATGGCACTTGACAACTGATTCCTGCCACCCTTCTGGACCAGTCTCTCCCGTTTGGGCTCCATGCTCCATTTATATGGACCTCTCTCTGTCCTCAAATATACAAACTCATTCCCACCAGGGAGCGTTGTCAATGGCTGGATCTGTTTCTAGAGTTCACATTCCCCAGATGCTGGATGGTTCCTCTTTTCCTCTCAATTTATCACTTCCAACCCACAGTGATCACGAGGCAGTCTCTAGCACATCATCCATCTCCTCCAGATTACGTCTCACTAGCTCATACTTTCTCATCTATTTCCTTTCGCTTATAGCCTGTTTCATGAAACCAACAGCAGTTCCTAGACAGAGAAGTCCATGAGTCTGGGACCATCAGTTCTTACTGATTGGACACATACTCATTCAATTGCACTTTGGTTTTACTAAACAACCTCAGCTGCTCCCTTTGTCACTCCTACTTATAACAGTAAATCAAGCCAACACCTGAGGACCTCTGAACCTTTCTCCCAGGCCCCCAGAACCCAGACTGCCATGCTTCCTTCTGCTGTCCCCACTCTCTGTCCTGTGTCAGGCCACAGAGCCAAGTTTACACCAACCCCCATCGACAATAGCAAAGAGAAGATTTCAGAGCTTCCTGTTCTGAGACTTTGAAACACTTTTTTAATTAACCAAAATGGCTTCTCATAATAGATGGGTCCCAGGGCGAGAACGCGGCTGTAACTCACGTGGCAGGCGCCTGGCGGCCAAGCTGGGAACAAGCCCTAGCGGGTTGTGAATGGCAGCAGCGCCTAGGGAGGGCCCTGCACTCCTCCACTCCACGACCATCTGCCGGTTTCTCATTATATAGTTTGGGATACTCTGTCTTGTGAACTCAAAAGCATTTTTTTGTTTTGATGAATAATATTTATGTTTTAAAAACTCAAATTTAGAGAAGTAAGCAAAAATGTGCTTCCCCCATTCTTGGGTCATAATTTTTCAAAATTGAAAGCATTTCTCAGGATTATAATACCCTCCCCCAAACACCATATCAGTTTTTGTAATGCAGGTATGTCTCATGCTAGGAAATCTAACATACAAAAATCCGAAACTCAAAATAGATTCCTGGGTATAAGTTACCTTTAAAGCAAAGGACTATATTCAGTTTTCAAAAGGATTCAACCCAGGATTCCTTTAAAATGCCTAGTTCCTAAATTAATTTCAAATCTGTTTCAATTTACAAAATCTTGACCTATACATATTTTGTTTAGAAGCTCATCTACTATTATTCTTCTTAGATACCATCTAAGTAGGGAGATCAATAAACAGCATAAGGATTCTTAAAATATGGGGTTGTGAGTTATTCTTCTCTATATTTTTAGTGAGGAATGCTAGGTCTATTCAATAAATTCATGTGATATTGAATTGCACAGGAAGAAGTATTTATGTACATTAAGATATCGTGCATTAAACTGCTGACTTGGACTTTGAGTTACTTTGAAAGAGTCCTCCATGACACCCATCACAAATGGCATACACAGCCTGATTTTGTAATAAAAATACTACAGTAGGGAAAGAAATAAAATCAGAAAATAACTAACAGAAGGAAGTGAGAAGATCTAGTTAACTTTTTCAGACTAGATGTTGCTATTTGGATAGACATCTCTGGAGAAGAAATGGAGCATTTGTCCCTAAAGACTTTTCAAGCATAATTTAGATTCAGTGCACTTTTTAACGGGCAATGGTCAGGACCTGATGTTGAGCATATTCCATCAATTTGTGGAACTTGCATAGCTTCAGTGCCGGCTCTCTTAGAGAAGGTTCAAGCTATCATCTGGCTGCCAAAATCAAAGCAACTTTAGCCCATTTCTTGTGAGGCTGAATGATCAGAAAAGCACTCAGAGGTGGCTTTAGGCCGTTGTCAGGTGGTAGAGCCTTTGGTATAATGGTGCACTTGTGCAGCACGGTGACACTGTCTTCCCTTCGTGCTGGGTGCAGGTGAGGAAATGTGTGATTAGCAGGAGGCTAGACCCTAAGTCAGCCATGAGATGAAGTGAGTTACTGTTGGTATTAATTATTCAATTTTCGGGTGAACTTTGCATTATTAAGAAGTCATGCTAGAGAAGACCACATTTTAAAATAAGTTTTAGGAATAAACAGTTGAGAGGAAAATTCTGGCAGGGAAAATTCTGTTCACTGAGGTGGGTGCTTGCTGCCTATTTGAAGAAGGTCAGCATCATCTGATTTTAGCAGTGGGATCCCGTGGTCAAGCCAAGGTCTCCCCTAGCCTAACCAATATCTTTTACATGAATGGGAAAAAAGGAATCCCTTCTGGAATGACAAATGAGAACAAAGACACAGACCACACTACAGCTCACAGCTTGCTGGCAGAGCTGGGACAGAAGTCAGGGCCCACCCCCCAAAACTGCCTATTTCTATGGAGGGCCCTGTGTGGGTTTCCTCTGGCATGAAGCTACTGCTTATCATAGTTCAGCCAGCCTCATGTCCACCAAATGCACTTGTACCATGCTACCTGTCCTCCACCTGACCCAGGAGACCAGCCTCTCTCTGCTTGGACTATGGGATGTCTGCACTAACATTGATGAGCAGCTGGTGGGTTCAGCAGGCTCTATTCATGGCCAAAACCTGAAGTTGATCCTTTCAAAAGAACAAGGGGCAGTCTCTCTTATGCCACTGTATTCTCTCTGCATTTACCTGAAATCCCATTCACACAAAACTGAGGGGCCTGAATCTGGCAACACCTAAATCCGACCCCGGAAAAATCATCCAAAAAGTGATTGGGATGTTCAATATCATCAGCAGAGACTTTTCCTCCTCGTTAAACAGGTGACATCAACTCAACAGTGTCTTCATGATACAACATGGTAAAGGTGGACATCCCACCCACTGAGCTCTGACAATAAACTGTGAGTTTTTTTAAAAAGAAATTTATTTATTTTATGAGAGACACAGAGCACAAGAGAGAGGCACAGACACAGGCAGAGGGAGAAGCAGGCTCCATGCAGGGAGCCAGACGTGGGACTCAATCCCAGGTCTTTAGAATCACCACCTGGGCTGAAGGTGGCACTAAACCGCTGAGCCACCTGGGCTGCCTAAACTGTGAGCTTTGATAAAACATGGGCACTTGGTGGGATGAGCAAGTTATGCTATATGTTGGCAAATTGAACTCCAATAATAATAATTAAAAAAATGTGATTCCTTTAAAAAAAGGGGGGGGGGGGGCTTTCCAGGATTCATTTGAGATTGTTCAAAAAGTGAGAATTTTGGAGAATTGGGTATGGTGGCTTCTGTCTTGGGACCCTCTTTTCTAGCAAATGTCTGGAGACTCTGATGTTTCAGGAAGTGTCCTAACCTGATTAGGTTGCTGTATTTAGCACAACAGTTATATCCCATTATAATAAATTAAGTTATACTATTTCATCAGAAACCAAGGGGCTGCCCTCAAAAGCAGAGAAATGTGAACTTGCAACTAAGGATGGCTGGGTCACAGGTTTGATCCGTGCGGCTACCCTCATTTCCTATGTATGGAGGTGCATGTGTGTGACCTGCTCTCAGCAAGCCACTGATTGCATTCCCTGAACCTAACCTGATGGAAAGAATACATTAAAATATTTGACCTAAAATACCTTTAAAGGGCAAAATCAGCTAGAGATTTAAGTTACAGAAAGTTTTCAAGGAAAAAAATCAGTTGTGGTATTTTTAAACACAGAAGTCACAAACAAACCAACATATTAAATAAAATGATCAATTAAGAACAAAAGCATAAAGCACAGTAGCAAACACATCAACTAAACACTCTGTATCATACAAGTACTACAACCTGGCGATGATTCAAACACTGAACAACAGGATGGCAACTTTAATATATACCACTAATAGCAAAGTGTCTGCTTTTATTGAAGAAAAAAAACAAAAACTATGTTGCTCTAAGCAGTTTGGAAATGAATATGTAATTCAAAACTTCCCCTGTGCATATAATTGCATACTAATTTACATTTTAATTACTTCCTAAGAAATCAAAGGCATTTGTTGACTGTAGAACATAATGTCAACTTCATGGTGCACTGTTGGTGGATGCTTAATGAACTTAATTAGATAATTAGTGATGTTAATTATCCTTCTATTATGAAGATAAGGATGTCTCGCAAATGATGCACTTGGTAAAGAAACATCATTAAAGGTATCAGTGTTTGCTTTGTTCATTTACTTCTATTCTTCAAACTCCTGTAACAAGGACTTTTGACAGACTAGTAACATTTGAGATTCCCTTTAAATGGAAAAAGAAAAGCCACTGTCTCATCTGCCTGTGATTGTCCTTCCCCCTTGTTCTGGATAATAATGCTGTGTGGGTGCTGCTGCCACTCTTTCGAATCCTCTGCTGTCAGGACCTATCATCCAGTTCACTTCTGGTACGGAGTTCCTTGTTCCAGCTAACTCCTTCCTGGCTTCCTCTCAATGATAATGTGATGAGTGGGTTCTAACATCAACTGTTTGAAGAATGGTCTGTGTGTGTATGTGTGTGCGCACACATGTGCAAGTATGTCAAGGGAATAGTGGGAACAAGAGAGAGCACGTGGTTGGCTGCCAGACCACTTGAAAAAAACCTACAGGACAATTCATGCACAGGCACACATGCTTGCACACACACACTTGCACGCATGCACACGTGTGCACAGGTATTGCCCAGCCTGGCTGCATTCCCATGACCCTACGATGCTGTATCCCCACCTCCATCACCTGGATACCTTGCTTCTGTGGGAAGGTCTATTGTGACTGTGGCGTTGGAACACCACTTCCTGCAAGACCAGGGCCATGATTCATGCTACATAACTTTAGCTGCAGTGAAAAAGGAAACTTCAATGGTTTAAGAAAAAAGATAGTGTGGGACGCCTGGGTGGCTCCAGTTGAGTGTCTGCCTTTGGTTCAGGGCATGATCACGGGGTCCTGGGATTGAGTCCCACATCCGTCTCCCTGCAGGGAACCTGCGTCTCCCTCTGCCTATGTCTCTGCTTCTCTCTCTCTCTCTCTGTGTCTCTCATGAATAAATAAATAAAATCTTTAAAAAAAGAAAAAGAAAAAAGATAGTGGACCTCATCATTTTTCTTTTTCTTGCTCCCTAATACCTCCACAATGAAGCATAATGGAAGTCCTTTCTGGAAATACTTGTAGTCCAGACATACCATGAAGGGCTCTCAGGCCAAGCTGGCAAGAGGGACGCTATTTTTAGGGTCAGTTATCTCTGGAAAAGCATCAAGAGAGAGTAAGTCACTGGCAGCCTTGCCCACAGCAATTATAAAAAGCCGAGATTCCATTTAGCAGAATGCCATAATCGTACTCACATCCATAGAGGGATTTACACTTCTCAAAGTCTCTTTTTAAATCATACTTTCATTTGTTTCTGAATGGTTTTATTCCTCTAACACATAGTCCCATTTAATTACTTGTTCACAAGACTTTTCCCACCACTGAACACAATGGGGTTTTCCAACAACACAGCACTGTGATTTCTCACCAAGTGCCTAATTTCAGGTTTTCTGGATCACTCTTCCCTTTCCTATGATTTCCAGTGGCTTTGTCCCTCCAGCTCTTCTCTTGATTTGCTGACAGAGGCTGTCTGCCTGCCCTTCTGCTGTGCCGGTGAGAAGGCACTATCAGGATTGCACCTCTCTACATCCTCTGACCTAATTTTAGAAGTCCTCATGTGTCTTAATCCCTGTACCCCCCCCCCCCTCAGTTTAGGCCACCTGCTTCCACACATCTCTCTTAAAGGCATATTCATCGGGGAAACCCCTTTCTCTTTTGTCCTCAAACATCATGTGAATTTACAACAAGTTTAAGTAGAAACAATTCAAGTGACAACCTTCTAAATTTCAGATTTTTAAAATTCCCTACAGCCTCTTACATTTTTTTTTTTTTTTTTTTTTTTTTGCTTAAACTCTTACAGTAGAGAGATTCTAGAAGCTCCGAGTTCTGTTTTCACAGTTGCATTGTAACTTCCTTGGCTGTTACCCACTACTCCACCACTTACTTGCCTTCATGTCAGAGCCCATTTCTATTTTCAAAAATCTCTTCTTGGCCCTGGAGTTCTCCTGCCCCATGAGTGAGTGGGGGCAGGTGAGTGACTGCTGAGGCTTCTATGGTAAGTGCTATTTATTCCCTGAACTCAGAAGTGCTGAAGCACCAAACTCAAAAGCATTGTGTCTTCGTCACTCCCTACCCTCCTTCTGGAAGCAGGGGCACGGAGTTCTCTGAGGCTCCTTGTACTTCCAGCCTCAGCAAGACCAAAATCACAGAGCAGCAGAAGAGGAATACAATCATGCCAGAAAGAACATGCCAGTTCCATCGGGAACTGCTCAATTGCTCCCACAGAGACTGCTAAAGCCTTCCCATTCTGTACACTTGTTTCCTTTTCTGCAATTTTTATTTGGGCTTCATGATTTCTTTAAAGAGAAAAATAAGTATACAGAAACACTTATGCATGAGATGATATAATGTCTGGGATGTTGCTTCAAAATTATTCTGCGCAGAGGAGGAAAGTGAGTAGTGACAGAGATGAGACAAGATTGGCCACGAGTTGAACACTGTGGATGTGAAGTAATGAATAAACACATGAGGATTCATCTTATTATTATTTTCTCTACTGCTGTATATGTTTGAAATTTTCCACAGCGATTTTTAAAAGAGATAATGGGTGCCATGCTCAGAGTTGAAGGTCAGAATGACATTTCACTAGCCATGGACGCCAGCCAGGGCTGTGGTTCATACAGCTGTCACCCAGTTGCTGGCCTCAGCCAGCCTCTCTTCCTCCACCAAGGGCAGGACCACTGTGTGTAGGGGCCTGGGATGGGGGTCCTGGGCACACATTCAGAGAGGTAGCCTCTGGACTCCGCAGCCACCTTGCTTACACAAGTGTCCAGTCTCTGAGATCAAGGTTCCCACTCATGGGCACTGATGGTCTTAGAGAAGGCCCTACTGTACCTGGTGGGCAGGGGGCTCACCCACAGGAAAGCTGTTAGAGACCAGAGACGCTGGAGCAAATGTGTCGTGCTTTTGTGCCCTTGTCAGGGCAGGCCTAGAACTCCTGTGAAGAGCTTGTCTTTGATACTTTAGCAACTGAGGTGTATCACCCTCTGGCTGTGGTGCTTTCTCACCCCTTTTATTAATTCTCATACAGCCCTGGCTTCCCTACCTGAACCATTTCAACTTTGAAGATGGCAACAGGAAGCTTGCTCAGCTATCTCCAAAGGCCATAGAAACATATGGACCCTGGGCCTGGCCCTGCTCCAGAGGGTCTTACTCCTTAATAAGCCCCTAAACTTTGCTTGGAGGCAGGAGTGTGCACCTTCCTCCGCAGGTGGGATCCACCTGGCCCCTTCATGAAACAGCTGTCCACACATGTACTGCTGATCCCAGGAGGAAAATGGGGTAAAATCCAACTCACGCTTTGCTATAACAAGGCACAGGTCAGGCAGAGAGGCTCCACTCCCACCCTTTTACAGGCTAAGTGGCCCCGAACTTTCAACTCCCTTCTTATGGCTTGTTCTTCCCCATTCTCTGCAGATCCAACAGAACCATGAGAATCACATACCTCCCATACCTGCCACACTCCAGCAGCATCCTTTCTCCTTACTGCCTGATTATAAAGAGAGGGAGGCAAACAATAAGAGACTTTTAACTCTAAGAAACAAACTGAGGGTTGCCAGAGGGGAGCTGGCTGGGGGATGGGGTAACTGGGTGATGGGCACTAAGGAGGCATTTGATATGATGAGCGCTGGGTGTTGTATGCAACTGATGAATCATTAAATTCTACCGCTGAAACTAATGATATACTATATGGTAACCAAATTGAATTTAAATGAAAAAAAATTTTAAAGTAAAAGGCCAGGGCCCTGTCCATGGCAGCACTCTTCTTTTGTTCATCCCAGCCTTAGGTAAACAGAATTCTCTTGGGTGTTTTTTGATTTCCACTGCTCCAAACCCTGTCCCTTCAGCCTCCGTTATCTCCCACCTAAATGAAGCCACAACCGCCAGCCTCACCTCTCCCTCCCTCAGGGTCTCTAACCTCCAGTCTTACCCCCACATGCAGAAATGTACCTCCCCCCCACTACTTTAATCCTCACTTCGTGTATAACTAGCGTGAGCTATAGTGTCCTCCCTGCAGCCTACAGGGACTTTGACCATCCCCCTGCTCACAGGCCTTGCCTCCACTCATCCTCACGGCCCCTTGCCAACCAGCCCCTCGCTCTTGTGTCCTATGTGCCTATTTTCTGTTTGCTAATGCTTTTTCTTCAAAAAAGAAAAAGAAAAAAAAAAGGAGCTTCCATACTATGTATTTTGGAATAATTCCAAATTTACAGAAATGTTACAAAGATAGTCCAGAGGTTCCTGCCAACCCCTCACCTACTTTTCCGTAATATCAGCATACACTGTCATGGTGTATCTGTCAAAGCTAAGAAACCAGTATGAGTTGTTGGTGTTTTCTCAACTTATTTTTCAACAAGAAAGTCTAAAACTGAGTTGGCAAGTGGCACATAGGGCTGTGAGAAGGAGCGACTGGCCGGGGTACACATTCTGGGTTGCTCAAGGCTGAAGGTGGACATGATGAAACAGCTTCCAGGACACCAGAGCTGGCCTCTCATGGCTTCAAGGGGGCCCAAGGTCCCAACCCCTGTGGGACAGGCTGACTCTTACAGCCTTCTTCTTTCTTTTCTTTTTCTTTCTTTCTTTCTTTCTTTCTTTCTTTCTTTCTTTCTTTCGCAGCCTTCTTTCACCCCAGGAAAGGCCATGACTTGATAGTCCCAACCCAGAGGGGACTGTGATGGTGTCAGGAGAAGAAAAGGAAGAAATAACACCCATCATTTCAGCCTTGCCTCAAAGTTCAGCTCACCTGCCAAGAGGAAGACATTTTCTACTGAAAACAAAGATAGGTGAGAGGAATTAGGAATGGTGCATCATATGTCTCACTCTGAGGAACAATTTATCAGTGCTACAGAGCTGTCAGCTGCTGACATGATAAGGAATAACACCAAATGAATAATGTTTCCTCCAAAACCAACTCCTTTAATTACAAGCCTCTTCTTTCCTGAAGAGAGACAGAAGATGCAGAAACACCAATTTCATGCACTTGTGCCTGAATAATGTCTCCATGCTGCTTTTTCCAGATGGCGACCTTCTCACTGGAGGGACTAATGATGTAGGCATATTTAGGCAAAAACCAATAATGGAGTCTTTAACCTTCAACAACAAAAAGCATGTTGTACAAAATGTTCCTTGGGATACATTAGAAAATATCAATTACATTGCTCACTGAGGTGTAATCAGCTGTAATAATCAAAATTAATTTTTAAAAATAATTAAACAGACCCCAGGGCAAATAGTTGATGCTCTTCTCCTATGACATCACAGTCTACATATGTACCTGAGAAGTTGTGCCTTCTGTTAGCAACAAAGGCATCTTGTGAGGATGAGTGATGGATGTGGGATTTGAAGGCTGCTGAGTTTCATCTTAGCAAAAAGAGGGAAAGTATTTTATGCCATCACTCCAAGCAGTGCCACACACATTCTTTAAGAGCCTCCTATGTACCAGGCACTGTACCCAGCCCAGACCAAGTCACTGGTGTTGTATGCTCCAAAGCAGACATTAATTTTTAAAATTAAAACATAGTCCACTTTGTTTCAAAAATAATTTGTCTTTTAGAAGTCTCCTAGTTAATATAAACTGAAAAAAAGGATGAATAAATTATTTGAAGATCATGGTGGCTCCAAAAGGAAGAAAGAAACAAGAAGAGGGGTGTGCGCATGTACGCATGTATTCATGTGCATATGTTTTGCAGAAATTTATGGCACCAGGTATATGCAGTTACAAGAGCTGGGCCATGGTTACATCTAAGTGCCCAGAAATGTAACAGTGACAAAAGTCCTGTTGTTGATGAGTTGCTCTGGAAAAGCACAGTTCTTCCTGATGGTGAGTTCTTCCTGATGTCCCCAGGGGCTTCCCTCTGTCCACTTCAATCCAGCCACACTGGTCTTTGCTGCCTTTGAACACCTCAGCATATGCCGGTCTCAGCTTTTTTGTCTGATGGTCGTCTCTGCCTGACCACCGCTTTTCCAGAGAGTCTCTTTCTTATTTCTCTGCTCCTATGCCCGCCTTCCAGAGAGGGCTTCTAACACCTTTATCTAAACAGCCACCCTCTCAGGGGTTGGCGTCTGCCTTTGGCCCAGGGCGCGATCCTGGAGTACCAGGATCGGGTCCCGCATCAGGCCCCTGGCATGGAGCCTGCGACTCTCTCTGCCTGTGTCTCTGTCTCTCTGTCTCTCTCTGTCTCTCTCTCTGTCTCTCTCTGTCTCTCTCTCTCTCTCTCATGAATAAATAAACAAAATCTTTTAAAAAATAAAAATAAAAAAATAAAGAGCCACCCTCTCACACTTACCCTGCTCAATTTTTCCTCATTGCTAGTTGCACCATCCATATTTACAAATGATCTATCTGTTTTTTTTGTTTATCTTCATCCCTTAAAATGCAGTCTCCATGAAAGCAGAGAATATGTCAGATTTTCTCTCTTCTGTAACCTCAGTGCTTACAGTAGGGTACAAAGCAAGCACTTACTAAATATTTGTTGAGTGAATGAGTAAATGAATGGAGACCTCAACTGTTGTAGAAGACAGTATCTTCAGCAGCCTGCCTTCACCAAAGACAGAGCCAATTTAAAATACTTTTGCCTCCAGATCTTTCAGTGTGAGCTTGGAGCAAACTGTTACAAGCCATTTACAGACCTACATGGCTTTAAACATTGCAATCTATTTCAGCTTCTTTCAGATGACTCATTTCTCAACCAATCTTCCCAGGACTCAGAGGCAACTGAGTCCAATGACAATGACCCAGGAAGGGGAGGGGGAGTGGTGAGAGGCACATCAATAGTCTGCAAACGTTCCTATACAAATGTCCATGCTTAGCAACCCAGCCATCCCTTCCTTGGCCTCCACAGCCTGACTAAATTGATCTCCTGGAAAAAAAAAGCTGACTTGGTCAAGGGACTTCACCAAGAAGTTGCAGGGTAAAGCCAGAGGAAGATGTCTGGCCCCCTCTTGTCACAAGTGGCATTGGTCAGGAGCAAGTGCCTGGGCACAGGTGGGGATGCTCCAGCTTCTGGGACTCAGCACAGCTTTATCACCTGTGAGATGGTCCTCCCTTTGGCAGAGAGAGTGATAAGGGAAGATGGAATTTTGAAAATGGCCTTCCATTTCTAAAGCACTTGCAGTTTCCAGTTTCCAAGCACTTCCACAGATTCTAGTGCAAACAAAGCACAGTCCCAGTTGTAAGATCAGGAATTGAGGCTGTGAGAGGTCACATAGTTGCCTAAGGTCATGCTTGGCAGTATAGAGACAGGAGATCCTCTCTTCACACTGCCATTTCCTGGCTAAAAAGCCCTTGGGTTTTCTTTTTCTTTTTTTTTAATATTCAGTTTCCACAACTATACAAGGGGGCTGATAATAGCTGTGACACAGCTGTTATGAACCTAAGTGAGTTGTTCGCTCACTTGGTCAGCCAATCAATAAGCTGACTGAGCAGTGTTTTCCAACACTGCTGAGGCAACAGGCTGAGAACACAGCCTACCCTCAGTTCTGAACACCAGGTGGCCAGACAGCCCAGTCAAGTTCATTTTCTGTCTTCCCTTCTTTGTTGGGCTCTTTCCCCAGATGTCCTAAATCCTCTTGTTTCTGTAACTTGGGAAGAGGAAAGTCTCCTTCCTTCCCCAGGCTGCCTAGGCAGTTGCAGGCAGCCTTTGCTCCTCTCTTCTCCCCAGCATCTGACCATAGTGCCCTCCCATGTGGCCATAGTGGACAACAGAGCCATGGGGACAGCGGAGCCCATATTCTGAGCAGGTGGGATTTAGAGTCAATCTCACTTTCCAAAGCTACATGGGCTGAGAGCTCCTGTTGTGGCATGTGTCTATCAACCAATTATTTCACCTCCCTGGGGAGCCCCTTCCCACAATCTCCCACAGTTATCTGTTCCATTGTAGAGATAAGGAGGTGAAGATTCAGGGAAGTTAAGTAAATAACCCAAGTCTCCTGACCCTAAGGTCATGTCTATTCAATGACCACAAGCTACCTCTGAAAATAAGTCAGTGACCCCAGCATTAGAATATGACAGTGTTCTCCCAAAAGAGCCTCAGCAATATTTCTAGTCCTACATGTTCTTGCACAACCTTGCCACTTCCCCACCAGAAGATTGAGTCTATTTCCCTCCCCCTTGAACCTAGGCAGAACTCTGTGCCTGTCTCAACCAAAAGAATGCAGCAGAGGTGAAGCTAGGTCACGGAAGACAATGTGACTTCCTCTTGACTCTGTCTCTTTCTGTATCTCCTTGTCTGTCTAGCTTGCTCTCTCTCTTGTTCTCTCTCTCTCACTCTTTCTCTCTCCTTCCCCCTTCTTTGGAAAATAGCCTCCTTTGAAACCCAGACACCAGATTGTAAGAAAGCCCAGGACACATGGAGAAGCCAGGTATAGGTACTCCAGCCAACAGTCTCAGCTAAGGTCTCAGACTAAAATCAGCAGGAACAAGCATATGTGTTAGTCAATGAGCCTTCCAATGACCCCAGCCAAGGCCCCAGACATCAGAGAATAGAGACACCTCCTGCTCCTGTTATGCTCCAGATTCCTTATAACAGCATCCATGATCACAAAAACTCGTTGTTGGTACCACTGAATTTTAGAATGGTTTCTTATGCAGTTTAGAGAAATTAATTTGGAAAAAAAATAAGCCAAAAACTCAGCCCCTTCAGTAGTCGAGAGGATCTACTACTACATCTCCTGGTAATGGTGCCAATAGTTCTGTCCCACTTTGCTAAGCCCACACATACAGCTCTTACTGAGCTGCAAGCTAGTGCTCTCTGAGCATATCTGACTCAAAAGGAGAGTGGGAACGAGGATTGGTTTAGGTTTTAATGCCATAAAGAATACCTGCTTTTGGAGTTCCAGAGGAGCCCATACTCACTTCAAGCTAGCCTAAGACCTGGCTCTCCTAGATGTAGTCTCAGGTGATAAGTCACATGCATAACCTTAAATTCTCAGAAGAATATGTCCAAAAACAACAGAGAGAGAAAGACATGACTCGTGGGGTTTGAAACGAATGCCTGATGCTTCTTTAAGGAAAGGGGTCTGAGCTCACCTCTGTCTTCCACTCAGGCTCCTTGGCCTGTCGCCCAGGCATCAGCCTCATAGCTGAAGACAAGCTGCCACTCCATGAAGAGACTTTGCTGTGGTGTCCCACATTCGAGCGATTGGACAGCGACTTCTTCTCAGATGCTAGGAACAGGGAAGCAAAAACTGTCAGAGGTGAAGTTGAGAGGAGACCACACACTATTTCTACAACTAGCTTGGCTTTCAAAGGGCCAGCCAGGGGCACAATCCCAGTATGCCACCTCCAATAAGGAAAACAGCCCAGGCTACAAGCTCACACTGTTATTTTCTAACTAAGAAATATAGTGTGGATTTTGGTGTCATCAGACCTGTCTTAGATCCCTAGCTCCACTGACTCAAAGTGAGATGCTGGACAAGCAGTTTAAGTTTCTGTGTCCTCAATCTTGTAAACTGGGGATGATAGCATCTAACCTCATTCTGGTGTCATGAAGAGTAAATAAAATAATGTGTTTAAAACACAGGTCATCAAATACAGAGAATTTTCAATACATGAGTGATGACAAAGAAGAGAGCCATTTGTAAGCACTAAGGACCAGCTCACCATTTTTTTTTTCACTATATGTGTATGGGGATAGATGTCTTACTTTATTAAACTTTTCCCTGAAATGGGATATAAAATTCTGACTTCAAATTACATATGCACGCACATAGGCTTGTACATACATACATATTTTCCAGGGCTAATTTGGAAAGCCAATGAAATAAAAGTTCTATATCACCAGGTAGTGTGGGATGGTACACATGGAAACAACTAACTTTTGAATCACTGTGAATTTTGTGATGCTGGAAGACTTAAAACAAGTACAGGAGCCATAATGTGAGAGCAATGACCATTTTAAAAACAAAATTCTGGGTGGGTGGGCTGGTTGGCTCAGTCGGTGGAGTGTGCAATTAATTCTTTATCTCAGGGTTGTAAGTTTGAGCCCATGTTGAGGGTAGAGATTGCCTAAAAATAAAATCTTAAAAAAATTGAAACAACATTGGCTGCATTAACTAATATGAGGGGGAAAATGTTGAATCACCGAAAGAATTCAAGGGTCATTAATATTGTCGGGGTGAAAACTTTTCACTTGGAACATGAAGAACCTGAAGCTCCAGGTCACTGCATGACTTGGTGCAAGGTTTCAAAGCTGGTAGTTGAATATCAGGGCAAGACCTAGAACCCTAACCTCTAGGCTAGAGCTAGAGCTCTGACATTGTATCCACTCTCTCTAAGAAATTACTAGAATCTGCTAGCATCTCTGACCTTCCTTTTACCCAAGATACAAAGCAGCATTTATTCTTTGTGAGCAAAGATTCGTGAAGTTTCAGTGATGTGAATCCCATACACCACAGGGATGAGAAAGAAGATCTGGTTGGAAAAGGCTCTGGTCCCAGAGGAAGTTTGCGAAATTTTGCATCTGTGAGACCCAGCAGTTCTGTTCCCTGAAGCCAAGTGGACAGAGACCTAAGTAATGCTGCCAGGCCTTGAGCATCGTCTCCTCCCAGAGTGGGGTAATCTCTTCAATCTTCACTTCACTCTCTCCAGGTTTCACAGAAAGATCAATCTTGAAGGTGTCCTCCAGCTCCTGTCGCCTCTGTGCCACAAGCTGCTGCCAGAGGGTCCGCACCATCTTTTGGATGTTGTTCTGGACTAACACAGAAAGAGAGCACATCACACAGTCAGGGGTCCTTGGGGCCTCTCTCAGCAAAGGCCAGGAGATGGTGTATCATTGTGGCTTTTATTGCATCCTTCTTGAACATCACTTAAGCTTTGTAAGCTCTGGCCAGAAAGTAGACAGTATGCAGACAATGCTACAAATATCCATGTGAGCTAGCTTCTCCCCCACCCTAACTGCCCACAACCAAATCCTGTCTGCCTCATATGTTCAGAGCTGGGAAATATGATTGATGGACACAGGGAATCTCTTTCTTCTACCTCCCAATTCCATTAGATACAAAAGAGAAAAATACCTGTGTACACTCTAGGTAACCAAATACCACTTCCAACAGCTCCTTCTAACCTACTTTTTTGTTGGCCCCTCAAAGGAATGGACATTAAACCCAAAACTATGCCTAGGGACACAGACCCCAAGCCAATCCTCTTTCCTACCACTGAATCTTGCTTCCCACTATCCACCAATCTCAGTGCCCTGGATTTGTCCAGATATGGACCAATATATCAGGCCAGTTCTACCTGCTATGCCTCATAGTTATAGTACCCTAAATGCCTAAACCCCCTTGGATCTTGGACCACTGAGTCACTCCTCTGGCACCAGCGTCTAAGTCTGTTTTTCTCATCCTATAAGTATGGAAGTTGTTCAGTCTACTCTACTAGCCAAACCCAAAATATGCATGTTCATGTTGTAATTAACTGTGTCAGAGTACACTTCAAACTCACAAGAGTTTTAAGCAGTGGCTTTGGGCACCTACATGACCAGAAAACATGCCCTTGTGCCTACTATATGGTATCATGAGGTAAGGGAGCACAGTCAGCAGACAAAAGTGGTGGAAGAAAGTCTGTTGAAGCTTCCTGGATCAAAAAAGAGCAATTTCCAAACACATAGATCCATCTGCTTTTTTTTTTTTTTAATTGCCAGTCCTTTTAACTTGATTTGATATTAGCAAATTCAAAAATAAACTCCATCAATCCAAAAATGTCATAGAAATAAGGAATTTATTTACTCTAGTCCTATTTTCTAGAGAAGAAAGTTGAGAAAGAGGTAGGTTGAAAGCTTGAAAAAGGTGAGACGACATTCCAGTTCCCATATCTAGTATCCAAAGGAAAATTCGAGAGATTGCCTGAGAAGTAAAATCAACTTACAGTGACATCCTCTGGAATGTTATAGTAAGTTGGCCAAGTTCTTAGTCTGACCAAATTCCACAGAGCTGAGGAATGCAACGCAGAAGTTACCACCACTCACCTACTCTCCCAAAAAATAAGCAAATAAAATATACCATCACTCAAACTTGGGAAGTCTTCCTCTCCTTTTTCTCTCACTTCTTCATTTGAAGAAAGAAAGACTTGATGGTAAGGAGTCATTCTAGGCTTGGGTTCCAATCCAAATCCTTCTGGGTAACTAGGAGACCAGATTTTTCACTATAAACTCCAGTTTCTTTGGGATCATTCCATCATTCTTTATTACAAATAATCATCCTCCAAATTCAGTACATTATCAATTGGAAAAACAGATAAATTCAAGTTAAAGCAAACACCTCATGACAACTTCTGTGACAGATATTATACAATAGCAATAGGAAAAATAGGAAAAACTCCTTTTTAAAAAATTCTCTTATTAAATCTAATCAATGCTCCCAGAAGGCCCCTGAACCTTCTCTTGGTTTCCCAACCATCAGAACTGGTCACTTGTTTTTGTAGACTCCCAAAGTATTGAACTCTGCCTTTGTTTGGCTCTGATCTCATCCCACCTGGAAGGGACCAGGGCAGCTTCATGGGCCCGTGACCTGTGCAGTCATAATGGGTCCACACTCAGAAAGGTCCCATGCTTGGGCTCTGCTGTCACTGTCTTGAAATTCTTAGTAGTTTTTGAAAAAGGATTCACATTTCCATTTTTCCTGCACATCATGTAGTTGGTTCTAAGTGGAGGCATAGTGATTTACACATTAGATTCCCCATGAACTATGTGCTCTGGGGTTCCTAATCATGTTAATGTCTATGTGCCTTCTTCTCTGGGCCCCTTAAGTCAACCAAGCAGAACAGACATACAGGATATGTTTGTGGATTAAGCCAAAAATGACAATTAAATGAAAATATAGCATCGTATGAGAATACCCATTCTTGAAATTTCTAGAATAAAGTCCTTTTGGATTTGGAGGCCATATAGCTAAACAGAGGGATCTGAGGAAGATGGAAATCCAAGCATACACATAAGTTGGCATTCCTTTCTTCTTACCTATGCTTCCAAATGGATAGGCTTAATTCTTAAAATACAGACAAAAGAGAAGAACCTCCCAATTTAACCCACCAAAAATTAATTCTTTTACTTCAAACAAATAAAATGGCAAGTGCTTCCTCTGGGCCAGAAATGTTTCCCAATGATTGCCAGAGAATTTTAAGACAAAACCAAGTTGAGTTTTGTAACATTCAGTAGTCAGTTTGACATTTTTGGAATTTTTTTCAAGTAATAAAACATAATTTGTATTGAGGTAAAATGGTAAAAACAAAATGACAATAGAAAAGTATAATATTACATAGCCCTCTTTTCCTCTATGCTCTACATGGCTTTATTAATAGGAGATAACATTTGTGAGCAGTATGATGCCAAGGCACTGGTGATACAGAATATTCCCAGAGAAAAAGAAGAAAGTGCATATACACAGAGATATCTAACACATTTTCAAACTTTGGGCTTCAAGAAAAGAATTTAAATAAACTTAAGTCAGGGGGTCTCTGGGTAGCTTAGTTGGTTAAGCATCCAACTCTTGGCTTCGGCTCAGGTCATGATCTCAGGGTCATGGGATCAAGCCTCACGTTGGGCTCCATGCTTTGCACGGAGTCTGCTTGTCCCTCTCCCTCTGCTCCTTCCCGCCCCCCCCCCCCCACCCACACACTCAAGCTCTCTCTCTCTCAAACAAATAAAATCTTTTTAAAATATACACTTAATTCAATTTCTCTTTATTAGTATTTCTTATACAAGTGTGCTTATGGATGTCATTTTATAATTTAAATTGTGTGTGTGTAGAAAACTATGCCTGGCTTGCATGATACACTTTATTACATATTTTCCCATTCTAAGATTGCATTTATCAAATGTTAATATTTTTGAAATCTGGCTGCATCATGAAATCAATGTGTAGATTCAGTGTTGGAGTTTCCTGTCCCAAAAATGAAATCAATAAGGTATCTTACATGCAATGAAATGCCGGGACACCTGCACCCCGATGTTTCTAGCAGCAATGTCCACAATAGCCAAACTGTGGAAGGAGCCTCGGTGTCCATTGAAAGATGAATGGATAAAGAAGATGTGGTCTATGTATACAATGGAATATTACTCAGCCATTAGAAATGACAAATACCCACCATTTGCTTCAACGTGGATGGAACTGGAGGGTATTATGCTGAGTGAAATAAGTGAATCGGAGAAGGACAAACATTATATGGTCTCATTCATTTGGGGAATATAAATAATAGTGAAAGGGAATAGAAGAGAAGGGAGAAGAAATGGGTAGGAAATATCAGAAAGGGAGACAGATCATGGAAGACTCCTAACTCTGGGAAATGAACTAGGGGTGGTGGAAGGGGAGGAGGGCGGGGGGTGGGGGTGAATGGGTGATGGGCACTGAGGGGGGCACTTGACGGGATGAGCACTGGGTGTTATTCTGTATTTTGGCAAATTGAACACCAATAAAAAATAAATTTATTATTAAAAAAATAAGGTATCTTACAACCTGAGCATTGTAGAAATGGGGTAAATTACTATTCCATGATGATTCTAGGGGCTCAGTTACGTGGACACATTTGAGGACAGTCTACCGTATTGTCAAGCACTGCACATAATTTGGACAACCGGATAAACAAAAATACATATATCATTCATATTGATCCCAATCAAATGTCCCTCTAAAGCTTGCTTTTCTGTATGGACCACTAGCAAGCAAGGAAACAAGTAGGCAGCTCTTACCTTCGCTCACTGATCAGCAAAAAACAATGCATGAGACACAGGAGGAAGCTGACGTTGGAGTTATAGGTGGCAAAGATAATGTCCCAGTGTTCCTGCAGGAAGCCCAAGATGCTGAGAAGACCAAGGCACTCGGAGAGGGATTGCTGGGGCTTGGACAGGCAGTAAAGAATGACTTTATTTAAACTGCTGTATAAAGCACTGATGACAGCATCCTTTTGAGAAGAGGCATTCTCAATGACCTGTATCATAAAATAAACACACACAGGTGCTTGTGAACACTTTGTGAGTTTTAGATACTAACCCAGTTACCTGTGAAAATGATACAATTGTAGAGTGTCTTCTGTATTTCAAAAAGTGATGTGATCTAAAATTCAAATAGGACTACCTTCCTCTATCTTTGAGCTTCTATCTAAGTGAACAATCTCTAAAGTAAATTCAAACATCTGAACTTCTCAAAAATTTGTGTTGAAAAGAAATTTTTAAAAAATAAAATTAGGGGAATTCCTGGGTGGCTCAGCAGTTTAGTGCCTACCTTCGGCCCAGGGCATGATCCTGGAGCCCCGGGATCGAGTTCCACGTCAGGCTCCCTGCATGGAGCCTGCTTCTCCCTCTGCCTGTGTCTCTGCCTCTCTCTCTATGTCCCTCATGAATAAATAAATAAAATCTTAAAAAAATAGTAAAAATAAATAAAAATTAAAATTAAAAGTTGAAAAAGGAAAACAAATTAAAAGTTTACCACCATCATATTATAAAAATAGATGGGAACCAGAAATTTCTGGAATGCTGGTAACATGGTTTGACACTCAGTGTATAAGAAGGTACTATTAAGAGTAGTTATGCATAAAGTATTTACAACATTCCAGTTACCATACTAAGTATTTTTGCAACAATTTACATGTATTGCCTCATTTAAACATTATAATATCATGAAGCAAGCACTAAACTTATCCCAATTTAGGGATAAGGAGGTTGAGGGTCAGAGAGGTTAAGTGATCAGCAAGGGCCAAATCCACACCAGACACTTGAGTCGTGCTTTTAACCACCATATCATCTAAAAGAGATAAGAGTCCAGTAATTTTTAGTACATGGGAAACTTAAAGGGGAAAACAGAAGTCCTGATTCATAGACTTAATACTGATGGGTCCATCCATCTATTTGGCTTCATCGCTTCATTGTAACTAATATATGAAAAGAATGCCTGGATAAATGCACAGCATAGTGATTAAAGACAATAATACTCTCTTATAAACTTTAAAGGTGCTGAGAGACTAGATCTTACTTGTTCCTACCACAAAAAAAGAAATGATAATTGTATGACTTGATAGAGGTATTAACTAACACTATGGTGGCAATCATGTTGCAATATATAAATGTATCATGTCAATATGTGGTATACCTTAAACTTATACAGTGTTATATGTCAATTATATCTCAATAAAAATAAATTTAACAATTTTAAAAACAAAAGAATCCATAGCTAAAAGTTATGTGCAAAATGTTTCAGTCTATTAGAAAGATCATTTGTTAGTTATAAATTGCTCTCTTAAAATTGCATAGGTAGGGATGCCTGGGTGGCTCAATGGTTGAGCATCTATCTGCCTTCGGCTCAAGGTGTGATTCTAGGGTCCCAGGATCAAGTCCCATATCGGGCTCCCTACATGGAGCCTGCTTCTCCCTCTGCCTATGTCTCTGCCTCTCACTCTCTGTGTGTCTCTCATGAATAAATAAACTCTATAAATAAATAAATAAATAAATAAATAAATAAATAAAATAGGTAATATAAGCATTTACACGTAAATTTAAGTTTTATTGAAATCTGCTGGAAATCAGTATTCTGTCCTGCTCCTCAGATGGGTCCCATCTGCCAACCTGAAGTTAAGATTTGTGAAAGTCACAGGCAACAAGCATGGAAGAAGAATGGCAGATATGTGTGGAGTCGAGTCTGGCCTGGCACTCCCTGAAGGCACATCAGCCCCAGTGGGCACCCACTTTTTGATGTTAGCTCTGAGTATTTGCTTTGACTAGTAGGGAGCTGCTATAAACTCAATGTTTGCATCCTCTGAAACACATGTGTTGAAACCCTAGCTTCCCACTGTGATCACATTTGGAGACAGGGTCTCTGGGAGGTAAGTAGGTCATGACCATGGAGCCCTCATGGTGGGATGAGAAAGAGCTTGCTTCCACTCTCTTTCCATTACATGAGGATGCAATGAGAAGATGGCCATCTGCAAAACAGGAAGAGAGCCCTCCCCAGACACCAGATCTTTGGTCACCTTGACCTTGATTGGACCTTCCAGCCTCTAGAACTGTGAGAAAGAATGTCTGCTGCTTAGCCATCCAGTCTACAGTGCTGTCATTGCAGCCTGAACTAAGATGGGAGCTCAGTGGCTATTCTCAATTCTCAGCACAACTGCCCAAGACTCTGATTTTAATCCCCTCAGAGCCAACAAGGCATGTTTCTCCCATCTTGGGGTTATCCTTGAGGAAGCATCTGAACACATTCTTATCAGGCTTGCCCAGAACTATGTATCAACCAAACTATCACGCTAGGGGCTATATCCAGGCCCAGTCCTTGGGTCTGTGGCTGACTCCACAGACAGAAGTATCTTGGGAACTCTGATGTCACCCTCTCTACGAGGTGTGAAGAGAAAGGAGAGTGGCTCCCCCGGGTTCTGCCGTAGAAGGCATGCCGAGAACCACTGGCAGAGTTTCTGGAGACAGATTTTAGCATTCCAGCAATCACAGGCACCCCACTGGCTAGGACCACCTCACGCCATCGTGAACTCCTCAGACAAGAAGGGTTCAAGGAAAGACTGAATAGCCACTTGTCGGGAAAAGTTTCCAGAATGGGAGGTAAGGACAAAGTAAAGGGTTCAACTCTAGAATTTTGAGATTGTGTGATTCTCTGTGTGTGTACACATGTACAGTAAAGAATGTGTGCACATGTATACACAACTAACTTACATCTGAAAGTGTATCTATAACTGCATTTCTATGTGTGGGTGTTTATATATAGATGGATGTGGGGAGAGAAGGAGAGCACATGCAGGAAAAATAAGGCTAGGAAAAAATACTTGTGGCAACTTCAGGAAGGCCCACATATGACCCATGAAGGTACATAGTAAAAATGAAATGAAATAGGCCTTCTGGAGATAAGGAACTTCTTGGCCATTTGTTGATGAGAAATAATAATAACTAAGATTAAATCAACAATCACAATAAAAGCCCAAAGTGGGGGTTGTAGCATCTAGGAGGGGACAGAGCTCAAGTGCCAACACAGGGGGCTGCAGCTCACACTCACTGAGATGGATCTCAGGTGGCTGGAGGAAAGAGCCCTGTAGGGCATTCAACATCCACCAGGTGCTACCTGCACCAAAAAGGTCCTCCTCCTTCCTCCCATCAATCTCAGGACTCTGGGTCCTTCCTGGAAATAGATCCAATTAGACAGAAGCCAAAAGGGTGTCACACAGACACTTGATGGGTCAGCAGGAGATCCCCCCGCCCACTGTGGCCGGCCCAGGATCTTACCACCATGATGTGGTCTATGACGAAGAGAAGAATGTGTCTGGGGTCTGCTGAGAACATCCCACTGCACAGTTTCTCCACCAGCTTCTGGGTGAAGTGAGAGATGTTTGCGAGTGAAGGAGCAGCAGCAGCTTCTGCATTTGGCTGAGGCTCTTTACTGTCTGGGGTAGGGGTAGTGAGGACACAGACAAGGTCTGAGAAATCATCAGAGTCTGAACAGCCTTCTCTCCACAACATTCACCAAGCCCCTTATGGTAACCAACCACATCTTACACACCTCTGTACAACCAATGTAACCTTCTGTATACTCTGTTGCTGGAAAATGGGGTCTTATACACAGTAGGTGCCCAATGAACACACTTTTTTTTTTTTTCAAACTAAATTGGTGTTGAACAATCTAGTCAGTGGCATAAACCAAGTGGGAAGAAGACAAGCAAGGGACAGCACTTATTCTGGTAGGCATTTGGAAGAAGGGTGGAGGAGAATTGAAGGCATAAGGCAAATGGGAAGGCTGTCATAGTGACCCAAGGCCCTCTTGCCATGGGGGGCAGAGGATAAAGCTGTATGTCATCTGTCTGTGCTTACCACCACAGCAGGCGCTGTGCTCAGATGGAGATGTGATGATCTCAGCTAATCCTTGTCAACAACCCTCTGATTTAACCACAGTTGCCATCATCACCCACAGCTTCAGGGACCTGCCCTGAGTCACACTGCTGTCTAGTGACAGAGCCAAGGGCAGAACTGGAACTACCAGCATATGTTTTTTACCACTCTCCTTACTGCCCTTCAGATATTCGCCAAGAAAGATGCAAAGTCAGAATTGCCACACTGGGGCAAGGAAGAGTCTGGAAAACCAGCCACATCACTAAGGATTCTATGGCTCAGAAACTACAAGGAGGACTTTTGTTTAATCTTATTGGGAAGGTACAGCTGCCCTAGAACTAAGCATTCTGAAGGCAGCTTCGATCTGAACCTCTTACAGGTAGTGGCAACATCGTCATCCAGGTTCATCCATTTTCCATTTAAGAAATACTTGCTGTGCCCAGTCTTGGGTGCAGATGCTGAGCAGAAGAATGTTAAATTCCAGGTGACAACTTGACTTCCCTCATGGGAAGAAGCCACTCCTACTGAAGCCAGAGGAGAACTGATTTTAGCTCAGAGGCTCTGAGTAGCCCAACGATGTCATGAAAAGTGGCAAGTGTGCCTCCCCTGGGGCCTCTGGGCAGGGTTGGTGAGCTCTCCTTGCAGATTCCTGGAGGGACTGATGTGCAGGTAGAGTGCAGCTTCCCGTGGCTCTCAAGGGGCCCTGTGGCACTGTGACCCAGGGGCTGGGCCAGGGGCTGGTGGGCACACTGGCTTTCATGTTAGGCTGTCAGAAGCTCTGTGTCATAAAGGAGGAGAAAGTCACCTCCACTTACCTCTGAGCAAGGGCACGTTGCCTCCACTCATCGTGTGAAATATCTCCATGGTGGAAAGCAGGATCTCAGACTGGAAATCTCGCTTCTGTTGGCTGGTGGCACTGTCTGGAAAAGCCTAGAAGCATACTAAGGACTAAGAGAGTGGCCACATGGCCACAAGGCCACACAGCCATCATGTCCACTTAGTGCCCACCTGATTGGCCCATATGCTAATACCACAGCTGCTGGAAATGTAGGCTGCCCACAGCTCACAACTGCCTCTTCTCCAGGGCATCACCCTCTGTTGATGAAATTCCCTCACCTAAGAGGTGATGTTCACTTCCTAGGTGGAGGAGGCAAGTTGTGGAGGACCCACAGGCAATGACTACTGGGCAAGAACTTAAGGTGGGGCCAACTCTGGGATGCAACTAGCACACCAGTGTTCCCCTTGGGACCAGACTACAGCAGAGACCTTCTTAGCTCGCTCTTCCCCCGTCCCCCTGTGTATCCTTTCTCTGCTTCCCCTGAGAGCACAGCCCCCAAATGACTTTACGAAAAATCCCTGCTTTAGGCTCTGCTTCTAGGGACCTGGCCAAGACCTGCCCTCAGCCATCTATCTCCATGCTGCTTGGTGGTCTCCCTGCTGTGCAAAGGTCTTCAGTTCCCACCACATCCCTGCAGTCCCAGGAGATGTTCTCATCTGAAGGCCTAGATGAGCTCTCAAAAAAGGATGAGCTCTCAGGTCTTTCTGGGCATCCTCTGCCTTTGTGGTGCCCATGTCCCCCCAGGCCTGCTCCTACAGCACTCCCAAAACACTCTTTGTAACTCACCTCCAGAAGCACTTCCAGTGGCAGCCACTGCTTGGGGTTGGAAGCCTCCAGCAAGAACTCCCTCAAGAGTAGCTGCATGAACTCCCTCAGCTGCTTCTGGGTGGGATGTGACTTGGCAGGAGCCTGTAAATGCTCTGCAATGCTGTCACGGTCAGCCTCAGCCCCAGGACTGCTGGCATTCTGGGTGGGCTGAGTCATGGGCTCCTTAAAGATAAGAGAACCCAAGCATGAGGGGGCTGCCCTGCCTCAGAGCACATTCACATCCACCTGTGAGGCATGCACAGGTGGGATTCTTATCAAACCCACTAACGTGTAACGAAATCGAGGCTCCGAGGAGGAAGGCAACTTGCCCAGAGTCCCATTGCTCATCAGGCAGCCTGCTGTGGTCTCTGAATATGAGATAGGCAGGAATCATGGAAAGAAGCTGAGCATACAGCAAGAGAGGACTGCAGGGCTCAGTGATGAAGCCCAGGGTGTGTCCTGGGCAAGCCATGTCCCTCCTTGGAGCCACAG
This sequence comes from Vulpes vulpes, assembly GCF_048418805.1. NCBI lineage: Eukaryota > Metazoa > Chordata > Mammalia > Carnivora > Canidae > Vulpes > Vulpes vulpes. The sequence goes on along the minus strand of NC_132794.1, from coordinate 78,181,954 downwards.
CTCACCATGGGTCAAATGACAACCATGAAAAGGCCTCACAAAGACACATGAGGCCACAATGAGAGAACAGTGCATATGGCAATGCCTGGTACCATGGGCTGTGGTCAAGAGAGCCTGTTCTCACCTTCTGGTGAAGCCCTTACCTTTACTGCCTGCCAAGCTCCACAGTTATAGACAGACAGGACTCTCTGGGGGGACAAGTAGGACTTCCTCAAATTGTGGCATTCAAACCCCTGAAGCCCCTTGGCCTTCACTTTCCCATTTCTATGTTTATAAAAATATTAGATCAGTGAGGCTGGAGTTGTCAGCCCAGATCCATCCAGGAGGACATGGGGATGCTGGGAGACTGAATGACACACCCAAGGACACTCAGCCAGGGGCTCCTGACTCCCGGCCCATGAACTTTCCATGCGTATTCATCTGTTGGCACCTCCCTTTGCTCATTCATAAAATTAATGCAGCTGTTCTTAATTAAGCCATAAAATGAATTTAAGGGCACCTAGGGAGGTGGTGACTGTATTAATTAGCTCCATGCGGCTTTGCCTGGAAAGATGCCATATATATTTTAGCAAATCGAAGCCTTTTGGCCACCAGTCTTCTGCACGACAAGGGCCTATCACGTTTTCTGTGCAACAAAGGCCTTTGAAGCAGACTCAGAGCTGGGACAAGGCTAGGAGGTGTGGGGATAAGCACTTTGAAACTGGAGCCAGGAGTCCCAAGACAGGATCTGGCTCATCTGCGGTCACTGGGGAGGTGACCTTGGGCCTGACCTGCCCCCAGGCAGGAACTGTTGAGTGTGAGGAGGAAGAGCTCTGGATCAGAGTGTGGGCTGCTGGCAGGCAGCCGCCTGGAACCTCAGCTCAGCAGATGGTGAGCCTGGCCTGCGGGTGTCAGAGCTAAGGTGGGGATCTGGATGAAGAATGTCAGGCCACAGACTTCAGGGTCCTGGCTCCCTCCAGAGGCCCCAGTTTGGGAGGTGGTGGGGGGCAGCCTGAGGGATAGTCCTTCCTCTCTGTCTGGCCCCAGGGGCAGATGGCCTCTGTCCCATCCACCACCCCTCCAGCAGCACTGCCCACAGTGAATTCCTTTGCTCTTTACTATATCTTTTTTTTTAATGCCCACTTTTCCAGTATTTTCCTTTAGTTGGTATTAACTCACCAAACCACTTTATCTTTTTGTAAATCTTCTAGTCTTTATATTTAGTTTTTTTCATTGAAACTAATTACTCAAATTTTATTTGACCATTTAATTTTATTTTAAACTGACTGATGGAAAGGATGTGGGCTTTCGGGTCAGAGAGCAAGGTTTCAATCCTGACTCTGTCACTCATGACTCATGTAAACTGTGGCCTCTTTCATTCTCTCAAACATTTTGTAAGATGGGCCACACAGCCCCCACTAAATGCAACAGAAACTGCTCAGCCCCTCTTGGCCCCTCTGGATCTCACTTCCCCCCTACAGAAACCACCTGCTTAGGGTGCTACTAAAGTTAGGTAAAGCATCAAACTCAGGACTGCTGTAGGTATTCAGCAGGCAGCAGCTGTGAACATGAACACACTTCTAGAAAAGATTAGCTGAAAGAACAGCCTGGTTTTATCCATTTGGCTGTTTAGCAAATAATTATGGAGCAAATACTATATGCCAACACTGTGCTTGGCACAGCTTCTAAATGTTCCACTTAACACTGCGTGCCTTCTAACATGTTCCTGTAGCCATAGTTATGAATTTGCAAATAGGTGTCACTAGTATACCCTCCCTGTTGGGGAATGTTTCCTACTGTACCATGTTAGGCGTGATGAGGGGATGTCTGCCCTGCTTCTCCTGCACGTGCCCTTCACACCATCCTCACTGGTTCCTGTCAGCTGCCAAACACTTCCAGTCCCCTGAGCCTGCTGGGCCACTCTTCCTTTGGCCCACACATGCTGCATCCTCAGGATCCAGTTGGTCCTCTGCCCTTCCAGCCTCAGCTTGTCTGGCTCTAAGCTGGCCCTCAGCAAACCCTCAGACCACAAAAAGTCCCAAGTCAAGGCCTGCAAACAGGATGAGGGTCCTGAGATGAGAAGACAGGATACTTCCTGTTCCCTGTCTCCCATCTGGTACATGGCCCACCGGCTTCCTGGGATGGAATTTGTTGCTTCACATTAGCAGTGTGTGAGTATTCCATATGGAACTGGACTTGGTCTGTCAAGTTCCTCATTACTGAGATTCCTGACAACTCAAGAAATTACTGAATCTCAGAGCTGAAAGCAACCTCAAGCTGCCATCTCAGCCAAAAAATGGAAAATTACCCAAGTTTTTTTACCTAACGTTTCAGCCAAGTTGCCTTAAAATGCATTTTAATTTGGGGTGAAGGTAGGGAAAAATTTCTCTCTTTGCCCTTGAAGCATGATGCTGCTTATCCCTGCTCTTACTGGGCAGGGCAGTGACATGTCCTACCTTATGGGTTCCCAGAGGGAAGGTGACTGCAGCCAACATCTGGAGGAACTCCGGGGCCCGCCATGCAGGGTCCTGAGGGTAGGTGCTGTGTACAAGGCCAAGGAACTGCAGCACACTGGCAGGGAAAGTCTGTTCCCAGGCGTCATCTCCAGAGCCTGCTGAGGGCTGAAGGCACACTTCATGAAAGGCAGTGCATGGGAGCATGACTAGGGGCTGCAGAGGAGCCAGAGGATCTGAAATCCAAGGATTTCTGAGACTGTCAACAAGACACCTAATTATAGACATTTAAGTCTGTGGATTAGCCCAGGATACCAATCATCAGTTGGGAGAGGGTTTAATATGTGCAGGCATTGTCCCAAGGTCTTCACACACATTCCTCTTCTCCTCTCACAACTCTCTACATTTACCCCTGTTTTATAGATGGGAAGACAGAGGCACAGAGAGGGTGAGTAGCTTACCAAAGGTTACCCAATGGATAATGGACAAAGCCAGGAACTGAACCCAGGCAATCTTGCTACAAAGTCTGGCTATCTTCTTATTCTGCCTCTATGTGATTAGACACAGCCTCTGTGCTCAAGGGACTCACCAGTCAGACTCCAGCCTTCCCCAGCCCAATGCTAATACTCCCAGGTGTGGATTCTCCCCTGGTTAATATCTGTACAAACCTTGTCTGAGGTTGGCAGATCTTGAGGAGCCCCTGCCCCACCAGCCAGGGGTCTGGATTGGATCATGTTACACTGAGCTGATATCCAGTATCCTGAGGGGACCTGGGCACCTGTTTGCCCCCACACCATAACCTGGCCTTGGCCACACGGCTGAGTCTCCATCCTGGCTGCACACTAGTGCCCCAAAGAAGCCCAGCTCCCCTGGGCAGCCATGCCCAGCCATTCTGTGTGGAGACTGACTCTAGTTTTCATAGGTCCAGCAGTTGCCTTAGGTCCTGCTATGCCCTGAATGGACTGCCTGGCAATTAATATCAGGGTCATCCAACAATAAGGGCCATGCCAACAGTTAGACTGAATGGGCCTCGGCCTACTCCTACAGATGTTATAGGTGGATGTTGGGTTCCTCAGTCCCAGGATTCCCCATCTGTGGCTTCCTCATTTCTCCACCAGCTCACCTCAAGTCTTATCCCTGTGTGCAGGAGTTACAATGTCCCTGTTTACCAAGTAGCTATCAAGTACTTGGAACCAACAAACCTAACTGCAGAAGGAAAGGTAGTATGCGTAGGACTTTGGAGAGCAGTTTCAAATCTCATTCACAGGATATGGTGAGGATTTGGTTTGGGCTGAACAGGTAGCAGAGCCACTGTTTCTGAAGTCACTTGCTTCTGGCTTCTCCAACAGGTTGTCAGGGCAAACATTAGATTTACAGGAGAATACCAGAGTTCAGAGTTCAGAGAGCATTTTCTGGACTCAGTCTGCCTGGTTTGAATGCTGTCTCTGCCACTTACTGATGGTGTGGCTTCAGCCCACTTGTAAAACAAGGATCCCGACGTGACCCACTTCAGAAGATTGTTGTAAGAATAGGAGACATTTTAGCACTTCAGGCTTATTTCATAGTGACTAGCACAGGGTCAGTAGAGAAGGAGCTGAAAGGTAAGGTCAGATATAAGACTCGGACTTTGAAAGAGGAATTTGGACTTGATGTACTGAGCAACAGGGACCCCTGTATGTTCTCAGACATGCTAGTAACCTGCACTGTAAGGCTAATGCTGAACCCACATGCCTCCACCATGCCCTCCCTCTGTGACCTTGTGCAACTGAGTTAACCTCCATAAGCTTCAGTTTCTACGCCTGCACAGTGGATATAAAGCTGTATGTTCCAAAGGATAGTTGCACACATCAGAGTGACTAACATCTAAAGGACTAACAACGCAACACATTGGCCAGGGTGTGGAGCAACTAGAACCCTGGCAGAAGAAGAGCTGGTGCATGTGCTTGGCACGTCTACTCTGGCGAACTGTTTGACAATATCTACTAAAGCAAGTCATATGTACAGCTTATGATGCCCACTTTAATTCTGGATATATTTCCAACAGAAATGACTATATGCATCCACAGAAGATGTGTACATAGCGTACATATTACCTATTGGAAACAACCCAGAATGGATGGATAGTCACAAAAAAATACTACTCAACAATAAAAAAGCATGAACTACTGACATACACAACAACAGGGGCAAATCCCACAAACATAACAATGAGTAAAAGAAGCCAGATGCAAGAGAGTACATATGGTATGTACTCAAGTTCACATCACAACAAGTTCAAAAACATGCAAACCAATTTACAGTTACCACTGGGTAAGGGAAAGATGTCAAGTAAAGTTCAAAGCAAAAATTAAAACAAATAAAATAAAATAAACTGAGAAACATTAGTTAGAGTTATTTCCTACAGTACAGTCCCTGGCCTTTTTCTCTCATCTTTCCAATCTTTGCCTTCTACACTGCAATGTTTGTCTACTATATTTGGTGAATGATGCTTTTAGACAGATGTGTTCATTAAAACAGAACAATCTTGGAGTGACTCTGATTTTTGTTACATGTTTGTTAGATCTCAGAAGATTGGGTCTTGGCTTTTGACCCAGTTTAAGAGGCACGCCTGTAATATATCAGATAACCATTTTATGTTTGACTTTATAATGTAAATGTTTGGGTTTTTTTTTTTTTTTACTCCTCTCAGCATACTATGTATTTTGTTTATTTTACATGCTTTCATGTTATTCATTTTGTTTGCTTTTAACAATAACATTGGGACTCCTGGGTGGCTCAGCAGTTGAGCATCTGCCTTCAGCTCAGGGTGTGATCCCAGAGCCCTGGGATCGAATCCTGCATCAGGCTTCCTGCATGGAGCCTGCTTCTCTCTCTGCCTAGGTCTCTGCTTCTCTTTTGTCTCTCATGAATAAATAAATAAAATCTTTTAAAAATAACATTAAAAACATCAAATAGAAAAAAGTAACATTAACCATTAGAAAGGTAACAAGCTTTTTGTGCTGCAAACAGAAAATATGCATTTTTTTCAGGCACCCAACACAAAAATTAATTGAACATTAGTTCTATAATGGAAACATGAGTAAGTATTCCAAAGATGGAGAGTATACAGATCACATGCTCTGACTAGGACAAAACAAAATGAAAATGATAGCTATAAAAAAACCAAAAAGTTTAACCATAGGGACATTAAAAAATATATATGAGTCAAGAGGTCTTTAAAACTGCATCACATTAGCTCCAGAAAAAAAAAAAAAATGAAGATGCCAAATACCAAGATCTTAGAATTAGAAAAAAAATTAAGAGAATATATCCAAAGTTGGTTCTTTAAATCAATCTATAAGTCCTCAGCTCCTTAGGTAATGGGAGGGTGTGGGATAAATACAGCATGAGTCTACAAATACTGAATAAGAAGGGGGAAATAATCATACAGAAAATTAAATAAATTAAAAGAGATCATTTGTACAAACTGAATAAAATATCTATTACCTAAACAAGGTCAAAGAGACATTTAAGAGCCTAAACAAAGCAATAATGAAAAAAGTTGAGGCCTAAGAGTTTCATAGGAACAATTTAAATAATATAAGAATTATGGATTTAACCACTTCTTGAATAAAAAGAAAGAAAAACATGTTTTTTTTTCAGTGAAGTTAGCATAATACTGATATCAAAACCTGAAAAACATAACAAAAAGAAAACTGCAGCCCACTATCATTTATAAATACACACTCAAAATCATAAATAAGATATTTACAAACAGAAGGAGGTGCACTAAAGTAATAAGAACAATCAAATCTATTGATGCAATTTGTTGTAGGTAAGTGGCTAGAAGAAAAAAGCATATGATCACCTAATTAATAACATGCTAAAAGAGTATTAATAAAAATTATATACATTCTTGTTTTTAAAAAGAGCAAAAAGTATTATCTATACTTTCTTAGCATAATCTCATAACACACACAGATATGCACAGAGAAAAACTGGCAAAAGATACAAATAAATCCACAGAAAAATAAATAGGGATGGCTAATAAGCATATGAAAAATGCTATCAACTTCAGTAATGATAAATATAAGTGAACTCGACCATGAAATCAGCAGTTGGGCAATGTTGTTGGGGCTATGAGGACTGGGATGGGCACTCACATACGGAATGGCGGGATGTACATTAGATAGAAGAGAGTGTATGTATAATGTTTGATGCAACCTTCCTGAGAAGTGCATCAAAATAAAATATATCAAGGACACTTTGACCTAACAACCTACATCCCAGAATTCACACTAATGAGAATATCAAACTACAGGAAAAGGAAAGTTTTCCTCAAGAAAGTTCATTATAGACTTTTTATAACAATGAACATTCTGAAAAACAACCTAAATTTCCATGTACAAATATAGATTATTCCCAACAACATATTGAGGGAAAAAAACACAAGAGGAATTTATGTGGCCTAACCCTCTGTGCGAATATGGTATAATCTTAGGTGTCTGGAAGAACATTTCACTAAAGTTCATGGTGGTTATCTCTGCCTGGGAGTGTTTCAGGTGATTTTTACTTTCTATCTTTCTCTTTTGTTTAAATTGTAAAGGTAAACATGCATCATTTTATAGAAGCAATAAGGTTTCCCCACACAGGACAAGCCTCCAGTCACCCTTGGCGTCTACTGACCAGAGTCAGAAGTCTTCAGCCTCCCATGCAAGTTCTTGTTCATCTGGCTCATGATTACTCCCATTCACAGGCCACATGGCCTTTACCCCCCCTCACACTTGCCTCCATGTTGAAAATAACTTTTTAACCTATCTCTAATGGACCCTGAAGGCCTGAATTAATGGCTCTCCATGTCATGTATGTAGTTGGTGAGCGCCTGTCTTCTCTAACAGGTTTCTACCTCACAGCTCAGTCACACTGGAGCCCCACCTGTCCTGGTGGATGTGAGTTCCTTGAAGGAAGAGGCCCCTTTCCACCCTCTACAAGTCCCCTGAAGCTCCTGACCTAAAACAGAAATGTTCCCTTTACTGGAAGGCATTAAATAACCCAGTGAAGAAAATCAAATATTTAAACAAATGAAAAACAAATGTCTTCTGGCAAGAGTGCATAAACTCCACTGGGGACGTTTAGGTTAGGTTTTCCACTGAGCACCCAAGTGATCATGAGGAACCCACCTTGCCTCTTCTACCAAGCGTTCTGAATAACACTTGCTAATTATCAGTGAGGGAAGCTACTGGAAAAAGTCAATGTGACTCTTCCAAACTTGTCTTCCCATTAGAACCTCCTCATGAGATGCAGGGAATGGATCTCACCTGGTTCATGGTGGCTTTCAGCATTTCCAGGAGCAGAAGGGCACCTTCGGTGCACAGCCCAGCCCGGAGGACTTCTTCACTGTGATGCTTCTGCAAGAGCCACCGAAGCATGGCATCCAACCTATCCTGAAAGAGGGGATAAGGGATGTAGAGAGATGTCCAGCAGCACACCAAGGGGACCAGCTTTCCAGCCAGCCCATCATGTTTCCTGGGGGCCTGAGTGTTTGGAAAGGCAAAACAGCACAGTAGCAGCCTTGGTGGCTGGCCTGTGTGGTGAACTTCAGTCACTCGGCAGTGCCTAGGGGAAATACATGCCTCCAAGAAGATGCTGCAGACCCACCAGCAATTTGTATTGAGTTTAGCTCTTTCATTTGGTTTGAGATCACAATCAACTTTAATGAATTTTTGTAAATGAGATTACATATGAGGAATTCAAAGCCTTTGGGGAAAGTGCCAAGTATAGCAGAGGGACCATGGGGGTTGACCAGTCGGGAGATCTGACTTTGCCACTTTTTTTTTTTTAAGATTTTATTTATTTATTCATGAGAGACACACACACACAGAGAAGCAGAGATACAGGCAGAAGGAGAAGCAGGCTCCATGCAAGGAGCCTGATGCAGGACTCAATCCCGGGACTCCAGGATCACGCCCTGGGCCAAAGGCAGGCGCTAAATCACTGAACCACCCAGGGATCCCTGACTTTGCTACTTTAAAAGCAGGGTTTATGCAAGTTATTCAGCCTCTTGGCAACTCAGTTTCCTTCTCTGTAGAATGAAAATCACATTCTCCACCCCATGGGATGGTTATAAATATCAAGCAAAATAAAATATGTAAAACATCTCTCATGAGTCCTGACATTCAGCAGATGTTTGTTCCCTACAATATAATCTTGGAGAAATAGAAATACAGGATTTCAGTGAACTTAGCAGAGCATATTAAGAACTTTATTTTGAAGTGTGATCTATAATACTATTAGCATATATAAAGATCTAGATAGATCAAATATAAGGATGTGCAAGAGGTAGATTTTCTAGCCTTCTATTTAAAGAGCCATGCCCCTCCCCCAATTTCAATTCAGTGAAGTTTAATTCAACACAACTGAGACTGAGGAACAATTTCTGAATCTACTATTTTTGGGGCACCCATGAAGGTGAGTAAGAAGTAGGGTCTGTTCTTGATGACCTCAGTAGCTAAGGAGACAGGAAATTATGTAACTGTGACGATGGCATATAAGAGGGAGGTGTGCTAAGGCACACAGGAGGGAATGATTCTTCCTGTCTAGAGATCTAAGCAGGAGGTGGAATCTGAGCTGAGTACTGAGAGAGGACACATCTCCAGGCAAGTAACAGGAAAGCTCATTAAAGGCACAGGGGAGGCGAGCATGAAGTAGCTGGTGTTATTAGAGAGGTGACTCAGGAGATCCAAGGCACAAAGAGCAAGCAAGCAAGGAAGCTGGACTGAAGAGACAAGATAGGCACCCAATCACAAAGGGTCTTGATGCCAGCTATGGAGTCTGAACCCGATCCCACAGGGGAGCTCATGAAGCCTTGGATGTGGTGCAAATGAATGAGGGATTGAGTATATGGTGAGAAGCTATACATAGTAAGTGTAGGCCCCTCTTTGGAGAAATTTGGCTAAGGAAGGACAAAAGGATGATAAATAATACAGCAGTTAGTCAAGAATGTGAGTCAAGGGGCAGCTTCTGGCTTTAGGTGGGACACAGTTCACTGTACTTATGGTCTGTGAGGAATAAGTCCATAGAATAGGAGATGCTGTAAATATAGGAGAAAGAAGGACCAATCACTGGTAAGGTCACTCAGGAAAGGAGGGGAAGGAATCCAGATCAGCCTGGAGAGCTCCTCTTTGCCAGCGACAATAGATGAAGAGGGCCACGGCATAAATAGGTGGTGAAGGGTGGGGTGCCATGGCAATGCCCTCCTCTGGGGTCCTTCACTCCCACTGTGAGCTAAGTCATCTGAGAAAAGGGCAGCTTTGAGGCAGAAGACTTGAAAGCATATGTGTTTACACTAAAACACAGGGGAATCAAGGACCATGGCTAAGATAAAGAGACATGCCTTTTCAGAAGGTATAAACTGAGGCTTTAATTGTATAGTGGCAGCAATTCGCCTCCCCATGACACCCCCATCATCATGTGAGTTCTCTAGCTATGCCCAGAAGGAGAAAGACTTAAAGTGGGACTGGTAAAAACACAGACCAGCTGACAGGGAGGATGGAAGGCAATGGCCCAGGAGCTCAGGGAATCTGAAGAGCTAGCTAAGGGGATGGCACCACAAGTGGGTCAGCAAACGACACGAGTTGGAAGAAGTGAATGGAGGTAGGGGTGGAGAATCTTAGGGAACACCTTGGTCACATGGGATCAGAAAACCAGGTATGTCACTCCATCCCAGGGGCACCTACTTTCGGCCCATCCATCAGTTCCGTAAGAGGCGTCTGCAGGAAGAAGGTGGACACAATGAGGTAGACTTCTGGAATATGCACATGGTGGCTCAGAAAGTCCTTCAAGACACGGAATCCAGGAAGCAGGCAGGGGCTCTGGTCAGGCATGGGGGGATGGCTCTTCAGGTTATCTATTGATCAAGTGGCAAAATCCAATTGAGAACAATTGCTATTTCTTCTGGTCAAGGTGGGGATTGGACACACAAAGAAATTCCCTGCCACCTACTCATCCCATAGAAACACCGGATAAAAATATACATCATACATACATGAGCATAAGAAAGTATTCAATAAAGAGTTCCTTTTCTTATTCCTGACATATTCATTCATCCATTCATTTATTCAAAAACAGATACTTATTTAGTGCCTACTACTTTAGACGCAATAGGGCTTTATACTAAGCAATAGGGACATAGTATTTCAACAAAATATATGGAGCCCCAGACCCTCACCAAGTACTTAGAATGTAGGGGGAAGTACTTAGAATGTAGGGGGAAGGAGAGACATTAAGGAATTAAATACTCAAATAAATATATGCTTGCGAATTGTGACAAGAAAAGTAATAGGGGCAAAGAGAGTCTAACAGAGGCACCCTAATTCAGGTGGTACCCTCCTCTCCTGGAGGAAGTGGCATTTGAACTGAGCACTGAGGGGTGAACCCACACCAGCCAGGAGAGCCTTGCTGGTATAGTGGGTTGGGGGAACGTCTCAGGAAGAGGAAAAGAGCTAAGGAGCTTTTGAGGAATGGAAGGAAGCCCCCAGTGTCTGTAAAGCAGGACAAAGGACAAAGGGGATCCTAACCAGGAAGTAGGAGGGGACTGGGGCTGATCCAGGTCAGGGGTCAAGGTGATCCTATTGCTAGAGCTATGAAGGCCCCAAGCAGGAAGGAGCTTTGCAGGTCCTCACTCGAAGCCCAGAAGGAGGTGGCCCACCACTTCCTGGAGAAGGCTGCACACTCACCTATCACAATGTCCACACCCTCAGAGCTGTGCTCCACCCAGGATCCGGCAGACAGACCATCTTTAAATCGCCCTTGGAGGGAGGGGCTTGACAAAAAGTGCAGCAGCAATTTCAAGCCCAGCACAGTGGTGCTGGGATGCACGTGGCCCTGCACAAGGAGCAGGAACCAGTCAGGCCCCAGGTTCAGAAACATCTCTTCCTTTGTCCTGCAGGGATCAATAAATCAATAAATTATCTCCCAGTCCATGAGCAAATGACACATCCAGAAAATACAAATAATGTCCAGCCTCACTCATCACCTAGGATAAGCAAATTAAGGTTAATCTGGATATTACTTAGTGAAGTACATGTTATATTTTTAAGGAATGGTAAAATAAAATGCTGGCAAAGTTGCTGTTAAATGGCTGAATATTTTTATTAATGGCTGATTGTATGTTGGCCAGAGCTTTTCAAAGCAATCAGGAACTATCAAAAGATAGACAAGTGTACAGGCCCCTTGATAGCCTTACTCCACTAGTATTTATAGTTATGTTGTCTGACTAGCCACCCATCTAATTATATCAGTATAGTCTCATAAAACACATAATAGTTAACTCCCTTTTCAAATACACAAGTCAAAATTAATCTAAGTGGAATGGTCCAATATTTATGTGTCTTTCTATGTTTAACTGTCACTTTCAAAAATTAATTTTATTTTTTTAAAATACTTATTTTTATTTATTTATGATAGACATAGAGAGAGAGAGAAAGGCAGAGAAACAGGCAGAGGGAGAAGCAGGCTCCATGCCGGGAGCCAGACACGGGACTCGGATCCCGGGACCCCAGGATCACGCCCTGGGCCAAAGGCAGGCGCAAAACCACTGAGCCCCCCAGGGATCCCCTCAAAAATGAATTTTAAAATGATGAATTTGGACTCAACTGAATACACATTCTTCTCAAGTGCACATGGAACTTTCTCTAGAACAGACCACATACTGGGTCACAAATCAGGTCTGAACCGATACCAAAAGATTGGGATCATCCCCTGCGTATTCTCAGACCATAATGCCTTGAAATTAGAACTAAATCACAACAAGAAGTTTGGAAGGACCTCAAACACGTGGAGGTTAAGGACCATCCTGCTAAAAGATGAAAGGGTCAACCAGGAAATTAAGGAAGAATTAAAAAAAGATTCATGGAAATTAATGAGAATGAAGATACAACCATTCAAAATCTTTGGGATACAGCAAAAGCAGTCCTGAGGGGGAAATACATCGCAATGCAAGCATCCATCCAAAAACTGGAAAGAACTCAAATACAAAAGCTAACCTTACATATAAAGGAGCTAGAGAAAAAACAGCAAATAGATCCCACACCCAGCAGAAGAAGAGAGTTAATAAAGATTCATGCAGAACTCAATGAAATTGAGACCAGAAGAACTGTGGAACAGATCAACAGAACCAGGAGTTGGTTCTTTGAAAGAATTAATAAGATAGATAAACCATTAGCGAGCCTTATTAAAAAGAAGAGAGAGAAGACTCAAATTAATAAAATCATGAATGAGAAAGGAGAGATCACTACCAATACCAAGGAAATACAAATGATTTTAAAAACATATTATGAACAGCTCTACGCCAATAAATTAGGCAATCTAGAAGAAATGGACACATTTCTGGAAAGCCACAAACTACCAAAACTGGAACAGGAAGAAATAGAAAACCTGAAGAGGCCAATAACCAGGGAGGAAATTGAAGCAGTCATCGAAACCCTCCCAAGAGGCCAGAGCCACCTCTGCCAGCAACATGTTCAAAGTAATTTGGAGGTCTCTGGGGCCAGCCAGCCTGAGTCTGCTCACCTTTAAAGTCTATGCATCACCTAAAAGGGACTCACCTCACAAAACTTCTGTGAAGGTTATTGAGCTTTCACTCTACTTGGTTCCTAAGGGTCAATCTAAATATGTGGAGGAGCCAAGGACCCAGCTTGAAGAAAGCATTTCACATCTCTGACATTATTGCAAGCCACATACAAGTTGGTGTCAGGAAATGTACTCACAAACAAAGCCCAAGATGCAGAGCTTGGCTCAATGGGGGTTAGACAGCTATGAATATCTTCAAAATGCACCTCCTGGATTTTTTGCAAGACTTGGTGTTATTGGTTTTGCTGGCATTGTTGGACTTCTTTTGGCTAGAGGGTCAAAAATAAAGAAGCTTGTGTATCCACTGGGTTCATGGGACTAGCTGCCTCTCTTTATTATCCACAACAAGCCATCGTATTTGTCCAGGTCAGTGGGGAGAAATTATATGACTGGGGTTTACGAGGATACATAGTTGTAGAAGATTTGTGGAAGGAGAACTTTCAAAAGCCAGGAAATGTAAAGAATTCACCTGGAAATAAGTAGAATGCTCCATGCTCTGCCCATTTTAATCAGTTATAGGTAAACATTGGAAACTCCATGCATTTTCTATAGAAAAATGGCAGAGAAGTCAGTACTGAATGTAGTAAATTGGCTTTCTTCTTCAGGAAACACTATACCAGGCTTCTTTGTTATCTTGGGTGATACCATACTACCAGTGGACTAATCGGAAATCCTTTCACCTAGAGATAATGTCCAGCATTAGAACTCCTGGTTCTCATGTTGCTATTTATGTACATAATTAAAATTCTGAATTAAAAAAAAAACCTCCCAAGACACAAAAGTCCAGGGCCAGATGGCTTCCCTGGGGAATTCTATCAAACATTTATTTTATTTTTTTTTAATTTTTTTATTTATTTATGATAGTCACAGAGAGAGAGAGAGGCAGAGTCACAGGCAGAGGGAGAAGCAGGCACCATGCACTGGGAGCCCGACGTGGGATTCGATCCCGGGTCTCCAGCATCGCGCCCTGGGCCAAAGGCAGGCGCCAAACTGCTGCGCCACCCAGGGATCCCTCTATCAAACATTTAAAGAAGAAACCATACCTATTCTACTAAAGCTGTTTGGAAAGATAGAAAGAGATGGAGTACTTCCAAATTCGTTCTATCACCTTAATTCCAAAACCAGACAAAGACCCCACCAAAAAGGAGAATTATAGACCAATATCCGTGATGAACATGGATGCAAAAATTCTCAACAAGATACTAGCCAATAGGATCCAACACTACATTAAGAAAATTACTCACCATGACCAAGTAGGATTTATTCCCAGGACACAAGGCTGGTTCAACACTCGTAAAACAATCAATGTGATTCATCATATCAGTGAGAGAAAAACCAAGAACCATATGATCCTCTAATTAGGTGCAGAGAAAGCATTTGACAAAATACAGCATCCATTCCTGATCAAAACTCTTCAGAGTGTAGGGATAGAGGGAACATTCCTCAACATCTTAAAAGCCATCTACGAAAAGCCACAGCAAATATCATTCTCAATGGGGAAGTACTGGGAGCCTTTCCCCTAAGATCAGGAACAAGACAGGGATGTCCATTCTCACCACTGCTATTCAACATAGTACTGGAAGTCCTCGCCTCAGCAATGAGACAACAAAAAGACATTAAAGGCATTCAAATTGGCAAAGAAGAAGTCAAACTCTCCCTCTTCGCCGATGACATGATACTCTACATAGAAAACCCAAAAGTCTCCACCCCAAGATTGCTAGAACTCATACAGCAATTTGGTAGCGTGGCAGGATACAAAATCAATGCCCAGAAATCAATGGCATTTCTATACACTAACAAGGAGACTGAAGAAAGAGAAATTAAGGAGTCAATCCCATTTACAATTGCACCCAAAAGCATAAGATACCTAGGAATAAACCTAACCAAAGAGGTAAAGGATCTATACCTTAAAAACTACAGAGCACTTCTGAAAGAAATTGAGGAGGACACAAAGAGATGGAAAAATATTCCATGCTCATGGATTGGCAGAATTAATATTGTGAAAATGTCAATGTTACCCAGGGCAATTTATACGTTTAATGCAGTCCCTATCAAAGTACCATGGACTTTCTTCAGAGAGTTAGAACAAACTATTTTAAGATTTGTGTGGAATCAGAAAAGACCCCGAATAGCCAGGGGAATTTTTAAAAAGAAAACCATATCTGGGGGCATCACAATGCCAGATTTCAGGTTGTACTACAAAGCTGTGGTCATCAAGACAGTGTGGTACTGGCACAAAAACAAACACATAGATCAATGGAACAGAATAGAGAACCCAGAAGTGGACCCTGAAATTTATGGTCAACTAATATTCGACAAAGCAGGAAAGACTATCCACTGGGAAAAAAGACAGTCTCTTCAATAAATTGTGCTGGGAAAATTGGACATCCACATGCATAAGAATGAAACTAGACCACTCTCTTGCACCATACACAAAGATAAACTCAAAATGGATGAAAGATCTAAATGTGAGACAAGATTCCATCAAAATCCTAGAGGAGAACACAGGCAACACTCTTTTTGAACTCGGCCACAGTAACTTCTTGCAAGATACATCCACGAAGGCAAAAGAAACAAAAGCAAAAATGAACTATTGGGACTTCATCAAGATAAGAAGCTTTTGCACAGCGAAGGATACAGTCAACAAAACTCAAAGACAACCTACAGAATGGGAGAAGAGATTTGCAAATGACATATCAGATAAAGGGCTAGTTTCCAAGATCTATAAAGAACTTCTTAAACTAAACAGCAAAGAAACAAACAATCCAATCATGAAATGGGCCAAAGACTCAAACAGAAATCTCACAGAGGAAGACCTAGACATGGCCAACAAGCACATGAGGAAATGCTCCGCATCACTTGCCATCAGGGAAATACAAATCAAAACCACAATGAGATCCCACCTCACACCAGTGAGAATGGGGAAAATTAACAAGGCAGGAAACCACAAATGTTGGAGAGGATGCGGAGAAAAGGGAACCCTCTTGCACTGTTGATGGGAATGTGAACTGGTGCAGCCACTCTGGAAAACTGTGTGGAGGTTCCTCAAAGAGTTAAAAATAGACCTGCCCTACAACTCAGAATTGCACTGCTGGGGATTTACCCCAAAGATACAGATGTAATGAAACGCCAGGACACCTGCACCCCAATGTTTCTAGCAGCAATGTCCACAATAGCCAAACTGTGGAAGGAGCCTCAGTGTCCATCGAAAGATGAATGGATAAAGAAGATGTGGTCTATGTATGCAATGGGGTATTACTCCGTCATTAGAAATGACAATACCCACCATTTGCTTCATCGTGGATGGAACTGGAGGGTATTATGCTGAGTGCAGTAAGTCAATCGGAGAAGGACAAACAGTGTATGTTCTTATTCTTTTGGGGAATATAAATAATAGTGAAAGGGAATAGAAGGGAAGGGAGAAGAAATGGGTAGGAAATATCAGAAAGGGAGACAGAGCATGAAAGACTCCTAACTCTGGGAAAAGAACTAGGGGTGGTGGAAGGGGAGGAGGGCACGGGGTGGGGGTGACTGGGTGGTGGGCACTGAGGGGGGCACTTGACGGGATGAGCACTGGGTGTTATTCTGTATGTCGGCAAATTGAACACCAATAAAAAATAAATTTATTATTTAAAAAAATAAAATAGGATGATGAGTTTGGAGAATACAAATTTGCTGGAAGGTACTGGAAGGGGTGGGTAACCAAACCTCAGGGGTAATGGCTCAGCAAAGGACTCTGCCTCCTGGGAGCCAAAAAAGGGTCTATCTTTGCTGGGCAGTGTTCTCCGTTCTAGCTGCCAGACAAGGGAGCGAGGCTGTGGTCACCAGACTGGAGATCAAGAAGTGGTCCTCTCTTCTATCCCTGCCTCTGTTTACTAACTGGTTGAATTTGGCAGGGCTCTTGATGAGCTCTGGTCATTTTTCTTGATGATGTATGATAATGGTGATGATGATGATGGTGGTGATGATGATGGTGATGGTGGTAATGATGGTGATGGTAGTGATGATGATAATGATAGTGATGGTGATGGTGGTGATTGTGATGATGATGATGATCAACATAGTACCGGATGATGATGGCAGTGATGGTGAGATGATAATGATAGCAGTTAGCTTATGGAGTATTTATAGTATTCCAGACACTGTGCCTAGGGCCAGCCACATATTAATTTCCATCTTTAGCAGATACTAATTTTATCCTCAGATACATGAACAAAAGAGGGTATGGAAGGCTTAACTAACCTCCCCAAGTTTTCTGGAAGCAGAGCTGGGATTCGAACCTAGGAGGTCTAGAGATCAGAGCCCCAGTGCTTAAGCAGAACACTATATTCTCATTCAAAAAGATGAAAAAGGAAAAGAGTTGAACTAGCTCATCTCCAAGGCATCTTCCATTTCTATCATGCTCTGATTTGAGGAATGCAGACTTTTTAAGCACTACTTGCAAGGCTGTTTTACTGAGAGGTGACTCCTCACCCCATTCCTCCCTCTCCCAAACACAAATACACAAGAAAATGTCAACTCAGCAGGAGTAAGGCTCTGGTCTGACTTCCTCAGCACTATATTCCTGCAGTGAGGAATGATGTCTGGCACACAGTAGGGGCTCAACAAACAGTTGTTGAATGAGTGACGCTGGAGCTGGACATAAAGCAGCAGTCAGGGAGAGAGAATTAATGGAATTTTATGGTTACACATTGTTTTCAAAGTTAATTGAAGGCAGATACTTGTTTTTCTAACTTGGAAAAATAACTGAAAAATTGAGAATAAAATAGCAGAAGAATTTGGCAAGCCTTTTCCTTGATAGATGTTATTAGGCTAACCATTTCTCCATTCTATTGTCTGCCAAGTACAGGACATCAAAATCAGTAGTTGTCACAACTGCCAAAACAATAACAATTATACTATAGCAATGGTGACAAAAGGAGCCTATTGTAATTTTACCAAATCTGTTTGGAGTTACTCATGCCCATTGCACATTTGTATCAGAATATCTTAGAGCAAGGTCTGCTTTATTTGGTGGAGAGAATATAATTTTCTTTCTGACTGGTGCAGGAAATACACTGCAGAAAACCAACTCAGAGATGCTAAACTTTTCATTAAGAAAAGGTTTTCATACTGCACCCTGTATGAGGCGACCTCATGCCAAATCACTCTTCCCAGAGCTACTTACTCAGAGGACAGATGAAGTTGGGAGGAAGATATTACACTGAACAGCATCTCCAGCAACTGGTTTCTGAGCCAGATTGTCTTTCCAGATGTTTGGCTTCCAGCTACAAAAAAGGGAAATTCAGATTTGAGAGAAAACGGATGTAAAGAGACATAATATGTGTTGCAGTAAGCAATCATTCACCAAATGCTTAGTTCACACAGGAATTTGTGCATGGATGGGACTCGAAATTTTGGCGTTGGAGTCTAGACTTCTATGCAAGACTTAATTTCAGGAAATGTTTCTAAAGTTCCCTTTACCTGGAAATGTTTTTGATGCTTCCTACCGCCCCCCAAAACAATCCTAAAAATAAGGTCAAATTTATCTTTCACTAGAAGAATGTTTTTTTACATTATCATAGGCTGCAACATTTCTTGACCACCTACTATTTCCTGGGCATTATGGGAGGTATTGGGAACAGAGTGGTAGAGATTTTTAGTACTCAATCTCAATGTGCTTCCAGGCTAGGCCTTTGGCATGCCAATATTACGCTAAAAACAGAGCTTGGATAGTAGAGTTCAGAATGAGGTCCCTATAAGGAGGGGCACTAAATTTTGTCCCATTATCCATTCATTCATTCCCTTGGTTAACCAGTTATTTTACAACTAATTTAGGCCACACAAACCATGCTGCAGGAATAGGACTGATAAGACAGCTTGGAGAAGTAGAGTCAGATTTCTCTCTGGGATTCTGACCCCAAAGGTCTTAATAATCTCTCTGAGTTTCCATTTCCTCATCTGCAAAATGGGAATATCAATTCCTACTATTCAGGTTTTTGACCTCAGGATAAGAGATTTTTCTAGATTAAGTAACACTGTCCAAAAGAATCTTTTGCAATGAAAGGAATGCTTTGTACCTCCTCTGTCCAACACAGTAACCACTAGCCTCATGTGGTTATCGAGTACTCAGAACATTGCTAGTGTGACTAAGGAATTGAATTTTTAATTGTATTTCATTTCTATCAATTAAAATTTAAATTTTAGTGGCCACATGTGGCTAGAGGCTCCCATCTTGGACAGCACGGATCTGGAGGGCCCAGAACAAAGTAGCCAGTGATTGTTCCCTTCATACCTGCCCTAACAGAAGAAACATGACATAGCTCTTGTTCTGCACCTGATTGGGAGGAGAGAAACTCAAGGAAACAAATCACAGACCCATGCATTAGAGTAAGCCCAAGGGCTCTAGAAGCAGAGGAGGTGACTTGATCTGGCTTGGTGGGACTGGGAATGGTTAGTGCAGTGCGCAAAGTAGGGAGTGGGGTGAATCAGGGGAGGCATTTCTGCCAAGGGAACAGCATGTGCAAAGCATGGCTGGAGGGCAGACCATCACACATGAGGATGTGCAGGTGCTTCACAGCGCTGAATATGGGGTTCATTGGGGGAGCAAGGGTAGGAAAGATTCAACCAGGAAAGTAGGCAGAAACTGGATCTTGAAGGATTCCACCTGTTGGCCTATAGGGAACTGAGTTTTATCCTGGATGTCTTAGAAGACATTTAAGGTTGTGAAGGAAGAATATAAAATTTGATCTGATTGCAGTCTTCCTCATAAAACTAAGACCTCACAAGCCAGTAATTGGGAACAACTGCTCAGTTGTGGATACCTTCCCTGTCCTTCACCTCAGCCCTTTCCTCTACACAATGGCCCCAATACAGGTGGCTCTTGGGGTGCCATAAGGCTCAGCCTGCAGCCTTCAGGCTGGTGTCTGAGAAAGGTCTTCTCACCAGGCACCGAGGAGTCCAGGCTCCCATCCACGCAGATCTCCCTCTCATTCACCGAAGAAGGCTTGAGAGTGTACACAACAAACAGCCCGATTCTTAATGCAGAAAGAGAAAGATCATTCAGTGCTGGGCTCAACCCATGTTTGCTCAACACATATAAAGGTTTTATACATAGATCCACCCGAATCAGCCTCAAGGCAGGGTTTGAGGTGCATCATGTTATTCTGTGATCAATGCAGTGTTTCCAGAGACTTCTAAAATCTGTCAGGATTCATCAGAGCAGTTAGCTCTGGCTCTGCCAGGTCAACAGAACAGATAGCAATGAGGATGAAAAAGGCTAAATAAATATCATGCCAGCTGGGCCTGTCCTTTGGGAAGTCTGCAAAAAGCAGACATGTTAGGTCACTGGCTGATGAGGATGACTATGCTCATGGATATTCTTGAACTCTTGGTGTAGCAAGTATGTCTGAGCACCAGGGAGCAGTGAGCACATGGCCCTTCTGGGAGTCTAGCAGACCCACCCGTTTTCTCAACTCTCAGCCCTGAACAGGACCTCTAGAAGATTCTAAGGAAATGGAATATGCCATTGCATTGAAGGGTAATGTTACTGGGTCGAGTGTGGTCAGGAGAGAACTGGGGCCTATATTCCCTTGTTAAATGGTCCCAAGGTTCTGCCCACCCTCTGGGAAGCCTGGCACAGTACCTGAGCAAGTCTTGGATGTTGAAGTGGCCCCTCAGCTGACAGCCCAGGATGGCAATGATGGTGGGGATCTTGGAGAAGGTGAGGCCCGGCTCGTTGAAGAGGAAGATGAGCTTGGGTATAAGCTGTGCCTGGTGAGCAACTTCAGCATTCCGGGGTCCTTCCCTATGAGCCCAGGAGAGAGGCAGTAAAAGCTTTTACTGGAATGAACCAAATTTGCTATGTTTCTTCTAAAAAGGTTTCCCAGGCTGGGCTTGCTCTGTGGCCCTCTGACTCCAATGCTCTCTTGGCAACTCATCAAAATGCTGTCAGACACCCATTGAATATGTGTCTACCAAGTGCCAGAGTTGCTCAGGGATGAGCCTCCCATGCCCTTCCACCCCCGGAAACTGCCTTCAAAGACAACCCCCAGTTATCGACTTTTAAATTCCAAGCCTCAGGGAAAACTAATGCTGGTCTCAGAAAACTCAGAACAAAGAGAGCAGACTCGCATGCGACCGCGGAGCACTTCCCAAAAGCCAGGAGCGCGGGGCCTCAGCAAGTCTGTCTGGGTATATGCTCTTCCTGCCCGACTCAAACCACAAAATGGATGAACACGCCACTAAGAGTCAAAAGGGAAAAAGACAGAATTCAAGCACCCGCATCCTCCTTCTTAGGATAATCACAAATTCAATTTCCAGTAAATTCTACTCCCCTGAAGAAAAGAGCTCCCAGATCTTCCAGAAACAAGTACAGAAAGTGGGAAAGAAAAATTAAAGGGATGAAGGAGGGTGAATTTGGGTGGATGGCTCCTTCTTGAGCTGTCTTTTCAGTACTAATAAAATAAATTCTGCCAAGCTCCACATCTCTGATACACAAAGCAGCAGAACCAGCCCAGTTCTGTGTGTGGTTTGTATTCCTCAGCCTAACAAGGAAGATGTGCACTCATCTGCCTATAAGTTCCTGCTATGTTTTGTGCTCTTTCTTATCACAGCACTAAGCAGTGTGTTTTTCTGTATTCCTTTTCCACAAGACTGTCCTGTCTTCTTGAACTTCCAGCAATAAAAACTGGGTGTGAAATGGGAATGGGTTCATAATTAGTATTCAGTGAGTGGCTAAGTGAAAAGATGTTTATGAATATATTCAAAACATCAAAGGTGCTAATGATAAGCTGAAACAGACCTCCATGAGGAGGCAGGTGGACATGGGTATGACCAGCCTGACAGGTGAGGAAGGAGGTGGGTAGCTATGGTGGCTTCCCTGACTACCTTATCCGTTATTCTAATCCCAGTCCCTGGTTTTCTTTGGGGACCTGTCTCTTTTTAACTCCCCTTCATCCATTCCACAGGTGAAGCCAGGCTCCAGCTTCACCATCTGATCCAAGATGGCCCAGTGAGACCCCATCCTATTGCTGACACTACTTAGTAAAAAAGAAGCCCTCTGTGTTGCCTGTGCAGGCAGAGGATATGCTCTGAGGAGCTGCCCAGCATCCATCTTGCCATCTGCCCAAATGAAGCCAGCATGGAAAAAAGCATGGACAAGGTGGTCTCAGATGGAGTAGTGCCACCCAGCCACGTGGGAAAATCTGCCCCATTCCAGTGAATGAGCCAATAAAATCTCCCTTTCCCAACCTTCTTTTTGTCCTCCCCCTTTTCTTTTTTTCTTCCCCCTCTCCCTTCCTTAAGTTGGTTTGAGTTGTATTTCTACCACTTGCAACCAAAAGAGCCCTGGGAAACGTACAAGGGGTAGTGGAAAGGGAGGTGGGCAGGGGAATGGGGTGACAGGGCGATGGGCACTGAGGGGGGCACTTGATGGGATGAGCACTGGGTGTTATGCTATATGTTGGCAAATCGAACTCCAATAAAAAAATATATATGTATATATACACACAAATACATATATATATATATATATATATATATATATATATATATATGAAGTCACTTAGAAGGAAAGTGGATTGGGAGACAAAGAGGACATAGAGATGTGTTTTCCCTTGCTGAGCCCCTGAGGGTTCTAGCTGCTGAGCTAGAGATCCCCCTTCTGGGTTCCAAATCCACCAGGGGACAGGCTTGCCCCACATAGGTGAGCCACTGGGAAGGACACTGCTACAGATTGAATTTTGTGTCACCCAAAATTCCTATGTAAAAACCTAACCTTCAATGAGACAATATTTGGAGGTGCCATCTTTGGGAGGTAAACATGTCAGGAAAGTAGAGCCCTTGTGATGAGATTAGTGCCTTTATGTAAGAGATGCCAGTGAGCCTCCTCACCCCTCCCACCAGGTGACATTATAGTGAGATGTCTGCTCTCACCGGACAGCAAATCTGCCAGCGCCTTGATATTACACTTCCAGGCTCTAGAAGCAAGAACTAAATTTCTGTCATTTATCTGCCACCCCATGTATCATATTTTGTCATAGCAGCCCAAATGGACTGAGACAGACGTGCTGCCACCTGGGAATTCAGTGCCCTGGAATGGGAGAAGGCCATGGTTGCCGAGCCATTGCCTGTCCTGGCCCCTCAATTCTCCTTCTTGGCATGAAGCCACTAGTTCTAGCCCCCACACTGCCAAAGACCAGCCTACCTTGGTGATCGAAGAATTTCCACAAGGTGGGAAAAGAGGGAGAGCTCGAGGTTGTCTGCGGTATTCATCCAGAGCTGGAGACAACAAACATGCAGTGAAACCGAGATGTGTGTAAAGAAGGGATCCCAGAAAGGGTGAGCAGGTACCGGGCTGGACATGGTCTCCTGACGCCTGAAATCACTAACACAATCTAGCAGCTTAGGAATCAGACCAGTTCTCCCAACATCTAGAACTTAGAGGGTGCCTTCCCCGGGGAGAGCTCAGACACCACTCCTCTCCTCTCCATGTTTGCTGCTGTCTGGTACTTCAGTGTGAGTCTTGATTGGAACCAAGGACACCGGCACTAACCTATGTCTGGCCCTCAGTCCCACAGCCCATGTAGCCACACACCAAATGCAGCTCATCCTCCCTGAAGCCTGCAAGGCAAATACCAGTCTTCCCAAGTTAGAAATGAGGAAACAGAGGCTGAGACAGACCAGGTGAGGGATGGGTCCCACTCACCACCTGCAAGTGATAGGATTCAAATTAGAAGCCGAGTCTTGCCTGTCTAGTTTTATGCTACTTCCACCACACATCCAACTTGTGCACGCATCACTTTCTTCACTGTCCTACTCTTTAAAACCTGCAGCACAGGGCAGCCTGGGGGGCTCAGCAGTTTAGCGTCGCCTTCAGTCCAGGGCGTGATCCTGGAAATCCGGGATCGAGTCCCACGTCGGGCTCCCTGCATGGAGCCTGCTTCTCCCTCTGCCTGTGTCTCTGCCTCTCTCTCTGTGTGTCTCTCATGGAACAAAATCTTAAAAAAAAATAAAAATAAAACCTGCAGCACAGCCCCCGTCCCCTTGCGCACAGCTGCACTGTGAGTTGCCCGTGAAAGGGAATGCATGCAGATTCCAAGAGTGAACTTTCTCACTCAGGTTGTTTTCACTCACAGTAAACAAAATGCAGCTGCTAACCATCCTGCTGGAGCCAGGTTGACAGCATGCCTTCAGGTCTCATGTCTATGCCCCTTTAGAGAGCTCTATTTCTTATTTCCTAATACTGACATTTCCTAGGGCCCAGAATTAAGAGGATTCTAATCTGGATTGCAACAGTGCATTCACAGAGAAGCTAAAAGATCTCACACTTATAAGTGAGACCATTGTCTAGAGGCAAGAAGTGCCCTACAGTTCTTGTCCTAAAATAGTATCGTTATCTGCATGTACTAGCTAAGAAGAGTGAGGCTTAGGGAGACTAAGTAACTTGCCTGGCGCCCCATGGTTTCTAATTGGCAGAGCCCAGCTTCAAAGCCTGGTCTGTCTGACCATCAAGCCCAACCTCATGTCTCCTCACCACATTCCCCTCCCCCCCCAGGCATCTCCTGCAGACAATGACCCAAAGGGTCAATACCGACCTCACTTGAATCAAGTAGGTGTCTGTGGCTCTATCCTAAGAGTGAAAGCAAAAGAGCCTCTAAGGACCCAAGTTTCTGAGGAGGCCCATGAAGGCAGAGACCACCCTTCTGTAGTCCCTAGGGCCAAATACCACACATACCACATATTGAGTACTCAATAAAGACCCATTAAATGTCTTAAAAGAGTGAATGTAAGGTAAATTAAGGTAAAATATGTGGATTGCTCTTAAATCAGAAGCACACTAACAGAACTCCAGCTCCTGTTTGCACATGCACTGCCTGGCACACACAGAGGAGGGCAACTGCCATTTGGGAGAGCTGGTGTGGGCTGTGGCCCCAGTAGGGATAGAGGTAGGCAGGCCTGGCACCCCAATATGGAAGTCTGTAGGAGGCCAAGTGCCTGCACGCTTGGAATGTTCACTCATGAAGGTAGTCATTGAACAAATGCTTCATCAGCCTCCGTGACAGGAGAAATGAGAAAGTAAGACTGCACCTACCAATCATGTGTGCCCCTGAGCCCTTACCTTTCCCACAGAAGCATATCCTTGTTTCCTTTCCAGAGCACTGGAACAATAAGAAGCTGCCACACCACACTGGAAACTGCCTAGCACTTTAGAAATTACATAATACCAAGTATCTGAATTTTGGGAAATGTGGAAAGTTGAATCTTTTGGTTATTACCCTGTGTCACATAACCCCTGTACTGCAAATGGCACTGAGATGTCTGGATTCGATTTCTTTGAATATCAAATGGATAATATGTCAAATTTTTCCCTCTCCCCAACTCTGAGACCACTTCACTCTCAGAATGAGCTGGCCTGTCCCTTCTTCAAAGAACCCAAAGCCTCAACCTCCTGTCCCTTCCCTGTTTCCCTACTTCCTGTCTCTCCCTGCTTCCCAACTTCCTGCTTCTCAACTTCCTGTCTCCCCACTCTTTCTCAACCATCTGTCCCAATCATCATACATGGAATCCACCTTTTCTCTTGTAACCCACTCTCTTATCTCCGAACCTTCCCTCTCCTTTAAGGACTGCCCCATCAATAGTGATTCTCCCACTAGTATATTTAACCATCGTTTTCTGATGCTTCCTTCTCCTAATCCTACAAGCAGACTCAAATCCCTTAAGTATTGAAACTTCCTCCCTTCTATTTTCTTCTCTTTTTTTTCTTACTCTAAAGCCAATAAGAATCTATCTCAACTATCTTGACTTCTATCCTCCTCCCTTCACCTCACTTCTGACCCCATTACTTACCTTTCACTAGGCCTGACAATGACCTTCAATTGACTTTCAAGTGACTTCCAAATTTTACACCATCCTACAAATTATAAAATCTACAACTTACACATCCTTGTTTTCATTTTAATTGATGGAGACAGACATTTGGAAAAGTCTTCTTCTTTTTGAAATTTGGTCCTTCTAATCTCTACATTTTATTTCATTTCCTTTTGTTTTACTTTGTTCTTTTAGCTTCTGGTTTTTGTGGGTTGCTTGTTTTCTTAACTTCAGCTTCAAAAGGACCAACTTATCTAAAAGTTAACTCAGGGAGTGGTGGGGTGGTGACCATGGTCATTCCGCGAGCAAGCTGTGGGAAGGTGGTGGGTTCCTCCATGGGTAATTTCTGGGCCAGGCTGCAGGCAGGAATGCTTTGAAGCCAAGCTGCCTGACCTCTGCCGCAGCATTTTGGAAGGTACAGGTGTGCATGCTGTCTTGTTTATCAGTGTAGTTAGGTCATTTGTGCATATCTCCTTTCCTTTTGTACATGGAGAGCCTATATTCCATACCTGGCTGGCTTCCTGCATAACCCTTTCATCCATCTTCAGATCCAAATTGAGGGCCTGGTTCAATTAGCTAATATTTTATTTAGGATTTTATAGCTATATTTATGAATAAGATTGGACAGGTCTCATGAATGCTCTTTTGAACTATTAGTGACTTGGTGTGCAGCAATGTACTATAGGTCATAAGGTCCTAGCACTTGTGTGCTTCTAGTTTTAGATAACTCCCTCCTTTATTCCCTGGCTCCTTGTATGTTTCTCATCTTCCTTTCTCAAGACCTATTTCCTTCCCATTTTGCCTGTCCATGGACCAGGGCTGTGCCTTTGTCACTGTCTGGTTCTTAAAATCCCAGACTTTGGGAGATGAACTCTAGATAGCATTCTCCCTGACTCTCCATTTTGTAATGAGATGTAGTATTTACTCTTAACATAGGATCATTTGGGGGCAGCCCAGGTGGTTCAGCTGTTTAGCGCTGCCTTCAGCCCAGGGCCTGATCCTGGAGATCCGGGACCGAGTCCTATGTCAGGCTCCCTGCATGGAGCCTGCTTCTTCCTTTGCCTGTGTCTCTGCCTCTCTCTCTCTCTCTCTCTCTCTCTCTCTCTCTGTGTGTGTGCGTGTGCATCTCTCATGAATAAATAAATAAAATCTTAAAAAAATTTTTTTCAAAAAAAAAACAAAAACAAACATAGGATCATTTGGAATCAGAGTTCTGAGGAGGAGAGGGTAAGAGTGTACTGGTGACTGGCTTGACTGATGATCTCTTCTCCAAAGGTGTAGGCTCCAGAGCTTCTAACATAGTCAAATGGAAGGAGGAGACAAGCTGGACATTAGTGTCTTTTCCTTTTCATAAAAGTGTTTTAACCAAAAAAAAAAAAGAGTCCGTAATAAATATTTTTAATATCTATGTTATATGAGAAAAGGTAGGAGTTAAAATATATCTATACAGTGATTATGACTATGATATAAAAATATATGTATATTATGCATAGAAAGTGCAGTAAAGCAATGCCTTAAAAGTTGAAAATGGTCATCTGGATATCTGAAGTAGAAGCTTCCACCCTCACTCTTCTATAATTTTAAATATTCTATAATAAGTATATATCATTTTTTAAATTAAGAAAATCCATTTTTAAAATCCTTCCATGACTGCAGCAGGGATTGGCTAAAGTACATATCATGTCATGCAGCCTAGCATATCCCACCTGTCTCATCTCCCAGCCCATCCAGCCTCATGTCTCCCTGCAACAAACAGTTCTTCAGTCACCCTTCAAGACACTTGCTCTCAAATCCTCATGGTTGTACTCATCCCTCCCTGTGTGTGAATAGTGTACACACCCCCTGGAATGTTCCCCCACTGAATGTATTCTGCCCGACTCAGCCCCAGAGTCCCTGATCTGGAAATATGAATGGACTGTGCTCTTACCCTACTCCCCTGATGCCCTGTGACTGTCTCCCTATGGCATCTAAGCATATTGTAGTATCACCTCGGTCATGTCCTGGGCCCAGGCTGCAGCTGTGTACCAGCATGTCTCCAGGACACAGCCAGTGCCTGACCCCAGTGGGCACTCAGTAAATGGTGCTTTGTGAACAGAGCAAGTCACTTGAATTCTGTGCAGTACCCTCACTTAGCCGCAGGCCTGCCCTCAGGGTCTCTCAGTCAGCCCTTTCAAGGAGTGTTTGATGGATGAGCATTAGGTGTTCTATTATATGTTGACAAATTGAATTTAAATTTAAAAAAAAATGTAAAAAAAAAAAAGGAATATTTGTCAACAGCAAAGCTCCACCCAAGGGATTGGGATATATATTTTTTAAACCCATATATATCTTGTACCCTACAGTTTTAGAAGCCTTTCCCAGATATAATCTGGTTTGACCCCACACCAGCCTCTGAGGGAGAGGTGATGCTTCCCATTTCACATACAAGAGGACTAGAACTCAGAGAAATCAAGAGACTTGCCCAAGGCCACATAGCCCATTGGTGGTCTCTTCTTAATTATAAACCCAAGCCTCTGGGCTCCAAAGCCTTTGAAGTTTTCTCTTTCACCACCCTCATGATTATTGAGGAAGCTGGCCAGCAGAGTTTAGAGGAAGCTCCAGATGTTCTTTACCAGGACACACACCCACTGTTTCAGGTCTAATGACTAGTCTCCAGTTTACCTCAAAATTGCAGAGGATGTGTCGAAAGACACCAACGTTGGTGACAGCAGATGACCCAAAGCCTAATTCTGCAGTGCCAGCAATGGAGAGGATGAGCTGAAAAATTCGGTGGTTTAGGAGAGAGGTCTTTTTCCTCAAGAGAAAAGCCATTATCTGAAAAAGTTAAAACACAGCAATTTCTTCATGAATGCATTCTTAGAACTCTTTCTCCTTCATCTCCTTTTCCCACCAGCACCCATCCTCAGCCCAGACTGCAAACCCTCTGCTCCCTGGTGCTATTCCCTTCATTCCCATGTTCACAGAGGAAAAACACATCACCAACTTCTGTGGCTGCTTCCCCACCCATGTTCACTTCTCTGGACTTGTGTGACTTCACCTCTTACTATGGACCCCCTGCTTCTTCCTGATAATCTCCCCCTGTGTCTCCAGGATGCCACTGTCTGTTGGTTTCTTCCTACATGTAGTTTAGTTTAGCTTAGTTTAGCTTAGTTTAGTTGTTTAGTTTAGTTTAGTTTAGTTTAGTTTAGTTTAGTTTAGTTTAGTTTAGTTTTAGAGGTAGAGTTTAGTAAATCAATTGCATATAACACCCAGTGCTTATTCCATCAAGTGCCCTCCTTAATGCCCATCACCCAGTTACCCCATTCCCCCCAAACTCCTCCCCTCCAGCAACCCTCAGTTTGTTTCCTAGAGTAAAGGGTCTCTTATGGTTTGCCACCATCTCTGTTTTTATCATTTTATTTTCCTTCCCTTCCCCTATGTTCATCTGTTTTGTTTCTTAAATTCCACATATGAGTGAAATCATATATGTCTTCCTCTGACTGATTTATTTTGCTTAGCAAAATACTCTTTAGCTTCATCTATGTCATTGCAAATGGCAAGACTTCATTCTTTAAAATGAATGATGATGATGGCTGAGTAATATTCCATTTTGAAGATAGATAGATGATATATAGATAGATAGACCACATCTTTTTTTTATCCATTCATCTGTCGATGGACATCTGAGCTCTTTCCATATTTTGGCTATCATGGACATTGCTGCTATAAACATTGGGGGGTATGCCCCTTCGAATCACTGTGTTTGTCATTATGTTCACAGTACATCAAAGCTGTAATCAAGACAGTATTTTACTGGCACAAAAACAGACACATAGATCAATAGAACAGAGTAGATAACCCAGAAATATACCCTCAAATCTATGGTCAACTAATCTTCAACTAAACAGGAAAGAATATCCACTGAAAAAAAGTCTCTTCAACACTGATTTGGGGAATATTAGACAGCCACAGGCAAAAGAATGAAATTGGACCATTTTCTCACACCATATACAAAAATAAACTCAAAATGGATGAAAAATATAAGTATGAGACAGGAATCCATCAAAATCCTAAAAGACAACACAGGCAGAAACTTCTTGGATCTCAATCACAGCAACTTCTTGGTAGACATCTCTCCAAAGACAGTTGTGATCAATGAATACTCACTATCTTTCCAGACTGCTCCAGTCACTTCTTGGATATATCTGAAATCAGACCACTTCCCACTCCCCCACTAAGACATAATTAGGATGGCTGAAAGTTGCTTCAGAAAAATCACACACAGGCTGACTGGTTTTACTTTGCAGTAATAGTGTCAAGTGCCAAAATAGTCCTCATTTGGCCTGGTGGTCCAATTCTGTTTTTTTAGTAAGCTGGGTTTTTTCATCCTAAAGATTAGGATTTCATCTCTTCTCTCTTCCCAACCTCACTTTGCCCCTACCACCCAACTTCATACCCTGCTGAGAAGACAGAACCCATCAGACATGATCAGTCCCATCTTCCCATACCAGATCCACTGATATCTGTGTTGCACTCCTTCGTGTTACAAGCAGGGTCTCCACCCACACGGCCCCTTGGAACCCAGCCCTTACCTTCTTGAGGATATTGCTTCATGGGAATTCTCAGCTCTTCTCTCCTAGCTGCATCCATCTCTCTCTCTCTCCCTCTCTCTCTGTCTCTGTCTCTCCCTCTCATCACTTCTTTCCACCGACAAAAACATCTAGTATTTCTCATCTTAAAGAGAACCCTCCCTTGACTCCTAACCCTTCGGGTTTGACCTCTATTTCTTGAGCCCTCTTCATAAATAAACTTCTAGAAAGCACTAATAGGCACAATTTGGCTCCATGTCCTCACTTCACCTTCTGTCTTCGACCTCCTCCAGATGGCTGCTGTCTCTATCTGTCCACCTGTCACCAGTGACTTCTAGATGCCAAATCCTATAGGGATATCTCTGCCCTTATTTGCTTTGTTATTTGTCAGCATTTAGCATTGTTTGATCCTATCTGCCTTCTTGAAACACTATCTTCTTTTGGATTCTTTGACAACACTTTCTTCAATTTCTCTTCCCTCTTCTTCTCAATGTCCTTTGTTGGGTTATGATCATATGTCCATCCTCCATGTGGAGAGCTCCTTATTACTTCCTCCTGAACTCTACTCTTTCTCTTCATCCATTTCTTCAATATCCTTGAATGAAATATCATCATGATGATATTGATGACTCTCACATTTATACTTTCAGCCCAGCTTGCATCTCTAAGCTCCAGAGCCATCTGTCCCACTTGGCATTTGACCTTTGATGTCATGCAGACATTTAAGACTTAGCATGCCCCAAATATCTTCCTTCCTTCCTGTCTGCAGCACACAGTACTGGTTGCCTCCTGGTGCTATCTGCCCACACTGCTTACAAAGATCCCAAGCCTTCCCAAGCTATCCGGGAATATACTCTCATATCTTGTTGGATTCTATCTCAGTCTCCTACTCAAATCTCACCCCTCCAACCTATCTTTCTCAGTGGTGTCAAAGGTCATTCTAAAGATCAATCTTTCTTATTATTGCTCATCACTTCCGAGATAAAATCTATTCCACTAAGAGTAGCAGAGTTCTAGTCCTTGTCTGTCTCTCCATACAGGTCATTGTGCACTGGCCTTCATGTCCTTCCTCCCTGCCACATGGATCCTTCAAGTGTTTTTAATGTTAGTCTGAAATGCCACTTTCTTTACAATGCTATGAAAATCCATCTTATAAAACTTGCTTGGATGTCACCTAATTTAAGAAGAGGATGATAAACAAGTTTTGATAGAAATAACAGATAGAGAGGTTTATATTCTAATTATGTGCTCAGGTTCAAACAGCAAATCAGAAAATGAGTTGAGTAAAAGCCTAAAAATTATTAAATTTACTTTTGAGCAACCCATTTAATTGAAGACCCTTGTTTTCATTCACTGATTCATTCTATAAAACCTTGATGAGCAACTACTGTATACATGTACTTTTAGGGTGCACCAGTGAACAAGCAGGTCCTGTCCTGTTCTCATGGGTCATGTATCTAGGGGGTGAAACAGACCACAGACATAAGAGTATATAGAGATCATGCCAACTGGTCATGCCAGTTGTTATGAAGAAATAGAAAGGAAGAAAAGGTATCTAGTATATGATGAGATAGGATGGGGATTCTCTTTTATAAAGAGTAATTCAGAGAAGTCATATAATAATAATAACAGTAACCTTGTTTCTTTTTTCAGACCTGTCATTTCCCACCTGCCTTACCACTCTTTGTCCAATCCCTGCTTCTGATTTGCCCTGAAGACATAAATATTTGCAATATTTCCTTTTTAAGACATAAGAAGAGTTTTTAAATTTCCCTCTTCTGTCTTCATTTGGAAAGGTACAATATATCTCTTAATCTGATTGGTTCTTTACTCAAACAAAGTATTTGGGAGTCTTTGTCTCCCGGTCATGTTTTACTGTCTACGCTGCTACAGAGTGAATGTTTGTGTCCCCTCCCTCCCTCCAAAAATCCATATGCTGAATCGTAATCCCCAGTGTGATGGTATTAAGAGGTGGATCCAATGGAGGTTCTTCAGTCATGAAGTACATGGAACTTGTAAATGGTGCCCTTAGAAAAGAGACCACAGAGAGCTCCCTTCTCCTTTCCACCACGTGGGAATACAGTGAAAAGGCAGCCATCTATAAACAAGGAAATGGTTTTCACCAGACACCAAATTGGCCAGTGATTTTGAACCTCCCACTCTACAGAACTGTGAGAAATAAATTTCTGTTGTTTATGAGCCACTATGTCTATGGTATTTTTGTTATAATAGCCCAAACGCATGGAGGCAGATAAGTTTCATGGAGGGCGGGACTAAGCCCGTTTTGTTCATCCATATACCCTGCTGCCTGGCACTGTACCTATGTCTCTTGGGAGACATTCAGTCAATATTAACTGAGTAAATAGACTCCATCCATGGGCCTTTCCTTGTCTCTGCCATCTCTTTCTTCCTGAAAAACTCAAGCAACACAGTCCCACATGTGGGGGTCTCCAGGATCAGGCCCTGGGCTGAAGGTGGGCTGAAGGTGGCGCTAAATCGCTGAGCCACCCAGGCTGCCCAATTCTTGAGTTTTAATATAAACCCAGACATGCCCATTCACTTATTACCAAAATATTTACTAAGTATCTGTTTGGTCTCAATAATATATTGGCAAAGAACAAGGAAACACCCAAGCCTTTAAACAATTACAACCTCACAGAGATGAGGAGAGTCATAATTACAGCACTGGGTAGGAGCAGTTAGACAGAGCGCATGCACAGTGCCAAGAGCAGCCAAGAGTTGGCCGTACACTCAACTCAGGGCTTAGAGGAGAGATCCCCTTTTACATTTCAACTTGACCTGGGAAGATAAGCAGGTGTGTACCTGGGGAAGAAAGGGAAATGGCATTCCAAGCCAAGGATACAGGTACACAAAGTAATATGATGTGGTTAGCAACCCATGACCATGCAGGATTCAGGAAGGAAGGTGCATTGGCTGGGCAGAAAATGGGGCTAAATAGGACTGGAAGGACAGGTTAGTGGCCGGTTTTCAAAGACCTCTGGAACCCAGTATAAGGAGCTTGAGATATTATCTCAGTGACTGGGTGCCTTTGAAAGGTTTGCACAGGAAAGAGGTCTCATCAAGTCTGTAATGTAGAATTATGACTGGTATCAATGAGATTTAAAGGAATAGCAGAAGGAACAGGCCACTGTCCAGCTGTGACAGCAGTCTAGGAGAGTAGGTACGCCTGAAGTGATACCACATAGCTTTATTCTTCTCAGATCCTGAGTTGGGGGCCAAAGAGATAAGGAGACTTTCTCCTAGCCCCCACTGTACCCAGGAGGAACCACAACGTGACATTGTCTAGACATTGACACTAGTCTTGTCTTTCATGATTTCCTTCCAGCCATGCAGGAAGGTATTAAAGGGCAGTGAAAAAAATAAATAAATAAATAAAGGGCAGTGAACATGTCTCATGTGACCTCACAAATAGTAAATAGCACTGACAATCACAGTTACTCTAAGCAGACACTCTTCTGAATGCTCAGCATATATTAACTCACTTAATCATCACAGCCCTACAAAATAAGTGCTAATATTATTTTCATTTTACAGATAGGGGAACTGGGGCACAGAGAGATTAAGAACTAGAGATGGCAGTCACTTACAGAGCCCTTATTCTGCACAGACATAATGCTCAACCCTCCACTTGAATTAAATGGTCTAGTGCTCACTACAACCCCAGGACACAGGAAGCGAGATAATCCATATTATACTATTAAGGAAACTGAGGCAGAGAGGGTAGGTAACTCATCTAAGATTAAATATCAAGTTTGAAGAAGAGGCAGGATTCAAACCCAGCACCCTGGTTCCTCTGCCCAGGCTCCTAGCCATCGTGTTAGGTGCAAAGTAGGTGGATCACACATGATTCCTGAATTCAGCAAAAGGTACAAGTATACAGGTGAGCACCCCCATTCTGATCAAAGTCCCTCTCTGCTTGGTTATCACTCAGCCCCCTGCTGTGGTGACACTGGTCTCAAGACCCTTCTGCTTGGTTTCCCTTCTCCAAAAGTTGCCATGGAGGGAAAGTCCACTAGGGCCAGTGAAGCTCCTCCCTGCTCCTTGGGAATAACAGCCTCTTGGGGAGTTACAGGCTCAGATGGGAGGGTGGGATTACCTGGTACCCACGGATGTGCTGCATCAGGTGATCACACATGACGTTGCTGGTCAGGACAGAGTGCAGGACTTTGATGGCTGCATACATGGTATGGTCATCTGTTGCTAAGGAAATGAGGCCCAGGAGGATAGCAGGCCCGCCAATGAAGTCCAGGCTGCTGGCTGCTGGGATGGAGTGGAACACCCTTATGCCTAGGTGGGACAAAGCAGCATTTCATCAATACATTGCAGCTTCAGGGCAATGGCTTTCCCCTGGAAACTTCAAGGACAAAAGAGCTGCCAGCGCTGTCTACTCACAGTAGAGGGGCCTGTGAGCCTGGAACAGGAGTGGGAGGAAAGGTGGGAGTTTTGAAAGTCTTAGCTCATTGAGCAATCCTACACTGAGTTCTTCCTGGGTCACCAAAAAGAACGGAAACAGCCCAGAGGATTTCAAATCACTGCCTCTGTCGTAGCCCAGAGTGCTGGGCAAACCACACGCTCTCAGAGCCTCAGGCCACTGGTTGCTCTGACAATCTCAGGCTCTTGTCTGCTCTCTAGGTCCTGCAAGATTGGACCTCGCATCAACTCTCCACTGTGCTCTTGCCCAGCTACAGGACAACCAGCAGTCACTAGCTATTGTTTTTACCCACACAACTACAACTATTGCCTCTGTCAAAAGGCCCCCACTGTGCCCACTAGAAAGCTCCATTGTGCATACATGCCAGCCTGATTAGTAGCTGAGTTCAGTAGCAACTGCCAGATGCAGCAAGGTGAACTGACTTCTATGCAACGTGGAAGGCCAAGTTTCCAACAGGGCTAACTCTCCAAATCTCACCCTCACTGGATAGCTGCTCAGAAGTCCAGGCTAAACAAGCAATGACAGCCACACACCCATCTTCCCAAATAGCAGTAAAAGGTCAAGGCCTGGCCTACCTAAATGGCCCACAGCTACAGCTCCAACAGTTCGAAGAGAACCCGAGAGGTGGCCCGCACAATTTCTTAGCAAGAACACAGGCATGGTACTGTCACGGGATGAAATGTTCATCTAGAGAAATGAGCAACAATTAGTCTGAAGAAATTTTCCTGGAATGGAGGAGGTCTTATTTGTGAGGTCTTGGAAGGCAGGCACCCCCAAGGCCTGGTCCAGCACTGGCACTCAGTAAGAGAAAGTCAGTGAATAAATAACAAAGGAATCAATGTCAGAAAGACTGAAGTCAAATTTCAGGCTCCGTGTCCTGCCTCCTGGGCTGTGGCTTAGTCATGCGGGAGCAGCTTTGGTTACACAGTTGTGCTGCAGATGTCCTGCATGTCACCATGAAGAACTAATGAGGGCAAGGCAGACCGAAGGACATATGGAGGTGAAACCGTCTGCCTCCTTCTCAGTCTAGGTCATCCAGCCTTTGCATGCCCCAGCCTCACCATTCTCACAGGGCTAAGTGGATGAGTCTGGGGTCCTCTGTGGGTAAGGCACCACTGTGGTGCTCAATAGGACCTCATCCCAGATCTCTCCTCTTCAGTAAAGGGGATGGCCCTCTGTCTGTGAGGGTGCAGAGAATGTAAATAAATCAGCTCAAATTCATCAATGTTAAGCAAAAGAGCACTCTCTACAGGAATTAGGAAAGACTTTACCTAGTGGCATCTTCATCTATAAACATGTCTGCTTGTTGTCTTGCACATTTGCTGTTTAAAATAAACATGGCAACTCCCAGAACATTTTGCGGTGTTGGGGGGCGGGGGTCAGTAGCATCCAGAAAAGAGAAGCTCAATAGTATTTTCAGTGTCACCAAAGGTTTTTCAAATTCCATTTGTTCCTGTTCTCCAGTGAAGAATAAAGAGCATCTACTCTGGGTATCCCTGGATGGCTCAGCGGTTAAGCATCTGCCTTTGGCCCAGGGCATGGTCCTGGAGTCCCGGGATTGAGTCCCACATAGGGCTCCCTGCATGGAGCCTGCTTCTCTCTCTGCCTATGTCTCTGCCTCTCTCTCTCTCTCTCTCTGTCTCATGAATAAATAAATAAAATCTTAAAAAAAAAAAGAGAGAATCTACTTTCTCCTATGAGCAATTATAAATAAAGGGTTTAGTCTCAGGAGATGCTAATGGGTGGAGGGGCATATGATATTTTAACAAATGAAATGGGCAGCATTGTGTATCTGTCTACACATGCACGAACATGAATTAATGTTCACTTAAGCATTGAAAACTGAAGCAAACTATGAGATCATGATTCCAAAAGAGGGCAACAGTGAAGGCAGAATTCCTACCTCTTTGGCAATCAGGCGGCTGTCCACCTCGTTGTAAGTGTTTCTGATGTCTGTAACACTGGTGATGGAGGAGCTGGCTACGTGAAGGCCAAAGGAAACCCTTTCCTCTGCAACCAGAGGCATCGCTTCCACATCAAGGTCCAGTACTAAAACAATACATCTTTGATCATCTCTACTCTCTTTACAGAAAAGAAAGTATAACCTCAGTAAAATAAATATCTATGGCTATATGGCAAAGCTATCACTGAGAGACTGTCTTAAATGTTGCTATATTGTATGTTTGCATGTTGTATGTTTATGTCACATGTTTGCCCCTATCTGTGCTTTTCTGACACTTACAGGAAACTGTGGATAAATCTCACAGGATTAATTCTAATATAAAACAAAGGCATTCAAGTTGTGAAACCACTACAGCCTGAAACATCTACTAAGGAGATGATATAACCTCACACTCTAAAACCAAAATGTTAAGTGATAAGAAAGCTGACTTATAAAAAAAAAAAATAGGAGAGAGAGATTGGGCTGAAAGTCCTAAGATTTTCAATGAGCTACATGCCATGGTAAACATTCCACTTGGAATGAGCACTCTGGTCTCCAGGTCAAGGAGAGGCACACATGCTACTAGAATGGCATGGCCTGAATAGCCAGTCAGCAAAATTTTGGCTCTAGACTTGACTTCATGGCATGGCTCTGGCCAGTGCCATTTGCCAGAGGAAATGGAAGCTTGAAGAAGACATGGGGCCTGAAGAAGAAACACTCTACAGTGTTCAGCCGCCCTTCACTATGCATACAGCTTCTGTACATAAATTCATTCATCATTCTTCCCAGATGGGAGCTGACCCCCTTGACTTGATGGAGCACAGAGAGCAGTACTCCCTGCTTGAACAGCCAGCAATCAATAATGGAAATGTGGATGTATTTGTCTGCCTGTTTAATAATTGAAGACAACAGTGTACTTTAGTTAAAAAGCTTCTTCATTAAAAGGAATGTAACTTATTTATCGCATTCTCTTCTCTCTTTCTTTGCTGATGGTATTACCTACCCATTTTCCTCCATTATGGGCTTTGGAGTTGAAATCCAAAGGATATTGTTATTTCCTTTTCTGTGACATTTTCTGTTGGGCTGTAAATTTATAATGATCCGATTACAGAGGTCTTCCCTAATGACTGACCTATGCTGAGTTTATTCTTTGTAAATATGCTATAAATAACTGGATGTCCATTTAAAAAATAATATCAGTGAGATCATTATAAATCAAAACACTCCATACCTTGGGCATGCACAGCTTGGAAGTTACCACAGTATCTTGGGCCAAGTTTGTTAATAACTTCCAGAGTGTCCATTGAGATGGCTTCTTCAAAGAGGTATGTAGGGCCAAGACGCCATATTAATGATGACTTTTGTTTCCAAATTCGAGGGGTGGCAATATATCCATAAACATCCACAAATGAAGATGGATCCATTGAAAGGAAAGGCCCCGGTAAGGCCTGAATATACAACATCTGTTAAAATTAAAAGGATGGGGGTGGAAGGGAAAGGGAGAGATTTAACCTCAAAATTAAACAAATATACCATGGGTATAAAATGATATACTTTATTGTCTCAAAGTAAAAGCTTATTTTAGCTATAAACATTAAAAAGCATACTCTTGAAGCTGAGAAACAATGCAAAAAAAAACTGTTTGCAAAATGCTAGTGGGAGTAAAAAACTGACACTATGCCTTTGGAAATAAATTTGACAAGGAATATTAAGAGCCACTAAAATATTTATCTTTTTTGTTCCAGTCATTCAACTAAGAACCGAAATGTCCACTATTTGCACATCCATTAAGTTTTATGTACTAAAATAATTACAAACATATCCAATTAGAAAGGGAAATAAAATTATGTCTATTTGCAAATGACATGTCCATGTGGAAAATTCCAAGGAATCTACAAAAAAGAAAAAAACGTGTAACTCACTAATGAGTGAGTTTGGCAAGGTCATAAGATACATGATCAACATACAAAAATCAATTGCATTCTATAGGCTAACAATGAACATGCAGAAACCCAAATTAAAAACACAACATTTACAATTGCTCAAAAGAAAATGAAATATTTAATAAAACATATATGAAATCTATATACTAACAGTTCAAAAAAGATGATGAAAGAAATCAAAGAAAACCTATATAAGTGGAAGAGACATACCATGTTCCTGGACAGGAAAACTCAACACAGTAAAGATATCATTTCTTCCTAAAATGATCTATGGGGGGATCCCTGGGTGGCGCAGTGGTTTGGCGCCTGCCTTTGGCCCAGGGCGCGATCCTGGAGACCCGGGATCAAATCCCACATCGGACTCCCGGTGCATGGAGCCTGCTTCTCCCTCTGCCTGTGTCTCTGCCTCTCTCTCTCTCTCTGTGACTATCATAAATAAATAAAAAAAAATATGTTAAAAAATAAAATAAAATGATCTATAGGTTTAATGCAGTTCCCATCAAAATGTCAGAAGGTTTTTGTAGATACAGATAAGCTAATTCTAAAATTTATATTTGAAGACACAAGCCCTAAATAAATAGCTTACGTCTCCTTTTTTAAAAAAGGAGAGTGATTTTGATTATCTTTTTAGAAAGAGAAGAATTAAGTGAGGCACCATTCTAACCAATATTGTTACATAGCTTATTACATACCAACAATAATTAAGATATGTGGTATTGGTACATGGATCAGTAAACTAGAATATAGAATCTGGGAATAAACCCATACAAATGTGCCAAACTGATTTTTGATGAAGGCTCAAAATCAATTCAATGAAGGAAGGATAGCCTCTTCAACCAGTGTTGCTGGAACAACTGGACATCATAGGAAAGAAATGAACTTCAACTTAAACTTCACACCTCCTACCAAAGTTAATTCCTAAGAGATCACAAATTTAAATGTAAATCTAGAAAACTTTTGGAAAAAACACAGAAGAAAATCTTCAGGATCTAGAGCTAGGCAAAGAGTTCTTAGACTTGACACCAAAAGCAGGAATCATAAGAGGAAAATTTGGTGAATTATACTTCAACAAAATAAAAACTTTTGTTCTACAAACTCCTATGAGAAAGAAGATGGAACTTAAGCTACTGACTAGAAGAAATTCTTTGGCAAATAACACATCAAAGGACTAGTATCTAGAATATATAGAAAATCCCTTAAAAAATGTAAGAGGAAAAACCAAACAATCCAATTAGAAAAAGGCCACAAGACATAAACAGACATCACTTAAGAGGATACACAGATGGCAAATAAGCACTTGAGAAGATTTTTAATTTCATTAGCAATTAAAGAAATGTAAATTAAAAACATTATGAGATCATTATACATCTATCAGAATAGCTAATATGAAAAGTAGCGACCACAGTGAATGCAGAGAAACTGGATCACTCATCCATTGCTGCTGGGAAATGTAAAATGGTACAGTCACTCTGAGAAAATGATTTGGCTATTTCTTATAAAACCAAACACACAATCACCATATGACCCAGCAATTGAACTCGTAGGCATTTATCCT
Organism: Vulpes vulpes; assembly: GCF_048418805.1. NCBI lineage: Eukaryota > Metazoa > Chordata > Mammalia > Carnivora > Canidae > Vulpes > Vulpes vulpes. The sequence continues at coordinate 78,141,604 of NC_132794.1, read as the reverse complement.
AGAGAAATATGGACTGAAGTTCACACAAAAACCTGTACACAAATGTTCATAGCAAAATAAAGAAGACAAGAAAACAAGAAAAAATAGCCATATAGCTTTATTTGTAATATCCAAAAACTGGAAACAGCCCAAATGTCCTTCAATCAGTGAATAGTTACATACACATCTGTATCACAGAATACTACACAACAATAAAAAGGAATTAACCGTTTCACACTGCAATAATTTGGATGAATTTCCAGAGAATTATGCTGATTGAAAAAGCCAATCCTAAAAGATCACATACTCTACAGTTTAATATATATAATATCCTTGAAATTACAACATCATAGATTATTGGTTGCCAAGGTTAGGGACAGGAATAAGGGAGGGAGGTGTGGGTGAGTGGGAGCGGTTGTAGTTTTAGTTTTTATAAAAGGGCAATACTAGGGATCCCTGGGTGGCGCAGTGGTTTGGCGTCTGCCTTTGGCCCAGGGCGCGATCCTGGAGACCTGGGATCGAGTCCCACATCGGGCTCCCGGTGCATGGAGCCTGCTTCTCCCTCTGCCTGTGTCTCTGCCTCTCTCTCTCTCTCTCTCTCTCTCTCTCTCTCTGTGACTATCATAAATGAATAAATTGAAAAAAAAATTTTAAAAGGGCAATACTAAGGAGCTTTGTGGTGATGTAAATGCTCTGAATCTTGGCAGGAGTCGTGGACACAGGAACCTACACATGTGACAAAATTGTGTAGAACACATACACATACACATATACACAAGTACAAATAAAACTGGGAAATTGAATAAATTAGCAGATTGTATCAACATCAATATTTTGGTTATGAAAAAAAAATATTTTGGTTATGAAATTGTTCTGCAGTTTTATAAGATGCACCACTGAGGGGAAACTAGGTAAAAGGTACATAGGGTTTCTTGCTATTATTTCTTACTACTACATTTTAGCCTACAATTATTTCAATAAAAATTTGAATAAAACAAAACTAGTTAACAAGTATCACAAATGTTAAAATGATAATTTCAAAGCTTTGTGAATAAAAAATATTAACTAATATTAAAAATTAAGTAATATACAATATTTTCTTCTTTTCAAGATTTTATTTATTTATTCATGAGAGTGTGTACACAGAGACAGAGAGGCAGAGACACAATCAGAGGGAGTGAGCAGGCTCCTCGCAGGAGCCCGATGCGGGACTCAATCCACGCCCTGGGGCTGAGCCACTCAGGCTGCCCAATATACAATATTTTCTATGCAGTAAATTTGTAACTATTTCTTTAAAGGGAAAAAACTAAGACACTACAAACTATGGTAAGACAGAAGGAACACAGGCATTCTTTCTTCTTTCCAATATTTTTCAGTTATTTCAAAATGTATTTATATAATTTTTATAATAACTATAAAATCAACATACCCATAAATATGTATAGAAGTACATATTTTTTTCAAATGAGAAGTCATACAATTTCAGAGGTAGTCTTTCTACCAATTAAATGAAATTTTCAAACAAGAACAAACCAAGTTTCAGTCACCAGGCGTGCCTAGAGTGGGGTCCACTGTGCTCTCTCTCCTTCTCCACTCCTGACAGGCAAGGACTTCTTGCTCCCCCTCACTGAAGCTCTGCCCCACCCCTGCAGTCTGGCTTGCCTTTTCCCCCAAATTCCTACAGCATATACTCACTGCACCATCTGCATTGACTTACAAACATAAGATGTCTCAAATTCTCCCATCATTTTGCTCAATTTAGACTCTTGAAATACTCCTCACTTTTTAAACTGAACTTACCTTCCCTCTAAAGTAGAGAACCATCGTTAAGCTAGGTCATCCCCAACCTAATGTCTCCTATCTTGTTCTTGCTTAGCAGATATCTGCATCTAAACACAGGCCTTCACATTTATCCCAATTAAATTTCACTTGCTGATCCTGAACCACCTTGTTGAGATCATCTTGGAAAGTCCACTCTGTCTGACTCAAGCCTTTGGTCATTCCCCATGGCGTATTTTGGCATATCCCTATGGCATCACACCATTGCCAACCTTCCTGCTAATTGACTCTGGCTTAGCTGCCATGAGGTCAGTTGTCCATCCATGTACCAATTCACTCAATTACACTATCATCTAGTCCGTGTTCCTCCTTGTGGCTGTAAATTCAATGCAGTTCATCAAATATTTATTGCATGCTTCCTGTGTACCATCCCTTGTGCTAGGTGCAAGCAAGGTCCCAACATCAATAGGACTTCTTTCTTAGCCTCAAAGTACATGAACTATTTCACAGAATACCCACTTATTCCATAAAACAAGACAGATTGCCAACATGTTTTGCAAAAGAAGAAGAAAAAAAAAAAAAAACAAGCCCACACTGTAATCACGCCTGGACAAAAACAAAGACACTGATGCAACCACAAAAGTAACCACTCTTCCCATCCTGGCTAACGTGAGTGACTACTGCTTTTTCTCCAATGACAACTCTAGCCTGCTCCATTCTTCCTACTTCCTATATAAAAATTCTGAACATACACAGGCATCAAATCCCCTCTCTTTCTGGCAGCACCCAGTTGAGAATAGGCCAACCTCCACTTCCTGAATCCTCCCTCAAATCACCTAAAATAAGCCCTAATCCTATCTAAACTCCTTCCAAGTCCTTGTAATCCCATGGAGTAGAGCATCTTGCTACAGTAGGCTTAATAAATCTAACTTTTGTTTTATACTATATGCACATTCCTGGAGGTATTTGGGTGGTGAGCATGAACAATTCCTAGCACCTAAAACAGTACCTAACAGAGAATGTGTGCTCCAAAATATTTAATGTGGGAAGGAAGGAAGGAAGGAAAGATGGAAGGGAGGAAGGAAGGAGGGAGGGAAGAAAAGAGGGAGGGAAGAAGGAAAGAAAGGCTAGTATTGTCCATAACTTGAGAAAAGAGTTAACTTCATGTCTTGGAAGACCTATTTTTGTAACGCTCCTGCTGAATCTTTCTAGTTACCACTGCCCCTTTTTAGTAAGATGACTATACTAGAAGATAGCATTGAATTCATCTTTAGGTGTTATATTGAATTTAGGTTGTTCTAACCTAATAGTTCTCAACATGGGGTAATTTTGCCCCATAGAGGGCATTTGGAAATGTCTGGAGACATTTTTGGCGATCACAACTGGAGAGAGAGAGAGATGCTATGGCATCTAGGAAGGCCACAGATGCTGCTAAGTATCTATCCTACTGTACATAGAATAGCTCCCTACAACAAAGAATTATCAAGCCTAAAATGTCAAACTATGGAAATGAGAAACCCTACTAATCAAAGATTCTCCATTCTGGCTAAATATTAGAATCACCTGAGAAATTCTGAAAATATTACCAAATTACCCTGCACACAGAGATTCTGTTATGATTGATCTTAGGAGCAGCCGGCACAAGAGAACTTTAAAAATAATTTCCAGTTGATTCTAGAATGCAGCCTAGATTGAGATGCTCTCTATGGAACCTGGGTGAAATTCTGGCTGCACTTGCTCTCTAATGTCTTCTGGGCCCTTCTCTCTCTGGCTTCTCTGAGGATCTCTAACAGTGGATGCTGGAGCACACCTGCTATGTCCCTCATCTCCCAGCTTCCTCTCCCTCATGCCTCAGGACTTCAGGTGACTCTAAATGGCAGTAAAGAGACACCTCCTCCAGCTATGTGTACACATTCCATTGCTTCTCTAAGCAGGGAACCACTTTTCTCTCCTCATTCTTGCTGTAAATCTGGTAAATGCTGCTGGCGTCCTTGCAAGCTCTGGTGCCTGACTCCTCAGTGTAGTGTGCAGACAGTTGTATTAGATTCATCAGGAAGCTTCTTGGAAAAGTAGAACCTTAGACCCTGCACAGACCTTACTGGGGAATCCACAACTTAAAATGTGAAAAGACTTGTTCACTCTAGGACTTCATATTCTCTCACGACTATTCCTATTTCCATGTTTCACATTCTGCTCTGGTTGTGTGGCTTTCATTCCATTTTCTGAAGGATTTTCATTTTATTGCTTTTAGGGCTTTTCTCATGTTTGAGCTGAGCCAAGTATTCTGATAGCAAGGGAGAGTTTCATTAGACACCAGCCCTGCTGCCAAATGAGAGCAAAGAACAGAACTGAGACCACTCCAGGTATTGCAGCTGGAAGGCACAGCAGTGGGACAAGCGGAACTCAGGGTGACTAGCTCACCTTGGCTGAGCCGGTGATCTGTCCATCCAGATAGGTGGAAACAGTGCAATTCCTTTTCATTTCCTTGGTGACAACCACAGCCAGGTGGTGCCACTGACCACAAGCCAGCAGCTGGCCACATCGGACCCGAAGCTGGCGTCCAGCAGAAGGCTCAGGGTCATCCTCGGGTTCCATGACATCTGCAAGAGAACACAGACACCACACCTTGCATGCAGCATCACACTGCAGCAACCAAGGAGAACAGGGCCTCATGCAGAGGAGCCATGCCCTAGACCTCCTCATAAAATAGCCACAACAGCAACTACCATTGCTTGAGATCTTGCTTTGTGCCAAATACTGGATTAAGGATGGTTACAAATGTCACTTCATTTCTTTTTTCACAGCCGCTGGTGAGGTAAGTGCTATAACAATCCCCATTTACCTACCCCCCTGAGGCACAAACAGGTTATGTAACTTGTCCAGGGTCATGCAGCAGGAGTCAAACCCAGGAGTCAGGCTTTGGGGTCTACCCCAGGAGACTTCCTCTGCAGTGACATACATTTGCCCTGGAGTCCTAAGAAGGAGGAGGAAATAGGCAGTTGTGCTCTGTGACAATGATGTCGTGTTACCTCTGGGGCCTTTTGGGTATTTCCCTATGAAACAGTGACACTCCCAGGGCACACAGGAAGAACAGGCCATTTCTGGCCAACATAGAGGGATGAACTTAGAAAGCCAGGTGGAGCTCTAAATAACAGAGCCTGGACCAGCCACCAACTACTAAAGGATTGGGCTCCTGGGTTCTTATGCCGAGAGTTGCTTACTTAGCTCCGTTTCCCCCAAGTGTGGGCAAAAACAGCTCCAGCTCCCAACACCTTACCCAGGGGCTGAAACTCTTTCTCTTCTGTAGACACAACCAAGGAGAAGTCATCCAGGCACAGGCTGACAGAGAAGCAGACAAAGGGCTGCTCGGTCCTGGCCAGGTGACGCACCAGGCTTAGGAAGCGCAGTGGGTGGCCCTCAGTGACTGTGCCGTGCCTGCCAATCAGGAACCAGCAGGAGAAGGTCAGGCCCCGGGGTGGAGGGAATGACCTGGCAGCACCTGGAGTCAGAACACAAGCATACCCTTAGACTTTTACCTGCCTTGCAATCTTGTCTAGACTCATCGTGGCTCTGATTCAGCCCATGTGTGGCCCTACTGTGTGCCAGCTCTGTGGCCTCATCTAACTCATTTCCACTTTATGTCTACCCCATGTCACAGAAGCTTGTCCCTTTATTCATGTACTCACATATACTCATATACTCACAGGAGTAAGTCATATTCCCATATTCCCATAGATCCCTGAAGCCTCTCTCCAATTCTATCTCATCTATTATTCTATGCCACCTTGCTAAAGGAGTGGAGGACGGGCACAACTCTGTAATTGGTCACCATTGGCTGACCTAAAGCTGCAGAGTGTGCAATGTGAGGCAGAGGACATCAGCCTAGCTCAGCTGAACCTTGTATGGGGAAGTATCCATCATAGGGAAACTCATGTCCTCCTGACCCATAACAGGGTTGGAAACACAAAGCAGGCCTACCATTTTCCATGAATTAGCAGAATCAGACGTGGTACCCCAGGTGGATAGGCTGTGAATGCAATGGCTCCTCAGCACCCACCATCCCAGTGAGACCCTGGTTCTCCTAAGCTAGGGTGCCTAGCTCAGACAGCGCTGGGTGCTTGCCCTGCCCTGCCTAGCCAGTTTTTAGCTGAGCACAGTGCTGTGCAAAGCCTGCCAGGGCCCAGGTCGATCAGATGGCCATCCACATAGAACTTATAGTCTTCTTCAGAAAGAGCCCAGGGTGGAGTGAGGTGTTGGTTTTGTCATTTATCAATCACTGACTAAATGAATCTATCCCAGACTCAGCCATCAAATCACCAACTGAGACCACAAGTGTTCACTGAGTCCCCACTGGATGCAGAGTCATGGCTGGGCCCTTGGGACACATGATAAACAGGATCCTCCTGCCCTAAAACAAGCATGACAAACTGTAAGGATGAAACGTATACAGAAACAAGGAACACTCCCACTTTCCTTAATGCCAAGTGGAAATCTGAAATCAAGGCTCCCTCAGCACTTATTCTGGAGACAGGGTGAAGACAGCTCAGCAAACTGAAGCTGCTGAGAATCACCTACCTGTCCCAATCCCTCCAGAGACCAGATACTCTGTGCTGCTTCCCATAACTGTAGACAGAGTTGGAATAAACAAACAGCTAGAAACAGAAAAGTATCTCAGATTATTGAACCGCACACCAACTTCTGGCCATGACATCTCCCCTATCTCCCTCTGCAGGGGCCTCACTCCCTCTTACACCGAGGACAGAAAGTGGCTGATGCCCGTACGGGGGCCTTAAGAGATGGAATTTATGCTGGATCCTGAAGGGGAGGGCATTCCAGAAAGCAGGCCCTCCAGGGCAAGTAGAAGGTCATAGCACTACGTGGCGGAGGACACTGGCCCTGAGAAGCCAGAAGAGATAAGGTGTCCCTGACCCAGACATTTTATGCTCCTGGCTGGTGAGGACTACAGTTTTTTGATCAATATTATAATTCATCAGAGGCACTGGGAAATTAATAAAGTGCATTCCAAATATAAGAAAGCCTGTCGTACCCATAACCTTCAATGGACATGTCAAATTCCACGAACGATGGAGCCAGGGCCGCCCTCTGAGGCTGCAGGTTGCGTGGGGAGGTCATGGAGATGAGGCTCATCGAGGTCTGCAGGGCAGTGGCCGAGCCCTGGGACGTCCCTGAGGGCCTGATGGTCTGGGTGACTGCTGAGCATGGGCCGGCATCCAGAACAGTGCCCGTGGGACCCTCAGCAGTCCCTGCTGCTATAGCCTGGGACCCTGAGGCAACAAGCACAAGTAAAGGGGCATTCCCATTTAAGCAGATCCACAGCTCTTCTGACAACAGCCCCAGGGGGTCTGCAACAGCCCCGAAGGAAGGCTAACCTCACCACCACCGTGCGGTGGCTCCCTATTGACTCACTCACACTAAACTGCAGTGAGAACATGCTCCTCCTAGAAACTTCTTCCCCCTTCAGTCCACCATTCCCCACACCCACCCCACCCTACTTTCTAGCACACCATCTGCTGCTGCTGTCATTGGCTTGTCCCACTGGTGGTCGCTCCATGATGTTCCCACTCATGACAGCCTACTTCTGTGAAAGTTCTGCTCCCTGCACCTGGCTGCCGGCACAGGCTGACTCTCCATCCATGCTCTTCAATTGGGCCTCCTTGCCTTTGTGTCCTTATGTGATCTCACATTCAGTACCTTCACAGCTGTCTTTTCTTTAAGCTGGTTCCTGGAGCCAGCAGCCTCCTGAGGACCATGCCTGATACTAGGGAGCCACGCAGTGCTTTGGCCTCTTGATCCCCGACCCAACCCATGAGCTGTGAACTGTGCAAAAAGCCATCACTGGCATGTCTGTCCAGGGGCAACACTGGGTACTTGACACAGTGTGTCATGAAGGAAACCCTATTGCTGTTTCTTTGATCTGCACCCAAAGGGGTCAAGTACACGCTCACCATCCCCTATCTTATAGGAGGGTGGGGGTCATCCTTTTCCTTCTAGATCTGGGCTTTCTCTGGGACCACCAATCCTGCTTTTCCTCATTTACTCCATTGAGCAGCAGGCAGTACCACTTTTTGAGTCTATCTGCTTCCCACCTGTTGTAAAGGCTCCCTTAAACAGAATGCGTGTTCTCTCTTCTTTCCTCACCTGAGCCTCCAGAGTCCCCTCTGTTCACAAAAGATAAATGGAGGATGTTCACTGCAGCTGACGGAAGCGGAGGCATCCCGAGACCGAGAAACTGTCTAGGTATCATAACACATGAGAGAAAGAAGTGAAGACCTTTCATGGGTGCAAGCATTCTCCGGTTCACTGGAATACCTTCCTAAATCCAGGTGCTCCCTAGCCCCTCCTCCATGCTTTTGTCTCTCTGCCCAGAAACCTTTCCTCAAACCATCCAGAAGCAGGGTGTCCCTGGCCTGGCACCGAGACCATAGAGCTAGCATGTTTAGGTGCCTTTGACTTAACCGGTGATTAGCTGGGAGCCTCAAATCGGACCTTGAAGAGATAAGGAATTTATACTACACTACACTGTTCTGTGTCTGATCCATCAGCTCTGCTCTGTGCATCTCCCTCCTTCTCAGCTTTCCAGGCAACAGGTGGCTCCATGAAGGGGCTGCCAACAGGAAGGCCCCCAGAAGATACACTGCCTGTGACCCTCTCCTTGCCAGGAGGCCTGGCCCTACTCACACTGGCCCAGCTCCCTGCAGGCTAGCCTCTCGGGGTGTCAAGTCCTTACAACCCCCATCCCTCTCAGTAGAGCATCCTCACCTGCCCTCTTCCCTCCTCTCCTGGTCCCATGAAGGCCTGCACAGGCCTCAAGCCAAAGTCCCTCACTGCCCTGCAGCCCTGACCCTTTACACGCACTCTTCTGACAGTGGCTTTCCAGTAACTCTGGTGCTGCCCACTCAGCATCCCCCACGATGCTATCTGTGTTGTCTGCAGAACTCTCTGACTATTGTCCTTTCTTCTCAAGGCCATCAGCTCCGTGGGAGGGCTTAAGTCTGCTTTGTGGGCCTGCCCACTGTCTATGTGGACCCAAGGATGTCCTGTGCCAGGAAGGGCCACCCCCAGCAGAAGGGAGAGGCAAGACGGGGCACAGGGAGACCTGTCCCTGTGCATGCCCTGTCCCTATGACCTGCCCACTGTACCTGAGCCCAGCTATCAGTAGCTCAGCACCATTTAATACACAGCACACAGTACCTTAATACATCTGGTTCAATGGCTTGGGAGGCAAGCTTTTCAAAGATCCTGATAAGGCCCAAGTTCAAGGGGCTGGGGCTGGCGGTCAGGGCTCTGCGGCAGGAGGCTACAAGGGTCCTGAGCATCCCCGCCTCACACATGACCTGACGGTTCTTCTCCGATTTCACCAGGGACTGGATGTGACTGGCCATGGAGCACTGGATCTCCTGCGAAAGCTAAGAGGTAGCAAAAGCAAGCAGTGAGCCCTTGAGGTCAGCATATTTTGTGGGCAACTTGGAAAGACCCCTAACCAGGCCTCAAAAAGGTTGTGGGGGTCAGGTGACTGCACCTACATAGCCTGTTCTCAGTGTACTCCATCTCATTCCGGGGTTCTCAGGTGTACTCTTGCCCAGTGCAGGGGAACGGGGGCCACTGGGGTCAGCTGCCAAAGAGGTACAGGCTTAAAACAGGTGCAAACTGGCCTGCGAGAAGCTACATCTGTCCTAGAGACATGGTGTCTGCCCCAGGCAATGTTTAAGTGGTTTCTGAATGAACTGCTAACATTTAAAGATCTGGAGATTTTATGTAAAAGTCCAGACATGTGGCCTCTCTCGAAAGGTAGGAAGGCTGGGCCAGACAGATGGCAGTCTGTGTCTCTGAGAGGCAGCTGGGCTGGCCCTTGGCTGCGCCTCTCTTGGGCATCTCGCAGTCCTGTGTTTCAGTCCGTACCCCTGACATAAGAGGTACAGTGGCCCAGGGGGCAGGCCTGGAGGCAGTGTTCACGGGGACTGGCTGTGGCCCCACCAAACCACACTCAACCCCCAGGCTAATGCCAGCCACAGTTCCTGTGCCGAGGGCCTTCAGCCTCCTGCTGTCAACCCCCCACACACACTTTCCAACTGCCCTCCGTCCACCTCTCAGACAGAAACAACTGTGGTCTTATCTTGCCCTTATTAGTTTTCCAGTCAGTTCAGCATCTTTATGTCCTTGAAATCCACAGAAGAGAGCACAGAGTAAGCTCAGTTCGTATGTGAGCCAAATACATTGTTTTTGCAATCTCCTTTTCTTTGTAAAAGTATAAACCCCTGGAACTCCCAGGCCTCTCCAAATAATACAGTTTGGAGTAGAAGTCAGGGTGTTCGGGGTGGGAGTCGAAGTTCCTCTATGAAAACTCTTAGGACTGCTCATATTCTCTTTTACTGTTGTATATGATATTGTCTAAAAAAGTGAGAGGGATACCAGTTAGAACTTAATGGAATTCTCCTGCAGTGGATGCTATGAATGCAGCATCCTTCTCCAGATGGGTGTACCCATCAGCGCTCCCCTTTCTCTGGAGAACTGCCCTCCCCTAAGTGGGAGCTGCCCTGTCCAGGAGCTATGTCCCCCCATCTGTCCATGCATGCACACACATGCAAATGTGTATGCACACATGCACCCATGTATACATATATACACATGTGCATGCATACATGTACGTGTGCACACATAGGCACGCACGCATATATACATGCCCACACAGCTATACATACACTTGTGTGCATATACACATGCATGCAAACATACACACATCCATGTACCATGTGCACACATGCACACGCATGCACACATACACACCAGACAGTAGTCAACGAGATCACATCCTTCAGTCTTTGTGGTGCAATTCATGCCTGAGAGCCCTGCCCTGTGGGCTCAGGTTAAGGTTGGACTTCAGCTGAGGGCACGTCCTCAGCTTCTTCCCCTGCACCATCTGCTTCCTTCACTCCCCTTCCCCTGAGTCCCACCCTTGATGGAGCTGATGTACCTGTACCTGTCTTCGGCTCTACTTCCCAGGAACCCGAGCTGAGGCCTAGCATACTTTTCATGTTGCACATCTTTGCCCTTGTTTTTGGGTTCAAGGAAAGAGATCTCTGACAATGTAAACCATATCTTGGTTAGTTCACCAGTGTAAAGCCATGAGTAACCACAAAAGCACTAATTTGAATAATCTCTTTCTAATGATGACTGGCTTCTAGTCCCATCGAATTGCAGACCATCTGATGATATGTACACACCCCCATGAGAGTTTTCTTGGGGTCCTTCACTGCTTCCCCTTCTTCCCTTTCCCCTTCAAAAGAGTTATTAACCACCTCTTCAATGTCAGGCTCTGGGTAAATTTCTAGGCATTTCAAGAATAACAAGACAGTGTCCCTGCTCTCAAGGGAATCACAGGCTACAGGTGAAGGGACAATCCCAGCACAGTGAGAAATGGGCATGGCAAGGGCAGAGCCTGGCTTTGACCCCAGACTCCATGGTCAGGATCACTTCACTTCCCATCTCCTCCTCACACGTGCTGTGATTTGGGAAACACCCCAACACAGTGGTCAAGGGCATGTTTGTATCACTAAGGGACAGAAATTAATAAGATGGCATTCGTCCACAGGCCGCAAACACCACTTAGTATTATATGTGTTTCAAGGATTAAAAGGTAGTGGGATATATATTTACATTGTTTATCATCATTTTTAGATTAAAAAAAAAACTGAATGAGTTACACATCTTACCTTTCACCCTCCCTTCCTCCTTCCAGGAGCACACCTCCTAGAGCTCCTGCCTCAAATTGACATCATTTAGTGAAATTTCCATCTTTACAATATCTTCAGTAACACCTCTAACTTTCTCTTGCCTTGTGCCATATAAGGACACAGTTAGAAGAGGGCCATCAGTGGAGAAGTGGGCCCTGACCCGACACTGAATCTGCCAGTACCATACTCTTGGACTTCTAGCCTCTAGAACTATGAGAAATAAGTTTCCATTGTTTATAACCTGGTCTATGGTATTTTGTTATAGCAGCCTGAATGGCCTGAGACAGTCCCTTCTCTGTCACTGCGGTATTGGCACAGCTAGTATAAATCAGTAAAGGCAATGTAGAGCCCAATGGGGACCAGAGACAAAAGGCAGAAATGCCAAAACTCATTTGCACCAAACAATTCCATCGCTTTTACTTTGAGGAGTTCTTACACATGAAAATCTACCCAACCTACTGACTCCCTTCCCCAGATCTTTCTTCTGCTGCTCTTAGCATCCTTCCCTGCATCCCAGAGCCTGCACCTCTGCCTTTCCTCTCACCTACTCCTCTCAGAACAAAAAAAGAGCCTCTGCTCACTTGCCTTGAATTTTCCCTCTTCCAGAACCTGGATTCTTTGGTAACTGCAGTCTTTTAATTTGGGGTGAAAGTTGGGGAGACAGTCTGTAGGATGCAAGATGCAAAAATAACATCACAATGTATTATTAATAAGAATTAAAAACAAATGTCTAGGGCAGCCCCGGTGACTCAGTGGTTTAGCGCCGCCTTCAGTCCAGGGTGTGATCCTGGAGACCTGGGATCGAGTCCCACGTTAGGCTCCCTGCATGGAGCCTGCTGCTCTCTGCCTGTGTCTCTGCCTCTCTCTGTGTCTCTCATGAATAAATAAATACAATCTTAAAAAATAAAAAATAAAAAGAAATGTCTAGAATCTCCAGTTTTACTACCAGCACTTCACTTACTGCTTTGAGAACTTTTGGCTTTCTTTTTTTGTTGTTTCCTTTTTTTTTTTTTTCTTTTTTATCCACCAGAGAAAAGTTACTTAAAATCTAAATATGAAAAGAAAAGAAAGAAACAAAGAAAGAAACAAAGAAAAAAAAGCAAAAGTTTTCAAAAGGGAGAAATGCTGATCTTGTCTAATGATGCCACAAGTTTACTCCAAAATTGCTCAATACCCCCATAATGGAGGAGAGAAAATTGATCGTCCTCATTATCACTGCAGCTCCGTCAATACCAATATTGCCTTGTTTTGAATAAAATGTGCTGGTTTTTTCAATGTTGGTTCCAGTAAAATGGGGTTTTAGTGAAAATATGAGCAGTAGCAGGAAACCAGTCTGGTTTCTCCCCCTACAAATGGATTGATTTTCCTAACGCATATTACTTCCAGCGCAGGCTAGGGGATGGTGGTTCAATTAGGACTCCATGGTGAGCACGTGGGGTCATGAGGCTGGCCGGCAGGCTGGACCCACAAGGCAAATTAGCACAGAGCAACTTGCGGGGCAGCCTTCAGGAATTTTTTTTTACTTTCTCCACTTAACAGTCTAACCTTCAAGTCTATCTTTGTCCAGATGTAGATGTAGATGTTTGTTGTTCTTTAGCGCGTGTTCTCTCTCTCTCTCTCTCTCTCTCTCTCGCTCCCTCCCTCTCCCTCAATTTCTTTTCTAGTCCAGATTAATGTAGTCCCAGAGTCCAGTGAGGGCTGGGTCCTGGTGGAGTGGGTCCCTCCAAGGAGGCATGGGCTTTGAACACATAAGTCTATGATGTGTCCTGACATCGATGTAAAAACCATCAGATGACCCTGTCTATTTCCCCCAGACACTTAGAAAGAACTAGGGAGTTCTATTGAGCTACTCAAATTTGGATTAGTTGCCTATTCCAATTTGGTTGAAATATTCTTTGATGATTTTGGAAAAGAGATGGTACAACTCAAATGATCTCAGCTCTTCAGAAATCTCACAGCTAAATAGGACCCACAGATGGGTTTCATTTGATAAGTTGTTATGATTATCTTTGCCTACTTATCTTTTAAAGATTTTGTTTATTTATTCATGAGAGACACAGAGAGAGGCAGAGACAAAGGCAGAGGGAGAAGCAGGATCACTGCAGGGAGCCCGAAGTGGGACTCGATCTCAGGGCCCAGGGATCATGACCTGAGCTGAAGGCAGATGCTCAACCACTAAGCCACCCAGGATTACCCTATCTTTGCTTACTTAGAATTAGTTCTTTCTATATATGGGTGTAAACTTTCTCTTTTGCCATAGTCCCCATCAGCCTGATAGACTCATTTGTGGTGTCCACATGCCTTGTAGGTATAGGAGTTTGTGATCTTGGTTTCTATGTAAGAGGTCTGAGTCCCATCAAATCAGCAGAACCCATACCTGAAGGCATGGCTTCCTTGATGCCCTTGAATAGATTTGCAACTAAGATCGAGATGCATGTGAGTGCCCGCTCCAAACCTGCTTCCTTCACAAATTACATGCATATGATGGCTAATGCTGCCTGGTAATGGAAGCCTAGGACCTTGTATTTATAAAGTATTTGTCTCTTTCCAACTTTACTTCATCCTCCCTTTTGGTCCACCCATGCTCCAGACCTAGTAACATTCTCTCCCTTTGCCAAATGTGTCACACCTTTTTTGACTGATTCCTGAAGCTGGGAATGTCCTTTCCAGCCCTATGTCCCTTTGTTGAGCTCCTACCTATTATTCAAAGGACAATTCAAATGTTCTCTCATCTAAGAAATATTTTCTGATTTTCCCAAACACCACTGTCTATACTTGAATCATAAATACTACATTCTGACAGCTCTCTTGTTAGATAGATACATAGATAGATGATAGATAGATAGATAGATAGATAGATAGATAGATCTCTTCCCACCATCCCCTGTCCCCACTACACTGTGAACTGCTGCCTGAGACAATGACTCTTCACCCTTGTTGGCCCAGCACCTGTCTCTGCCTCAAATGCAATAGCTGCCTCCTAAGAGCAAGCACAGGGGTAGAAGGTATTCTAGAACATAGGAGGTACACCTAACTCAGAGGGCTGTGGGCACTCAGAAAAGGTGATGTATCAACTAAATGTTGGAGGATAATGAAAAGAGAACCAGGCCAACAGGGAAAAATGGTCTTTCTGGGAGTAGGAACAGCACATACAAAGATGAATTGGTGAAAGTGAGCATAGCCTTTCAAGGAAAGGGGATCACGGGTGGTTGTCAGCCCCCCCAGTACCCAATGCCCTCCTCTGCAGTGAGTCTGTAGTCAGCCCTGAGAACACCACCGGGGAAGCTAGCCTGTAAATATCCATCTAGGAAGCTGCCTGCACAACCGGGAACCTGTAATATCTGTGGAGAGTTTCCATCACCTTGGACACACATACCTTCACTGCATGAGAGCTGGGTCAGGTGAGCAGTGGAGCTGGGTGGAGAGTTGCATGAGGCCCAACACAACTCTCCAGCAGGAACCCTTCTCACATGTGGCCAGGGCTTCCTTGAGGTCTTCCTTCCCCCAGGAAAAGGAGGTATGAACTTACCCTGAGTGTCTCTATGCTATAGCCAAAGTATACTGTTGATACAACTTTTGTTAAGAGATATTTTTAAAGCAGATCTTTTGTTGTTGCTAACAGATAGATATCCACAACTGTCTGGAGAAGATTCCTGGAACAAGACTATAGAGTACACAGTCTCTTGTAGAGATGAGGATCTACTCACAAGCAAACTGTGGCTCAGGCCCTCGCATATTGTGTCTGAGCTTCCAGGTAGATATTCACCCTTCTTTCTCCTTGCAGGCAGAGGACAACAAAATCTACCCACAGCTAGGTTCTCATGCTGCTTTGACATTAACTGATGAACGAACTTGGGCTAGTTACTTATTTTCTCAAGGCCTCAGTTCTTTGCTTTGAAATGGGGATAATGGGGGATCCCTGGGTGGTGCAGCGGTTTGGCGCCTGCCTTTGGCCCAGGGCGCAATCCTGGAGACCCGGGATCGAGTCCCGCGTCGGGCTCCCGGTGCATGGAGCCTGCTTATCCCTCTGCCTGTGTCTCTGCCTCTCTCTCTCTCTCTCTGTGTGACTGTCATGAATTAAAAAAAAAATGGGGATAATGAAAATATCAACCTCCCTGGTATGTTGTTTGTGGGAGTCCATAGGAAGTTTCTATGAAAGTGCTTTTTCTAACTGGATACAAGATTTTTTCAGGATATTAGCTCTTCTTTGTTATGATGTTCTCTTCTCATAGCAATAAGATTCCTTCCAACTGAGTGTGTGGTTTGCATGGCCATTGTGCATCAGACAAGCTCAGTATAAGAGTAGGAGCACACACCTACCGTGCTCGCGTGCCCCATGGCTAGCGATGGGAGCTACATCACTGCCCACTCACTATTTGAAGGCTCTTTCTTCTAAGTACTTTCATGTACTGGCTCATTTAATCTTCAAACACCATGAGATAGATGCTATTATTACCTCATTTTATAGATGAGGGAACTGAGGCCCAGAGAGATTATGGCTTGCTGAGTTACACAGTGAGTGGAGGGACAGGAATTCAAACCAGAAGGTCAGCTGCATTTTATCACTGAGATCGCTGCCTCCCAGGACTCCAAGTGCTGAAGCTTGCAAAGCACTGGCCAGCCTGGGTTTTTAAGGTAAAGCTAATTGAAACTGCCAACTCTATGGGTTGAGCAGTGGATACCTAACCCATCCTGTCCTAGGTCGTATCTCAAAACTTACAGGAAAAACTAAGTGTTCATGACTTTGGCTCACACTGGGATCATCTGAATTTAGTAACTGGTACACAGTATTTGCCATGCACAAGACCTAAATGGGTTTGACCATTTCTGTAATCTTGAGAGGCCAGGTGGGAGTCTCATATATGTAACTCCGCAATGCAGACTAGCTCACTACCTCCACAGCTGCCCATCTAGTCTGGGCAAGTTCGTCCTTATACTGAGCCCAAATCATTGCTGCTTAACTAACTGGCCTTTGTGTGTACTCTTCTACCACCAGTCCACTAACAAGTATTTGCCCAGCTCTTATTTCCCCAATATCATTTCTCTCTAAGCTACTTACCCTGAGGTCTGTTCACTATTCTTTCCATGACTAAGGAGGATTTTTCAGATCCCTCACCATCCTGGCTTCTCACCTCTGGACAAACAGAGATGTGGCATGTTAGAGGGTCATAGAACTACCACCTCCCTTTAGCTGGACACTATACGTCTATAAATATAGTAGGAAGTAGAATTACCCATAGCAGTGTCCTCACCCTACTTCAATTACTGACCATGCACTAAACCCCCTAGGACTCTTTCACATATTCTATTCTGTCTTCCCCACCCTGTGTATACGTGCATTAAGACATGAGCACAGGCCTGATTATCTCTGCTGAATTTTGACCCAACAAGATTCTGATCCATTCCTCAGACTACCAGGAATGCTTCACATCCCCATTTTGGCAGCCAGTGGGTAACTCCTCCTTCCAGCTTTATGCCGTCTGCCATTTGAGTTCATTGAGGTAATGGATCAAATGCAAAACAGGAAAAAGAGAGGACATAGTCCTTTGATTCCAAGTAGACTGTAACATATAGCTCAACATCAATTCTGTTATTAATTTAATAATAGTAAAACACCAGTTTTACTATTATACCTAAAATGTATCATCTTCCATTTATTATTTCCAAATTTCTATACAGTATGACCCAGAGTCCTAGGAATACAGACTGCCAAAGCTAGAAGAGGAGGGGGGAGTGTGTATAATGGAGCCAGTGTCTGATGAGCAGATACTGTGTGCCAAATACTGTGCTATCCTTTTCAACTATACTCTCCACTATTTTTCCCAATGGGAAAAATATTATAAGGGGGCACTGAGACTGGATGATATATCAATTTCCTAAGGTCACATAGCTAATGAGCATCAGAAACTGGTACTCAACCCAGGTCTTACTCCAAATCCCATGATTTTAACACAGTGTCATGCATTCATTATAAAGAAGGGAACTGATCTCATAAGGGTCATAAATTGATGATGTATAAAAGTGTTTTACTTGGTGGGCATAGTTTGGCTTCCCTTCTATTTTACTGCCCCTTATTTAGGTGGAAGTGCCTTTGGACAGGGCAAGTACTCTTCCCTATAGGACAAGCCTCGCCACTCTCTATTATTTCCACCAACACATTTCCTTTATATTCTTGGCCCCAAGACATTGAGCTTGCAACCTCTGTGATCTAGGCCAAATCTGAGTAGCTGAAACTGAGGTGTGGAGACCAGAAGTTAGCCTACATCAGCCACAGAATGATAGGAAAAGGGACTAGAAGCAAGCTCACCTGATAACTGAGCCAGAGGTCTTCCCATCCAACTTTAACTTCTACTCCATCATTCTACATCCATTGCGTTTTGTTTTTGATCATCTTAGACATCATGTAAGATTATGTTTATTTGGTCTATTTAAGAGGTTGCCCTAAAACGTAAACTGGATTTTGACCAGGTTTGAGATTTTCCC
Source organism: Vulpes vulpes (assembly GCF_048418805.1). Taxonomy (NCBI): domain Eukaryota; kingdom Metazoa; phylum Chordata; class Mammalia; order Carnivora; family Canidae; genus Vulpes; species Vulpes vulpes. The sequence continues at coordinate 78,123,611 of NC_132794.1, read as the reverse complement.
ACTTAGGAACAATAGAAATGGGGGTGGGGAGAGGGTTTCAGTATGAAAGAGCCTAGGATACTCAAAAGTAAACCTTTTAAAATTCAACATTTAAGTATTCCAAATATTTGGAATTTCTAATGTGTCATAATTTAACAAAATGAGACTCCTACTTAACCTATTTCCTTGTTGGGGGAAATGGCTTTTTCAAATAGCCTGCCCTTTATACAATGCTACTCAGGGCTATTAATGCTGTCAATATTTTAGTTATTTGAAACCCATATGATTAGTTCAATGTGTTTGAAATGCAGGCTAATTCCAGAAAATGGCACGCTTTTCCAAATTAAGGCATGAATGAGCTGATAAACAAACATAGCCCTGAGCCTGATCTTTTCTCTGTTCCATCAGACCATGCAGGACAGTTCTGTGGTAGTACAATCTGGAACACACCCAACAGGGACTCACAGTGCCAACTGACTGTAGACCATGGTCTCTCTAGTGCCCAGGTCTGATCATGTTGTTGCTTTCCAGTAGCTTCCCATGACTACCATGTCCATACAGGAAAAGCCACTTGGCACAGAAGTAGGAGGTCCAGGAGCCTGGCATCACCAACATCTACCACCTAGCAACTGTGTTAACTCTGTCGCTCAACTTCTACAAGTTTCAAGTCTTCATCATCGAAGTGGGAATACTGATACCCACCTTGCAAGGTTATTATAAGGATTAAATGATAAAATGCTTGTAGAGCTTCTGGTAACTAATAGCAGTAGTTCCACCATTTAGCAAGTGTTTCCCATGCTGCAGTGTACTTTCTGCTCTCTGTGCTGAGCATTCACTGCATTGCTTCGTTGAATCCTAACAATAATGCCACAAGGAAGATATTATTATCCCCCTACTACAGCAAAGAAGGTAAAGGATCACAGAGGTTAAATTATTTCCAGTGGCTGCATGCCTGTTGTGGCAGAGCTGAAATATGATGACATTCTGCTGTCTTCATAGCCTGGCCTCTGCCTACATATAACAGTGTTCACTAAAGATTATACTGCTCATGATGATGATGATGATGATGGATGGTATCTCAATAAAGTTCAATTCTCTTAGCATGGCATTCAAGGCCCTTCATTATGTGGCTTTGACCAGACTTTGCAGCCCCACACATTGCCTTTCTATCCACATGGTCTATCCTAGCCCAGCTAAACTACTCAACACCCTCATGTATGCCTCTTTCTGAGGATGAGCTTCTTGTCTTTCCTCCCTCCTCTACCTGATCTGGTATGGGCATGTCTTTTCTTTAAAGTCTGGCTCCAGTGTCCCCAAGTCTCTAAGGTTTTCCCTCCCCTCTGTCACAAGGCTCTGTGGGCAAACTTTTGTGGCCATCAAATATGGTTTTACTGTCTTCTACACTCCTCTCTCTACTACTCTCAACTCAGACTGTGAGTTCCTGTGAAATTTGCCTCTGAATCCCCAGTGGCATCTAGAAGGTGCTTGAGTAAAATTATTCACAGGTGCACATGTATCACATTGGTTGCTCCACTGCAGTGAGTTCTACCTTTGTTTGCTAAACTAGATCCAGCTTCCCACCCTCTGAGTTACAGTTGTCATGAGCACAAGCAAATACTCCTCTGCTAGGAACTGAATAAAGACCACAATCCTAATGAAAGCAAAGTGATGCTGGGAACCAGCTAGCCCTCATAGGACTGGTCAAAATTCCTGCTAACAGTCACATCCCTACAGTAAGACGATCATGGCTGCTGAGCATGCTAGAAAGGGAAAATGTCTTCTTCCCAATGAGTTGTTTCTTTTTGAGGCCAACTCAGCTCCCAGAGAACTGGGTTGGACTCTGTTTTTGCCTCATGCTTAGGACAGCAACATTCACAATTCAACTCCCACTGTCCAATTTTAATACTGGTGATCATCTTTCCAAGAGTAGCACATGGTGTAACATTTTGGAGAGGGAAAAAAGACACCTTTTGGTTGTGAACAAAACAAATTTCACGTGGGCATAATTAGAAATAGATCAGACAACCTATGTATGTAGTTATGTAAGTTGTCACTCCTGAAATGACATCTATACCTTGGAAAGTCATCAAGTTCTCATCTATCAGGAAGGAAGAGCATCCATCAGGCAGGAAGGTGGCTAAGAGTATAGTGCTGGGAACCATCAAGCCAACCTACAGGGAGATGAGGGGAACTCACATTCCATCTTCTTAGTAACACTGCCATCTACTGAAACTTCTTGCTCCAAAGAGCGATCCGATAGTCCTTTTCATTCCAGCATTTTCCTGTGTGGTCTCATTTCTCATTTGATTTAGTATTCTATTGATTGTTATGAGGTTTCCCACCTTCCCTTTCAGAAATTAATTACTGTAATTATTCAACTTTTAATAGTTGCTGATTTGGCATCTGCAGGAAATATTTGACAAAATGCATCACTACGTTTCATTTGCATTTTGAGAGACAATGAGGGAGAATTAGACTTTTCCTAAATTACTTATTGTGACCTGAATAGAGAAAAAGAATCTTACCAAATGGAATTCTCATTTGCATACTTAATGTGTCCAATTATTATCACAAAGGAGTCAAGTTCCACTACATACTCTAATGTGACAACTCACAGAGTTTATCTGAAGCTCAGGTTCAGCTGCACAATTTACATGCACTAGCAGTGGAGAGAGAGGCCACACTCTGCTCTGTATCACTGCAGTGAAGTTTTGCACAACACATTCATCACCGACTGTTTGGCTATTACACCCCTGGCTTGGTTGTTCTCATTCCAAGTACACTACACGGTTGGAAATACAGCTAAGGAAGTCAGGCATCCTCACAATAAGGCTATTGCAACTGGAAAAATGTGCAATGCCAAGAATGCATGACCTTACATACATTCTGCAAAAGCCGCAGAGGTGAGAGAACCATTCGTCAAGGACACCTTGATCTGGGGCCTGGGAATGAGTTCCAGGCCTCCCCTCACCAGCTCCATGACTGTAGGAAGTCACATAGCTTTCTTGAGCCACAAACACCTGCCTTGTGGGAGGATTCTAGTGTACTGGGATGAGCTATTATGAATATTGATGAAACAACATGCCTGGCATAATCCCTAAGTGTGGATTAGTTTCCAAAATGCTCCAGGAAGGTCCTGCCTTGAATAGCAAGGTAAAGAAAGTAAAGTCCCAGACTTGAGGCAACTAAATGACTAGAAGACATGTAAAGAACTAGAGGATACTTTATGTAGAGGTCAAATATTTTTATATACCAGTTGATGCTTAAGGCAAATAGGTGCTGGTCTTCAAAGATGACCCTCAACAATTCCCTCTGTCCTATATTCACAGGCAATACCCCTTATATCAGTAGGGGTGGCATATGGCCCTTCTCCCTGAGTCTAGGCTGAACTTGTGACTCACTTTGACCAATATACCAATGCTATGGAAGCAAAACCAGGTTGTTCAAGGCCTAAGCCTTTGGAAAGCCTGGCAGCTTCCACTTTTGTGTCTTTGGGATCCCTGAGCTTGACCTGTTGGAGAATTCGCTTGGAGGGACACAGGTAGAGGCCAGATGGAGAGGGCTACATGGAAGAGAACCCAGGATCCTATTAACCGCCCAAACCAAGGCCCCAGACATCTGCCCAGCTGAGGAGCCCCTGTCATTGGAGCCAGCCTTATGAGGTACCAGCTGTATGAGTAAAGAAGACATCTAAAATGGTCCAGCCCTTCCAACACTGTGTGGTACAGAGATGAGCTGTCCCTGCTGTGCCTATCCAAATTTTTACCCACAGGAACCATGAGAAAAAATGATATAGTTTGTTAACTTGACACAGTAACAGGTAACTAAAGAAGCAATCAAGCCCATTTTATTCCAGCCTCCTGCTTTTCTGTAAATGTTGAAAAATGTAAATGTATTCCATTTCATTATGAGATGTGTCTCTATTCATTGGCTTGATAATCACTTCATCGTCACTTTCCAGCAAAGGGACAGGAACCAGAAAAAAAAAAAAAAGATTCTAGTTACAACGGCTAAAAGACATGTGGAACCGGGTCAGTCTATTTTTTCAATCCTGTATGAAATACTACAGAATTTCCTCAGTGAAAACAGTTCCCTTCCCTATACATCAAGGACTTTGCTCCCCCACTTCATCTCTCTCACTGATTTTGGAGGGCTTACAATATTTTACTAGGTCATTGTCATTTTCAGGCTGTGATTAATAACACCACTGGTCTTCATTTCTTCTTAGAACATATTACTTCCTTTTGAAAAATTGGAAAAAGCAAAGCTGGACCTGCAACCCCTGCCCCTCCTTTTCCAATAGAAACCATTGCTGTGCAAAGGAAAGACCAGGAGATCTGCCACCAGGTAGGGCCACATTTGAGATCTGCCACCAGGTAGGGCCACATTTAATACCAGGTCCACCAACTGGAAATTCTTCAAAGTCATTTAAATTATCTGAGTTTCTGTTTCCCCACTGGTTAAAATGGAGACAAGTAATACTCCCAAGAAAACTGCTATGAGGGACAAATTGTGAAAGGGTCTAGCACCAGGCCTGATTGCTCAGTTCAATTCATTTCCTTTTATCTACACTCATCAACGTGTGCATTCTCCAGGTTTTCCTCAACAAGAATTGCCTTACTGTGTTACTCAATCCTTTCACCCTGCAGTGGAGCCCTTTGTTTTACCAAGACAGGAACTTGAGGGTTGCCTTTGACTCTCCCACTTCCCACTCCCTGGACCTGTTCCTCTTGGGGTCCTGTGATTCTGTCCCTCCTCTCTCTTCACATCTGCCCAGATACCACCCTATCTGAGCTACCATCGATGTGGTAATGAAGACATGACTTCCTAACTGTCGTCCCCATTTCCAGGCCATTCCCCATGTAACAACCAAAGAGATATTTTTGATACAAAAATCTGATAGAGTCATCTTCTACTCTCTTGAAAGGTTTCTTGCTGCCCTTGTGATAAAACTCCATAATTAAACAGGGCTCCAGCCTTCCTGCGCCTGCCCTATCTGGCACATTTCCCACTCTCCCCCTTTGCTCCTACCCTAGCCGCTCCTTCTTGCCTGGTTAATTGCTACTCATCTTTCAGGGCTCTGCTTAAATGTCACCATCTAGGAGATGGCTGCCCTGACCTCCATCCCTTCCTCTAAATTAGATTTAATTAGGTCTTCCCCACTTCCATTCCCATTATTCTTTCTTTCTCAGCATCCTGTTTTCCCCATTTATTATCACTTGTCACAATTTGTAATTGTATATTCATCTGTGACATTATTTATTTAGTCTGCCTGCCCAGGCACTATCTCTTGGTGCCCATGATGGATGCAGGATCCATGGACAATGTCCATCTTGCTAGCCTGGCATGTCCTATGCAGAGCACTAAGCCAGGATCACAGCCAGCACCCACAGGATGGATGACTAGGTGGGGGGCAAAGGACTTTCAGCCCCACCAATGCCCAGTGCTGTCCTTAGCACCCAGGGTTTGCCTCGTGAAGGTTGAACTATTTTAGCTAGTTTTTGTTTGGGTGTTGTTTGTAAGAGGTCACTTCACTAGCAAAAATGACATGTTTCAAATGGCCTGGGAAGGAAGGGTGGGCAAAACTCAATCATAGGTCACAGACATACTGACTCTCCCCTACAGAAGGTATTTCACAAGGGTGGCTCTGCTAATGCAGGGTACTAAAGGCAAAGGCAAAAAAGAAGAAGTCTGACCAGAAGGAGCTTAAATGATCAGTCATGTGAAAAAGACAAATATGTGAGTCCATCAATAAGTACCTGGGGGTGGTCTGCATGGTACAACCACGGCAGCAGTCTCACCATGATGCACAGGATTCCAGGATGCATGATCACAGCATCCCCTTCATCCACCCTGTAGAGAGAGGGTAAGCAGGATATCAGATTTGAGCTTTCTAGTATCTTCTGCTTTTCACAAACCTTTCTGAGTCTTTCTAAGACAAGCCATAATCCTCAGTCTACCAATTATTACCTATGTAACTTTGAACTAATTAATCTGAGCCTAATTTCCCCCAACTGTACGGTGGAATTCACAATACCATACTTCTCTCATAGAGACATAGAATAATACCTTTGTGCCCTGGGACACAGGGGCTGGCTCATAGTTGGTATTCAATGCAAGTTAGTTGCCTGGTCCTCTCCCCTTCCTCCAGACACATAGGAGTTGGAGAGGCTCTTATTTTATGTTAATCACATACTCACAAGGGCTTTTTGATCTCTTCAAGATGATGTACACACACTCTACTCTGTCCTATCCACTGAATGCAACTCGAAACTCATGCAGAACACATAAGCAGCTCTCTGATGACTCTGAAAAGTAAATTGTAGCAGAGAAGGAAACCAAACCCAAAGCACCATGCAACTGGCGTTGAATTTTCTGGAGTGTCCCTCTCCAGAATTCCTTGGTATGAGCTCATAGGAAATCTGAAAACAAGTATGCACCATGTGCAGACAAAGAGCACCAAGGAAAGGTCTCTGTTCCTGGTCTAAGGAACAGGAAACGAGACTCCTAAAGGTAACAGAGCATTGAGGAGAAGCTCTGAGATTTTCTTTCTTGGGTTCCTTTATTATTTCTCAACCAGCCTCTGGGCAACCTCACAGCAGTAGCAGCAGCCAGGCAGATGTCTGAATATCTGGGGGAAGACAATCATTCTCTCTAACCAGAAGAACTATGGTTCCAAAAGTGTAGGGGAAACCTCCATTGCTCTTGTTTCTCTTTTTCCTTTCCCTGATTGGCACCAGAAACAGATGCAGTGGCAGGAAGTACATGTCAAAGCAGGGAAACTAAAGCCTCAGCTTCCTAGACAGAGAAGGAGGGAGCCTCTGGAAGCCATAAAGTGTTGGGAAGATGATGAAGACAAGAGGCTCAAGAAAGTCAGACCATGTATCAATCTCTGGGCTCAGTTCTGAGCTGCATGTGTGAATCTGATCTTAAACCACATTTCAAAGGTTTTAAGAAATGATCTTAAGGGTAAAGCATCCCCCAAGACTGGCTACTTCATGGGGAAAATATAGAATAGACCAAAAATCACTGCCAAGTCTGTGAAACCAAACTAATACCGGAAACACGACTCACAGAAGGTGGGTAAGAACTTGCAGATTGAACCTAACCTGGTCGATTGCCTGCTAAAACAAAATAATCAACATTCTCCAGAAGATGTCAACAAGAGCTAAAGTTCATAACATTCAAAATGGCCAGGACACTATCTGAAATTACTTAGCATAGAACATATCAAGGAAATAATATCTCACACAGAAAAAGATAGTCAACAGATGCCAAGCCTGAGATGACTCAGATGTTGGAAGTATCAGACAAAAACTTTATTTTTTTCAATCAGACAAAAGCTTTAAATCACCTCTTATTAAACACACTCTAAGAAGAGTGAACACTATTGAAATGAATGAAAAACTATAAAATCTCAGTAAAAAAGTGGAAGGAATGAAAAAGAACCAAATGGAAATTTAAGAACTTAAAACACAACAACAAATTTTAAAATCTTACTAAATGAGAACCATAAAAGAATGCGATGAGAGAGAATCCATGAATTTAAGGATAGATCAATAGAAATTGCTCAATCTAAACAACAACAACAACAAAATTAATGTAAGAAATCCTCAAAGTCATGTATAATAGTACTAAAAGATCTAACATCCCAATGTAGAAGTTCCAGAAGAAAAGGAGAAAGAGTTTAGTGTAAAAAAAAAATGTCCAGGAAAGTTTTAGCCATTATTTCTTTAAATTTGGTGACTACATAACCTTAAAGATTCAAGAAGCTTAGCAAAACCCACACAAAATCAACAAAGTAATCTGAGCCCGGGCACATCATAGTCAAACTACTAAACTCTAAAGACAATGAAAAAATCTTGAAAGCAGCCAGAGAAAAACAACACGTTTCATACAGGAGAAAAACTATTTGAATGACTGTGGATTTTCTTATGAGAAATCAGAAGGTATAGAAACAATCATTTTGAAGTGTTGAAAAGAAATGCATACAATTCCATGTTCAGCAAAAATATTGTTCAGAAATAAGGGCAAAATAAATATATTCCCAGATGAAGGAAAACAAAGAGAATTTCTTATCATATAATTTTCTCTAAAAATAATACTGAAAGGAGTTTTTCTGCTGGGAGGAAAACAATAGCAGAAAGAAACCTGGTATTTCAGGAATGAAAAAAAAAAATAAGAGAAATGGTACATAATTGGACAAACATAATGGAAAATTATTTTTTCTTAAGTTCTTAAAATATGTATGACAATTGAAAACAAAATATTACTGGGTGATGGGCACTGCGGGGGGCACTTGAAGGGATGATCTCTGGGTGTTATGCTATATGTTGGCAAATTGAACTCCAATAAAAAAAAATAATAATAATAAAAGAAAACAAAATGTTATTAGATGTAATATGCATGACAATTACAACAAATGTAGCAGAGATTAAAGGGATCTGCAAAGAATCAAACTTTCTGTATTCCATTTGAGGCAGCAAAATATTAATTCTAAGTAGAAATATTAATTCTAAGTAGAATTCTAAGTATGTACACTGTAATCCTTAGAACAAGCACTGAAGAAATTAGTCAAAAAGAAATAGTAAAAAATTTGGTAGATAAATTCAAACTGAACACTAAAATATATTCAAATAATCCACAAAAAGGTAGAGAAAGAGAAACGGAATAAAAAAAGGGGGAACAAAAAGAAAACAAATAATAAAATGATATACCTAAGCCCCAAACACATAAAAAATTACATTAAGTAAAACTGCCTACATATACCAATTAATAGACACATATTGACAGAATGGACAAAAATAAAAAACTAAAAATAAAAAATAAAGCTAAGCTAAGCTAAAAAATAAAAAATAAGCTAAAGCTAATAAAGCTAAAAATAAAATAGCTAAGTTAAAAGTATAAAGATAGAATTTAAGCCATGCTAACACTAATCAAAAGAAAGCTGATATGACTCTACTAATCTTAAAGAAAGCAGACTTCAGAGCAAGGAAAATACCAGGAATGAAAAAAAAAATTATGTTGCAAAATCATTAAAGGAGGCATAGCATCCAAAATGTGTAGGCGCTTCACATGAGAGCACCAAAACTCATAAAACCTAGTAGAAGTAAAATGAAAAATGGACAAACCCATAATTATAGCTGGAGAATTCAACACTCTTCTCTCAGTAATTGATAGGAAAATAGAAAGAAAATAATCAAAGGTATAGAACTGAACAACACTGATGTGATTGAACATTCTATTCAACAACTTTAGAATACACACTTTTCACATTCTTTGGAAACATTGTCAAAAATAGTCTGTCTAGGTCATAAAATAAACCTTAAAACATAGCAAATAAGTAAAATCATACAAAGTATGTTCTCTGATCATAACAGAATTAAATGAAAAATGAATAATAGAAAGATAACTGAAAAATCTCTATGTATATGGGAATTAAACATCATATTTCTTATTAATTGTGGTAAAATACAAATAACATAAAAGTTGCTATTTTAATCATTTTCTAGATCAGTAGTATTCAGTACATTCATATTGTAAATAACACATTTCTAAATAGTCTGTGGGTCAAAGAGAAAGTTTAAAGAAAAATTTTAAGGTATTTTGAACTCAAATAAAAGGGACATATATCAGAAAAATTTGTGATGCTCCTAAAGCAGGACATAGAGGAAAATGTGTAGGATTAAATGCTTACATTTCAAAAGAAGAAAGCTCTCCAATTAAAAATGTAAGCTTTCACCGTAAGACACTATTTTATACACTTGATCTTAGCCAAAAGGCTGAGAAGAGATGGAACTATTTAAAAATAAACAAATAAATGAGCCCAAAATAAGCAGCAGGAAAAAATAATAAAGATTAAAAAAACGGTGAAATTAAAAACTGAAAAACAACAGAGAAAATAAAGTAAAAATGTAGTTCCTTGAAAATACTTTAAAAATTTAAAAATCACTAGCTACACTAACAAAAAAAGGGGAAAGACACAAATTATCAATATCAGTAATGAAAGGGAGAATATCCTTACACACCCCCACAACATTAAAGAAATAATAAGAAAATGCTACAAATAACTCTGTGCACACAAATTTGACAACTTAAATGAAATGGACCAATTCATTTGAAGCCACAAACTAACAAAAGTCAAGCAAGAAGAAATAAGTAATCAGAGTAGTTTATGGCTATTTTAAAAACTAATTATGCCATTAAAAGCCTTCCCACAAAGAAACTCTAGGCTCTGACTTTTACATTGGTAAATTCTACATTTAAAAGCTAAATAACACCAATTCTATACAACTTCTTTCAAAAAAATTAAAAAGAACACTTCACAATGTATTTCATGAGGCCAAAATTGTCCTAGTACCAAACGCAGACAAAGCCACTACAGAAAACTACCTGCCAACATCTCTTCCAAATGTAGGCACAAAAATCCTAAAGAACTATTTAAAATCAAACATAACTATATAGGGATCCCTGGGTGGCGCAGCAGTTTAGTACTGCCTTTGGCCCAGGGCGCGATCCTGGAGACCCGGGATCGAGTCCCACATCGGGCTCCTGGTGCATGGAGCCTGCTTCTCCCTCTGCCTGTGTCTCTGCCTCTCTCTCCCTCTCTGTGTGACTATCATAAATAAATAAAAATTTTTTTAAAAAATCAGTCATTGTGACAAATACCATATGATTTCACTCCTGTGTGAAATTTAAGAAACAAAACAGATGAATATGGGGGAAGGGAAGGAAAATAAAATAAGACGAAAACAGAGAGACAAACCATAAGAGACACTTAACCATAGGAAACAAACTGAGAGTTGCTGGAAAGGAGGGAGTTGGGGGGATGGGGTAACTGGGTGATGTGCATTAAGGAGGGCATGTGATGTAATGAGCACTGGATGTTATATGCAACTGATGATCAATAAATTCTACCTCTGAAACTAACAATACACTATATGTTAACTAACTTGAATTTAAATAAAAAAAGAAGAACTTCATCAATGTAATCCATCATACTAATAAACTAAAAAAAATTATCGATCATACATAGTAAAAAACATTTGAAAAATTCAACATTTGTTCTTGATAAAAATTATCAGTAAACTAGAAATAGAAGGAATCATCCATAACCTGATAATAGGAACCTAAAAAAAAAAAAAAAAAAGGAAAGAAACCCCATAGCTGATGTAATATTTGATGGCAAAAGACTGAAGACTTTCTCCCCCACAACTAAGAACAAAACAAGAATGTCCACTCTTACCTCTCCTATTCAATACCACGTTGGAACAACAGATTGGAAAGGAAAACTAAAACCTCACTATTCGAAGACAACATGAGGTCTACATTGAAAATTCCAAACAATCCATTAAAAAAAAAAAATTCCTAGAACTAATAAGTGAATTTAGCAAGGTCTCAGGATGTACAATTACATGTAAAAATTAATCATATCTTTATATACTAGAAGTAAAAAGTTGGAAAACAACTTTTAAAATGCCATTTAAAATAATGCTTGAAAAACAAGCACTTAGGTATATTTTTTAAATGTGCAAGTTCTGTACACTAATGACCACAAAACTTTTTTTTAAAGGAAAGATTTAATATAAAAGAAAAAATATATGATATTTGTAGGTTAGAAGATCTAATAGTCTCAATTCTCCCAAATTCACCTATAGATTTAATGCAATTCCAATCAAGATCCCAGCAGTTTTTGTAGATGTAGGCAAGCTCATTGTTATATTTACTATATATATATACTAGACCAACCAGAGACAAAGGAACTAAAATAAAGCAATTTTGAAAAGGGAGAATACATTTGGAGGACTCACATTAGCTCGTCTTATGATTTACTACAAAGCTACAGGATCATACAGAATTAGTGAAGGGCTAGACACACAGATCAATGGAACAGAATAGAGTCCAGAAAAAGACCCACACAAACATAGCCAATTGATTTTTCACAAAGGTAAAAGATAACTCAATGGAAAAGGATTATGTCAAAAGACAAATGGCATAGGAGGAATTAGATATCCAAATGCAAAAATAAATAAATAAATCTTGACTTAAACTTCACACCCTGCAGTAAAAGAAATTCAAAATGAATCACAGACCTATAAAACTTTTTAAAGAAAACACAGAAGAAAATCTTTGTAACCCTGAGCTAGGCTAGGCAGAGTCCTCAGACATGATACCAGAAGCCCAATAAAAGAAAACATTAATAAATTTACTGCATCAAAATTAAAGATTTTCATTCTGTGAAAATCACTTTAAAGGTGAAAAGACAAGCTACAGATGGAAAAAAATCCTTGTATCCAGACAGTGGAGTACTACTCAGCTCACCAATAAAATGCATGAACAGCTCATACAACAAATTGGTTAGCTCTCAAAGGCCTTATGCTGAATGGAAAAAACTAGCCTCAAAAGATTACATATTGTATACCTGCATTTATGTGTTATTCTGGAAAAGACAAAACTATAAACGTACATCCGTGGTTGCCAAAGCTTAGGGGTAAAGAAAGGATTTCACTATCAAGGGGCAACATTCAGGAACTATGAGGTGATGGGACTATTCTGTATCTTGATTGTGGTGGTGGTCACATGGCTCTAAATTAAATGAATGACAACGCATAGAACCTTACAGCACAAAAAAGGGGGGGGGGGACTTTTACTGCATATAAATTCCAAAATTAATAATAAAAATAAAAACAAACACACAAATTCCCACAAATCTAATCCCAAGTTACAAACACCTGATTTTCAAACATCATGCCCATAAGTGCTATTCTTACAACCCATGGTCAGATTGTGTTTAGCATCACCAGCCTTAAAAGGATGGTTAAGATGCCAGGAGTAAAAGCATTGATGTTGATTTATTCAACTTAACTGAACAAATATTTACTGACCTATTTACCAGGCATTTTGGATACATCTACAATTTAAAGGAACTGAAACCTATATCTAGGATGTGAGAGGAGGAGTATAGACAATAAAGACAAACATAATAAATATGTACATTACTTGTATATAATACATACTACATTATTATAATATAGTATAATATATTAATATATTACCCTGAATAAGTAAATTATATATTATGTAAGTGCCATTGCAAGAAAAAATTAAAGCAGAGAAAGAATGAAGAATGCTAGGGTGGAGGAGGAAAGAATTTGCAATTTTAATTTGGATGGCGGTTGACCTCCTTGATAAGGTGACATTTGGGTAGACTTGAAAGAGGGAGGTAGAAGTCCAAGGGAAAAGCATTTCAAGCAAAGGGAATAGTCAGTGCAAAAGGCCCTATGGTGGGAGTATGTCCAGCATATTCAGGGAACAGCAAAGAAGCCTATATTACTGCCTAGATACCGAAGCTACACAAAGAGGGAAAAAAATAAGACTACAGACAATATTCCTAATGAATATACATACAAAAGTCCTCAACAACATACTAGTAAGCCAAATCCAGCATATTTAAAGAATCTTACATTATGATCAAGTAGGGTTTATCCCAGGAATACAAGAGTATGAGTGATTCAACATAAGAAAATCAGTTAATGTAATACACCATATTAGCAGACAGAGGGAAAAAAAACAAAGGATTGCCTAAACTGATGCAGAAAAAAGTATCTGACAATATCCAATACTCAGAAAGAAATATTCTCTCATGATAGAAATACTCAGAAAACTAGGAATTGATAGGAACTTCCTCAACATGACAAAGGACATTTACGAAAAGACCATAGCTAACATATTCAGTGATAAAATCTGGTCCTCAAATTCATACAGAATTGCAAGGCATTCTAAGTAACCAAAATAATATTTAAAAAGAAGAACAAAATTGGACTACTCATACTTATACTTCCTGAGTTCAAAGCTTACTACAACACTACAGTAATCAAAACAGTATGGTACTGGCTTGAGGACAGACACATCAAGGGGTAATTGTCCAATGAAATAGAATGAGAGTCCTCAACGAGGATGCTAAGACCACTCAGCAGGGAAAGAATAGACTCACCAATACATGGTACTGAGAGAAGTACATAGCCACATGCAAAAGAATGAAGTTGAACCTGGCCCCACACCATGTAATAAATCAATGACCTAAACATAAGAGCCAAAACCATAAAACTTATAGAGGGAAACATAGAGGTAAACCTTCATGACTTAGGATTTGGCAATGATTTCTACATATGACACCAAAAGCATGAGCAACAAAAGAAAAAATAGATAAAATAGATTTCATCAAAATGAAAAGCTTTTATGCATAATTACTAAGACTGTGAAAGAACAACTAACAGAATAGGAGAAAATATTTTCAAATCATATATCTGGTAAGTGTCTATTATCCATAACATACAAAGAAATTATACAGCCTAGCAACAAAAAGAGAAACAATCCAATTTAAAAATGAGCAAAGGACTTGAATAGATATTTCTCCAAAGAAGATATCCAAATGCAACAAGCACATGAAGATTCTCAACATCATTAGCCATTAGAGAAAGGTAAATCAAAACCACAGTGAGATTCCACTTCCCACTAATTAGGATGTCTATAACTTTTTAATGGAAAATAAGTATTAGTAAGCATCTGGAGAAATTGGAACTCTCATATATTTCCGGTAAAAATAAAATTTGTTCAGCTACCATGGAAGATTGTTTGGTGGTTCCTCAAAAAATTAAACATAGAACTATCATCTGATACAGCAATTCTACTCCTACATATTTACAGAAAAAAACCTGCAAATATTCAAATAAATATACTTACACACATGTTCACAGAAGTACTATTTACAATAGCTGAAAGGTGGAAACAAGCCAAATGTCCATCAGCAGATGAATGTATAAACAAATCATGGAGTATACATACAATGAGATGATTGCTCACACATAACAAAGAAATTAAGTACTCATACATATGATACATTGGGAATAAACTTTGAAAACATTATGCTAAGTGAAAGAAGCCAATAGGCAAATTTATATATATATATATATATATATATAGAGAGAGAGAGAGAGAGAGAGAGAGAGAGCTTCTGTGAACAATGTTACTTTTATTTTTTTACTTTTATTTTTTTATTTTTTATTTTTTTTACAATGTTACTTTTAAGTAATAACATAGTTGTTACATGAATTAAAGCAACTCATGCTTGTGGAGAGCTGAGCATACCAACTGGCATCCTAGTACTTGGTGGACAGCAGCTGTGATCATGTCAACTAGCACCATTATCATCTCCGTCCTCACCTCACAACAGCCCTCAAAGTGGATACTTTCATTACCACTGCCTTCAAATCAGGAAATCGAAGCTCAGAGAGATAAAGCAATAGGCCCAAGGAACATGGTCACTAAGACATAGAGCATTCAGCCTGAGTCCAAGGCCCACAGCCTCTGCTCCTCCTCCCTGGAGAGCAAAGCTCACTTTGCACAAACAGGACTGAGCCAAGTCACTTGTCCAAGAAGAGGCCAGGTGTTCTTGGTGAGCAAGGATGAACACTGTGTCCCCCATGTCCAGGCCACCATCCTGCCTTTACCCCTCAGATTCTCCCATGAGAGGCTAGGATTTCACTTCTCTAACCATTAGGAAAGGCCAGGGGTGATGTTTTCTTTTAATGAGGAAAAAATTGCTCTATTTATGAAATCTGATTCTTACACATTTAAAAATTACTCATCATGAAACCAAGATGACATCTGACACAGGATTCATCTGTAAAGAATTCGGGCTAATGCCGTCTATAGGTTAAAGAACAATTTTAAACTATAAGCTATTGTGTCAGAACATTTAGAAAATCATCACCATTATTGTGAGAGTTTCCAGGAGAAGCAGGAACAACATGCACACACAGACACACAGACACACACACACACATACACACACACAGGTTTTGGAAAAAGACCTGGAATCAGAATCTGGTTCTATTGCTTACTTACTAAATGTGTGACTTTGACCACGCTACTTATCTTTTCTTAGCCTTGTTTTCTTTAGTAGTAAAGTTCTAGGACTGGGAAAGCATTAAATGAATATAAGTATTTAGTGCTTAGCTCCCAGAGACATTCCAAAAAAAATGACTATTGTTTCTCATCACTAAATACCACTTTCTGATATCTTTTGCTACTGACAAGTATATTCCCTGCCCTCCACAAGCTGGTAAAATAAGATCAATGCTGAGATTCCAAGGTGTTCTGCATGCTATCCAGGTGGCCAGGGTACAGGCCTCCTCAAGGACACCTTTCCCCAGAATAGAGTGATCAGGGAGCCTCAGAAAGGGAATTCTCCCCAAGACAAAGCAAGAAGAGAGGAGCCTGAAATCTGGTCAAGGCCTGGCTTGCAAAGTGCAGCTGTGGAATCACTGCAGTGAGAAATGTCACAACCTTGAGAAGGAAGAACGAAGTAGGAGGCAGCATGCTCCCTGATTTCCAATGATATTGCAGAAAGTAATCAAAATAGTATGGCATTGGCAAAAGGTACAATGGAACAGAATAGAGAGATCAGATCAACCCACATATATATGATCAATTAATTTACAACAAAGAATTAAGACTACACAGTAAGGAAAGGACAGTCTTTTTATTTAATGGTATTGAGAAAAACCTAGACAATCACATGCAAAAGGATGAAACTGGACCACTGTCTTACACTGTACACAAAAATTAACCAAAAATGCATCAAAGACTTGATGTGAAAATAAGACCTGAAATCACAAAGCTCCCAGAAGAAAACACAGGAGGTGAATTCCTTGACATAGGTTTGGGCAATGATTTTACAGATTTGACGCAAAAAGCAAAAGCAACAAAAGCAAAAATGGACCAGTACCACTACATCAAATTAAAAAGCTTCTACAGCAAAGGAAACCATCAGTGAAATGAAAAGGCAACCTATAGAATGGGAGAAAATATTTGTAAATTGCATTTATGATAATACTCAAAATAAATAAAGAACTCATACAACTCAAAACCAAAAAAATACAATCAAAAATGGGCAGAACATCTGAAGAGACATCTTTCCAAAGTAGGTGATGAAAAGGTGCTCTATAGCACTAATCATTAAGAAAATGCAAACCAAAACCACAATGAGATACCACCTCAACACCTGGTAGAATGGCTATCATTAAGAAGACAAGAAATAACAAGTGTTGTTGAGGAACACTGTTGGTGGAAATGTAAATTGGTGCAGCCATTATGGAAAACAATATGCAGGTTCCCCAAAAAAATTAAAAATAGAGCTACCATATGATCCAGTAATTCTACTTCTGGGTATTTATCTGAGGAAAATGAAAACACCAACTTGAAAAGATACATGCACCCCTATGTTTATTGCAGCATTATTTACAATAGCCAAGATACAAAAAAATCCCTAAGTGACCGTAAATGAATGGATGGATAAAGATGTGGTATATACACACAATGGAATATTATTCAGCCATAAAAAGAAGGAAATCTTGCCATCTGTGACAACATGGATGGACCTGAAGGGCATTATGCTAAGTAAAATAATTCAGAGAAAGACAAATACCATATGATCTGACTTACACATGGAATCTAAAAAAAGAACTCATAGATACAGAGAATAAATTGGTGGTTGCCAGAAGCAGGGGATAGGGTAGTTGGCCAAAAAAGTGAAGGGAGTCAAAGAAATATAAATTTCCAATTTTAAAATAAATAAGCCATGAAAACATAAGGTACAGCATGGTGACTATAGTTAATAATACTATACTGCATATCTGAAAGTTACAAAGAGAATAAATCTTAAAAGCTCTTACTACAAGAAAAGAAATTGGAACTAGTATGGTGATGGGTTTTATTAACTAGGCTTTTAGCGGTCACCATTTTACAATATATACAAATATTGAATCACTAAGTTTTATATCTGAAAGCAATATAATGTTATACCTCAATGAAAAAATACGTGAATAAATACCTTAGGGGAAAGATTACCTAAAATTAGATTTAGATCAGTTTGCTCAATGCCCAAAATTAATATTGGACAACAGTAATATATACATTAGAAATATAAGTATACATTTAGGAGTTATATTGTTTACATATTATATATGTAACACATATCTATTGAAAAGAGGATAAACAGTGATAGTAAATTGTAAACAGGTAAACATTATGAAGATGACTTTAAACTACTTTAGGGTAACCACTGAAAGACTAATAGAGAGTATAAGATCCAAATTAGTCGATAGGAAAAATTAAATTAAAATTCTAATAATTTAAAAGAAGACAAGGAAAAAATCAAAAGAAAAAGTAGGACAAGTAGAAAATACAAAACAGTAAAGTAGAAACCATCTCAAACATATTAAAAATTATAAAAATGTAAACAAAGTACATGCTTCAGTAACCAATAAATACCACACTGGGTTAAATGACAAAATAAAGCAAAACAAACTATCTCCTTACTGTTTACAAAAAAAAAAAAAAAAAAAAAAAAAAACACTTAAAACATTAGGACACTAAAAGCTGGAAACAAAAGAATTTTTTAAAAAATTCCAGGCATGTACTAACCAAAGAAAGCGGTGTAGCTTTTTCTGATTAGATAAAATTATTTTTATGGCAAAACATATTATTGAAGATAAAGAAGATCACCACATAGGATGACAAATTTTGATTTCATGAGATAATATAAAAATTGTAAGTATGTGTGATTCTAATAGCCTCAGATAGAGGTAAGGAAAAATGAACAGAAATTGATAAATCTATCTTTATAATGAAAAATATCTAACATATCTTAGTAACTGATCTGTCAAGAGCAGATTAAATAATCTGAAAATTTAAAGAAGACAATAGACAAACTTAACCTAAAAGATATAAATAGAACATTGAGTATAACAATCAGAAGATATGCATTCTTTTCAAGCACACACACTTATGAAGATTTGTCACATTGGAGGCCACAGAATCAACCTTAACTAATTTCAAAGGATGACCATCATACAGCCCACCTTCTCTCATGGTGATAAAATTAGAACTCAAAGCAACAAAAAAATCACCAAAAATACTCTGTAATTTTGGAAATTCACAATTCAAATAAGATTCAAGAATCAAACTATAATCACAAAGGAAATGAAAATATTTAGGACTAAATAATATTGAATAAAAAAAACAAAAAAAATAATATTGAATGTGTTATTTTGTATTTTCTATGAAACTTGTGTGATATAGCTAAAGTAAAGTGACAGGGAAATTTGCATTTAAAAAGAAAAGTGAAAACGAGTCTCCTAATCAATTAAATTGAAAGAAGACCAGAACAAACCCAAAGTAGAGGATATAATAAGAAGAAATGAATGGAAACAGAAATAGAAATGTCTGTATGAGAGATAGGGCAAGCTGAAAGTTGGCTCATGGGACATATTGATAAGCAAAACTCCGTCAAGAATGGTGGGGTGCTAAGGAGCAAGGGGAGAGAAAAGACACAAGGATCATATAGGAGCAAAGTGTTAAAAGGATATTGTGAACAGCCGTATGCCAGTAAATTGAAACTTGGAGTGGGAAAATGAACTAGGAAAATTACTAAGAGTGATTCAAGAAGAAATACAAATTTATTCTCCCAAAAATAAATCTTCTTACAAGAAAAGATTGATCTTATGAGGTTTTTTTTTTTTTTTTTTTTTTTTTTTTTACTGGCACATTCTATCAGAAAGCTAAGGAATATAAATAGTAACCTTTATTTACATAAACTGGTGTAAGAAGACAAGAGAAAAATCAAAATAAGAAGTGGGACTACTAGAAAATACAAAATAGTGAAGAATAGAAGAGACAACACTGCCCAATTTGCATTATACCGCTACTATAAACTTGATACTAAAAATAGCCAAGAGCCACGTGATATATTTGGAAAAGTATAGCTTTTGGAACAAACAAGAACAAATTCTTGTTTTGCAATATTCAAAAAAAAAAAAAGGTCAAGGAGAGTAAAAGGCCAAACTTTCTCACGAGCAAAAGTCATCTTAAAAAACTAGCAAATCAAAGCCAGCAATAAATACGTTGTGAGCAAGTTTCTAATCTGCACAAATGCAAGATTAGAAAACCAATTAATTTAGTGAATTAGCTGGAGAAACAAGAACAAAGATACGATTATCTAGTAGTTGGAGATTTGGCATCTGTCCCCCTCACCACCAACCCCAACACTGAAGTCTGGCCAATCCAATGTCTTTGGATAAAAATGCTCAATGTCTTTCAGAAGGGTGTTCTGTGGTGGAAAATATCAGATGGTGCAGAGAGATGGTAGGCAGGATAGGTTATTGTAATATTAACTTGTATTTTTTCACTGCTACCTTAAGGAAATAAAAAAGATCACCCACTATTCCTGTTCTGTTCTTTTATTTTATTTTCTTCCCCTGCCACTCCAAAGGAGGAGGAGTATTCTTTGTGCTCTCTTGCTTTAGTGAAAGTCTGCCTCACAGGAATGAAGGTAAAGCATTGTTTACAAAAGTCTGGGCTCATGGAGGAGATGGGTAAGAGGAGATGATTGTCTTTGCTACAAAAAGTGGAAGCAGCAAGAAGAAAGAGGAAGAACCAGGGATGGTGAGGGACACTGTGGTTATCCTGTGAGTCAAAGGACCTCATCCCACCGCCTGGCAGTGCAAGGATAAGGATGGGGGCAGTGGGTAAGAAAAGACTCCCAAAGGCAAAGAAAGGCTGCCCAGCACACCAAGGAGGCTGGGCACAGGCAGCAAGACTCCCAGGAGCCGTAGCAAAGATGCCAAAGGAGAAAGTGAGCTTATCGGCACAGTTGCGCCCTTGGTTTCCAAGATCTGGGAACCCCCCTGGTTCTTATGTAACTCAACAGCATCCTCCAACCACATATTGACTCAGACTGGTTCTCAGGCAGCTCCCAAGGCAGAGAAGATTGGAGTCGAAGTTAACTCAATTTAAGAGGAAAGAAAGTCATGGGACATGTTTGCACACCTAGTCTATAGATCTAGGCTTCCTACCCACTACACATGCACTATTTGGGAGAAAACAGGAGACAGGAATACACTGATGACCCGATTACAAAACAGGCCCCAAAGCTCTACCTCTCCTCCAGGTCTGGCCACCGCTTAACGTTGCCTTGTGGGTCACTGCCAGCATCTTCCTTCTGGGCATTCACAACTGGGTCCTTCCCAGCCCTTGGGGACCCCTTCAGGTCTCTGCGCAGGTGGAGGGTGCCATCGACCATGTTGTCCAGGAAGCTGAGGATCTGGAGGCAGCTCTGTATCTTGCGTGGGAGTGGGCTGGCAGAAGTAAAGGCCATACTCAGCAAATCAGCAAATGGCCTGGCCTTTGTGTCCACCCTGGAGTGTAGAGGGGCTTCTTCTTCCTCCTGGGCTCCAAAACAGCCCAGCAAACAGAGGTCCTCAGCCAGCTTCTCAAAAAGCCCATTCTTCTTGAAGAAGTCACTGTTGACAGGGTCTAGGTACAAGGCCGCAGACAAGGCACAGAGGGTGTGCAGGACCAGATCCAGGATTTGGCTGGGGGCCACCATCCCCCACGTCTGCAGCGGGGGCTCCTGGAGAGACCCCTCCAGGTCAGAGAGCAGAGACAGGAGTCCATTGAAGCCACTGGACACTCTGAAAGCAGCGCGGCCTTTGGGGGTCTCCAGGATCCTGAGCAGAGACTGAAACACCAACAGGATAAAAATGAGGAAAATCCAGGAGGCAGCTTGTTAACACCAAGCTCCAGCACACCCCTGTCAAAGGATTGCACTTGCTCTTTCCTGTTCGAGTTGTGGGAACAGTGAGCTACCTGAGGGTAATTCCAAAACACTGGGATGTCCATGTTGTCCTCTTCCTTTTAATTTCAGGTTGTCCCTCGGTGCCTCCTTTCAAATTACTGCTGTCAAAGCCTATGCTAAGTTATAGGGTTGGTTGCCTCCTTTGGATCTTAACTTCCATGCCTCTCCCTCCAAAAAGCTTTCTTTGACCACTGGCTTATACTCACCCCAGGCTGAGTGCTCACACAGACCCCTCTCATTTGTTGAACCATACTCTCTTCACACTGTCATAAAGTTACTTGAGAGATGCCTCAGCCTTCCACTGGACTGAAGCTCTGTGAAATCAGGCAACTCACTGCCATGGAATGTAGCACACACTTAATAAATATTTGCTGAATGAGTGAGATGAACCATCTCTTATATTGTAAAGAAGACTCACAATGAAATCTAGATAAAGTAGCTTATCATTATCTCCCTCTCTGTGCAAACCTGAGGACCTCTGTTAAATGAAGAAAGATAATAAAATGAATCTACTTAATAGCTGGTATAAGGAATTAAAGTAGAGAAGGGAAACATTTAATGGAAGGAAACATAACTACAGCATATAGAATAGACTATGTGTGGAGTTGAAGCTATTCATAGCATACATAGTAGAATTTACCTTCTCCAGATCACTGTGATATTACTAGACAAACTTTTATTTCCTTCTAAACTCAAACATTTATTGAGCACTTACAACGTGTCATTCATTGAGTACAGCATGTGGTATACACTAGGTATTTGACAAATGTTTTGGAGGGAGGGGGGAAGGAAGGAAGGAAGGAAGGGAGGGAGGGAGGGAGGGAGGGAAAAGATATGGCCCAACTACTTCTGAATTTGGCTCAAAAACTGGGCAAGGTTGAGTTGACTTTATAGGCAGGTCCTTAAAAGAAGCTGTAGACTGTTAAAGCAGGTTCTCCACAAGAGTGATGCTCAGTGAGTGTGAGTCTCATGGTATAGCAACACTAAGCCTTCTAGACAAGCAGGGCCTTTCTCTGTGTAGACAGCATCATTGTAGCAGCCTCCCCCTATACCCCACCCATGGGACTCCAGGGCTAAGAC